>NC_092634.1:18849286-19455045 GCF_039555335.1 Amphiura filiformis | reverse complement strand
CAGTATATTAGTACTCGAGAATCCTTGATTCAACTTGTAAGCTGCACCGTTAGAACACTGTTTAAAATTTTGCTGTTTAAAAGAATGTTGTTCAGAAAAGTAAACAGAGTTGAAAAAAAAAAAAAAATTGGAGCTTGATTGTTTTAAACAACAACAAATGAAAAGGCAAAATAATCAATTTAAACAGAGTTGTTTAAAAATGCTAATTTACCGCCAAATCGGCATTTTAAACATCGAGTTGTTTAATATTATTTGCATAATCCAAGATGGCCGTTTTGACAAGCATGCATGTGTGGAGAGAAGCGAAGGAATTTTATTGAACTTTATACAGCAAGTGTACAAGTTTTAGGCCTGTATCGCTCTCTATTTATGTAAATGTTTGCTGTGCACAAACTGGAAGCAATTTTGTGATCCACATGTGGTTAAAAAAATTGATACTATGCCTGTAAGCTTACTGTGTTGTAAGATACAGTATGCTTGTACAGGTAAGCTTATAGTTAACATCAGCAATATTATGCTCAGTTTTTTTACTACACAGATCACAAAATCACATTCAGTTTTAGCAGCAGCATGTATACATAGAATAGCGAACGATTTCAATGTAAAACGTGTACACATACAAGTAAAATGTTTGATAAAACGTAAACAACATTCAGTGAATAAAAACATATTTTTAAACAACCTTCTTTAAACAACCGTTTACAATTTAAACACTGTTGTTTAATCTAAACTTACACAACTAAGTTGTTTAATTATACCACTAAACAACAGTTGTTTAAATCTTGGTCAACATTTTAAACAACAAACTGTTTAATAATTAAACAATTTTGAGTTGTTTAATTTTTAAACAACTATTGAGCGATTCACCTGGTAACTTGTGGTTGTTTAAAATTTTAAACAACTTGTTTAATTTTATTTTAACAGTGTGGCATACGCACAAAGGTTCCAGGCATCCCAGACAAAAAAGTGTGGATTCAGTTAAGGAGAATACACGAAGAACTGTTGATTCTTGAATAATAATCCACGAGGCGTTAGCCGAGTGGTTTTTTTTAAAGAATCAACAGTTTTGAGTGTATTCTCTGACTTAAACCATTGCTTTATACTAACAACTTAATATTTTCTATAACTGTGGATTCGTAAGTTACTAGTAATAATAAATGGAAAAAGCAAACATTACATTGCTCCATTGTCCCTATAACCATGCTAACATTATAATATTTAATTATCGGATTGGCCTACTGATCGATATAAGTAAATATTCAAGCGTGCGAAAATACCACCAGATGAAACAAAATGCAGTTTGTACACGAAAGAGAAATAAAAATTAAACAGAAAATAGATCTACGGTGGCTTTTATCATTACTAAACATGTGCAAAACAAACAAATAAATAAACAAATAAATAAACAAATAAATACATAGGCCTAAATGCATTGATACAGAATGTGTATTATGTAGCAAAGTTTCCTAAATAAAAAACATGTAAGCGACTGAAATGAAAAGGAAGAAAAAGAAAAAGAACATAAAAGAAAAAAAACCGACAAAAGATAAATTTTTAATTAAAATAAGTAGAAAAACAGAACATATAGGCAGCGACTGCCTTTTGAGGAGAAACAAGAGCAATTACTCTCCTAATGCTCTCCTTAAATCTGATATTGGAGAGTGTTTTTACTCTCCTTAGTGAACCATTCTGTCCCTACATTCTATTATAAATGCTCCGAACAGCTCTCCTTGATGGCCCAGAAAAGCTATTTAATGCTCTCCTGAAAATTTCAATTGCCAGTCCCTGCATAGCAAATCTTGGTGGAATAATAGATTTATAACACAAATGAAAGTGTAATGGCCAAGTTACACTAAAAATGCCAAATTTGCGTTGTTATTTTACAATACAATTTTGTCATGTTTGTAGGCCTATACAAAAGCTCGGTATAGGCTATTATAATTTTGGAAAACGTAAGATCAGCGCATGTACAAATAAAATTATTCATTGTAGTTTTTAGTGTAAAATGGTTTCATAATTTTTTTGAATGTTGTTCATTTTATTTTATTTGTTCATGATAATGTTCCTTTTCCTATCACTTAATTTAGAAACAGCCGTAATTCTATTTAATAAACTGTAGATTACATGTTTAGTACGAATCCACACTTCTCTGTACGAATCCACACTTAACTGTAGATTCGTGCAGAAAAGTGTTGATTCGTAGAAAATATTCTACAGTTTATTGAATAGACTGACGTCACAGCAATGGTTTAATCACGGTTTAACAACGGTTGGCTCCTGTACAAAGGTATCGGAAGAGCAACGATTATCTGCATGCGCGACGCATCTTATGGAAGCACCACGGAAGCACTGATTTAAAAAAAAACATGCGGTCAAAGGGCTCCGTTTTAGCTAATAAAATAGTGATTTTTTTTCAAGTTCTTTCCCCCGATTTCAACATCAAGATATGAAACGATTTCACCCAAACTTCTCAAGGGGCTGTGGATTTACTCGATGCTCACGTAATGTAAGGAAGAAAGACGAGAAATGCCGCATTCTCCTGTGATCTTCGATCAAAGTGCAAAATGTGACCACTTTAAACTTCAACTGCCTTTATTTCAATGTTAATTTTCTTGGTAAAATGACGATTTGGGTACACGATAACTCAATGAATACAGCATTTATTAAGCAATTGTGCTCATCATAAAAAGCATGATCGACTTAAGAAACGGGTTTCTCATTTTCTTTTATTTTAGTCTATTTCCGATTTTAGGCATCATTTTGTGCAAATAGGCGTTTGTGAATTTTAAAAAGTCCATTTTGATGCTTTATATGGTCAATATCTCAAAAAATAAGGCCAATATCAAAAAACTAAAAAAAATTTTTTGGAAAGAGTGTTTTTTTGTTGTTATGATGTACCGAACAAAAAATGCCAAAAATTCATTTTTGTAGGTAAAAATCAAACAAATAAAAACAGACAAACAAACATGGAAAATACAAAAATATACCAAATTATCTTTCCGACTCGTCTCATGCTAATTTCCTCTTTTTTTGTATTATTTCATTAGGTTTAAAAATACTATTACCAGTAGATAGGCCTAACGAACAACCTTTCTCAATTTCTTTGTATTTTAGGCCTACTTGCGGAAAAACTAACAAGCAAACAAACAAATAAACAAACAAACAAAAAACATCAAAACAAACTTTCCTAATAGACGTTTTCTAAAGGGCCTATAATGATTTGCAAATCACACCGTAAATTCTTCCTTGAGTAGATAACAAACAAACAAGAAATTTGTTCATACGGTTCCAAATGGTATCATCAGTAGATAACAAAATATTGTCAACCTTTTTTAGTAGATAGCGGAAAAACAAACAAACAAACTAAACACATCAAAAACAAACTTTCCTAACAACAGATGTTTTTCAAATGTGTGAAATGTTTTCTGTTGCTTTATTAGGCCCGCAATGCTATATTCAGAAGATAGCCGTTTGCGTGCGCGCCTTCCGAGCTAGAAAATGATGCAGATCGTAAATAATGCATTTCTCGTGCGTGGGTGATTTTGCGTCACCGATCAATCAACTTGGCTTATCCGCGCTTGCGGTCAAATTACGCGCCGGTACGCGCAATGAACTTTGCGTGGCGCTCTGAGCTATGCGAGTGGTGGGCAGCGTAATACGCGTGGTGGGCAGCGTAATACGCGATTCAGTTCTTCAAGCCATAAAAAAGTAAACAAAATTTAAAAAAGACTGAAAATTTCAAAACTCATTTAATCTTCGCCAATACTTGTCAACCTGCCGGTTGATTTACGCCAATATGTATGTCCGTCGTATTGTGTACAAACCCGTTTTATCTTTCATTGTGATTTTTAAGATTGTGTTATCTAAATTGCAAACAAAAAATGAAGTTTAATAATGGTGTTTCTTCTTACTTTTGACTGAAACACATACTAATTTTTCATCTGAATAATCTTAAATCTACTTTTTTTGCGACGTGCACATTTACTGGTTTGGTATGATAATTTGAAAGTGTCATTAAAGCTCTTTCACACACAACATCATTTGAGGGAGCTCACATGACGACTGAACACAAATCTATAAATTCATAAATGAAGCCGAAAACACCGTGAACCAGGACAGGAAATCATCTAACAATTAAATTGTTGTTCCAAAATAATTTAGGCCTAATCTTGCAAATGAGAGAGCCCAAACTACCAATGCACCAGTAGGCCTACTATCAAAACAACACGGAGCCGAAACACCGGGAACCACCACAGGAAACCAACCAAAATGCATTCAATGTTCCAAAATTAACAAAAACATACCGTATGAAAGCACAAATCAACCAATGCACAAATACTATCAAAACAACAAGGAACCGAAAACATCAGGAACCACCATAGGAAACCACAAACCAAAAATACATTTTTTTTTGTTCCATTATAATTTAAATCATGAAAAATAACAAAAACACATCTAAGTACAAACCTGCAAATTCAAAACGACCTGGAGCCGAACCCCGGGAACCACCGCAGGAAACCATCCAAAAATTGCATTTTTTTTCCATAATAAATTAGAACAATAAAAACACATGGAAAAGAAATTCAATCATCAGAAATAGCTCTTTTTTATACAAATCATTGTTTTGATTTATTCAAATTACAAAAACCAATGAAAACAAAGATCAGACAATGTTTTGTATGTTCAAAACAATATGGAGCCTAAAACACTGGGAACCACCGCTGGAAACCATCTAAAAATCTCATTTTTGTTCAAAAATAATACAAATCTATAAATCACCAAAAAATGATAATGCCAACCCCTGCCAGATTGACACTTGCCAACCTGGTACAATTGGCAGATGCCAATGATTTCTGACACTCTGGATATTGATGGCAAATGCCAATTTGGCCCGTGACTGCAAATGCCTGGTTGTGCGTACCCCTTGCACATTCTTCTTGGCCGAACCTGGCAAATGCCACATTGGCATCAGTTGGCAAGTGCCAACCTGGCACTAGGTGGCATATTTTCCCTGTGTGTGGAGGGAGCGTAACCAAGCTAGTTTTGTACGAGACTACGGTTTGCGATCGTGGCCGACATAAAGTCATAAATCTAAAAAATTATGACTTTATGTCGGACCAACAAAAAATCGTCCCGTTTTACTACAAATAGGACGAATTTGACAGTTTGCTCATAGATTTAAGTTAGAACATGTGTAATAGACCAGGCTGTAGATGAGCTAGGTGTCACTTGGAGCGTAAACTTATCCCATATGGTTTTTCTAGATCAGAATTTCATGAGGAATAAGAATATCTTGGGTAACAAGCCCCTATCCTGAACAGGCTCCCACAAAGGGGGTTCTTTCCGGGGGTCCATTTTTAAGGATAAAATATCATAAGTTACGTTTAAACACAATAGTGTAGAGCAAACTCTTATAAATCTCATAGTGTACACCCAATTAGTAAATTAAGCCCAACATATTTGATGTGGTAACAATCTGGAGGTGGAAGAGTAGTAGGGCGTCTCTAAAAGACCCCTATTTCCGGGGGTCCCATTTTAAAGGAAAACATGCCCTAAGTTACGCTTAAACACAAAATAGTATAAAGTACACTCTTTTTTAATGCCAAGATTGAACCCACTTATTTAAATAAGCCTTTTATATTTGATGTGGTAACAATATGGGGGGTGGGGTGTAGAAGGGGGGGTCTCTAAATGGCCCCCTATTTAAAAACAACACCAGTTAAATTTGCCTAAAGTTTATTATTTGTTTGGTATGACCAGATTTTTATGAAGATTAAGTATATCTTGACCAAGAAAGTCAAACTCCTTCATACAAACATCCAGCCACCAACTCCCCACCCCACCCCACCCCCAAACAGGGGGTGCCATTCAGGCGTTATGAGCATTTTGAGAATATAATGTGTAATAATGTATGATACTGTAATTTCAAATAATTATGATGCAACACATCTTACAACCTAAAATCAAAATTAATGTTGATATGTTATTCCAAAACTCGATGGCAACAATACTGTGTGTGTGTGTGTGTGTGGGGGGGGGGCGTTGGCTGGAAGAGGAAGTCTCTGAAGACCCCATATTTAATAGACAGGATGGGGTCTTTAGTCTTTAGGGAATCTTATATTATACGGTTCCAAGCATTTGGGTCCGTAATTTGTAGGAAAATACTTCATACCATTATGTTACCCTTTGGTTCAAATAGGGCACAAATATTTGTTTGTACTATAAAGTTTGCTTTAAAGTTCTACCTATTATGCTTACTATAATACTTAATCCTCTGTATCGCTTTCATCGCTGTTGCCTACAAAGTCTTCACAATCATGATCTATAAACAGTTCTAGTATATCATCAGGCATAACCTTCTCGAGCCATCTCAGTTCTAGTGATTCTGTCCATCCATTGTCAGCAATGTTTCCAGCCTCATAACTACAAAGGACTGCTGAGCGCCATTCTCCAATCTTGGGGTGTCTTCTGCTGAAACCCTGGAGGCAGACCTTGAAGAATATGTTGCCTTGCTGTATGGCATAAAGTGTAAAAGCGTCAACGAGGCCCGGTATATACTCTTTGATCTGAAATTTACCAAACAGAACAAGATCACTGATGTGTCATTGCTACCACCATGCCAGCATACACTGAGACTTCATATTTTGAGATCAAACTTTATCGCTAGAGAATGGCGCTCAGCAGTCCTTTGTAGTTATGAGGCTGGAAACATTGCTGACAATGGATGGACAGAATCACTAGAACTGAGATGGCTCGAGAAGGTTATGCCTGATGATATGCAAGAACTGTTTATAGATCATGATTGTGAAGACTTTGTAGGCAACAGCGATGAAAGCGATACAGAGGATTAAGTTAGCATAATTGGTAGAACTTTAAAGCAAACTTTATAGTACAAACAAGTATTTGTGCCCTATTTGAACCAAAGGGTAACATAATGGTATGAAGTATTTTCCTACAAATTACGGACCCAAATGCTTGGAACCGTATAATATAAGATTCCCCTAAAGACTAAAGACCCCATCCCGTCTATTAAATTTGGGGTCTTCAGAGACTTCTCTTCCAGCCCCCGCCCCCACACGCATACAGTATTGTTGCCATCGAGTTTTGGAATAACATATCAACATTAATTTTGGATTTAGGTTGTAAGATGTGTTGCATCATAATTATTTGAAATTACAGTATCATACATTATTACACATTATATTCTCAAAATGCTCATAACGCCTGAATGGCACCCCCCTGTTTGGGGGTGGGGTGGGGAGTTGGTGGCTGGATGTTTGTATGAAGGAGTTTGACTTTCTTGGTCAAGATATACTTAATCTTCATAAAAATCTGGTCATACCAAACAAAGAATAAACTTTAGGCAAATTTCACTGGTGTTGTTTTTAAATAGGGGCCATTTAGAGACCCCCTTCTACACCCCACCCCCCATATTGTTACCACATCAAATATAAAAGGCTTATTTAAATAAGTGGGTTCAATCTTGGCATTAAAAAGAGTGTACTTTATAATATTTTGTGTTTAAGCGTAACTTAGGGCATGTTTTCCTTTAAAATGGACCCCCCCGGAAATAGGGGTCCTTTAGAGACCCCCTACTACTCTTTCACCCTCCAGATTGTTACCACATCAAATATGTTGGGCTTAATTTACTAATTGGGTGTACACTATGAGATTTATAAGAGTTTGCTCTACACTATTGTGTTTAAACGTAACTTATGATATTTTATCCTTAAAAAATGGACCCCCCGGAAAGAACCCCCCTTTTGTGGGAGCCTGTTCAGGATAGGGGCTTGTTACCCAAGATATTCTTATTCCTCATGAAATTCTGATCTAGAAAAACCATATGGGATAAGTTTACGCTCCAAGTGACACCTAGCTCATCTACAGCCTGGTCTATAAGTATTACAAATATGCCAAAAAATCGGTTTTGAAAAAAATAAAGGTAAATTCTAAAAAAAGATCGTACATTATGACTTTAAATACCACTAATCCCGTAGAAATGAGAAACATGCATTTGTATGTAATTGTTTTAATATTGTTTCGTTATTTGACATTTCATACGTCGTACTCCAATGAATGATGTACATACCGAACAAATTGTAAAGATTCGCCAAATGGTGTATATAGGTTTCCTTGACATAACTGGAATTGTAGGCACAAACTAAAAGTGCCCTCCCGTGAACACCACCGGCAAATAATGGCACTGACCCTTAATTCTTGTTTAGATTGTCAGAGGAGGGGCCTCTCTATTTTTTCAGTGAAATGCAAATCTTTACGGTATAGTTTTAAGACGCTTCTTTACGATTGACGCGAAAATGTAAATATTTTGAAAACCTGTAGCGTTTCCTAAATTTGTATTTTACCTTGTAAGTTAATCTTTTCATTTATTGGAAGGTTCAATAGTCACCGTGTGTGAATCAATAAATTGAATCACATCTATTTTATGTTTACAGGTCATTATACTGCGATTTCCATTTTATATTTTGTCCTCGAGGCAATACAATGTATTTTAGATGAGAGCACGTAATACGCAATAAAGACACCAGATCTGAAACTGACTTTTTGTTTTGCATTACGAATATTCACGAGGTATTCGTCCTTTTTGTGTATTTGCAGACAAGTGTCGTCCTTTTTGCCCGTCTGCTAGTCAGTCTGTGTCAGGAAGAATTCAGATGCAAAATGCGATAAACGGTATTTTCTAACTTTTCAAGATAAAGCCACCAATATGTGCCCCATAATGCAGGCTTTATAATGACACCATATTTGAAAAATTCCATGGTTAATTAGTGAAAATATGATCAAATAAAGCACATATTTTCTAATTATTTTCTTTAAGTTTGACCAATTATATTTGCCTATATCTCAAATTGATATAAAATTGATATATCGGTTTTGTATCATTAAAATCTGAACTTTGAACATTAACGTTTCACTCTACTGATTTTTATCAATAATATATTTAGCCACAATCCGCATTTTTAACACAATCTCTTTAACATTTAGATTTGAAAACTACCAGCTTCTATTACAGACATATTAGTTTCAAACAAAATTGTAGACACTTCTTTAACAAAATGGTCTTTAACTATCATGATGATTTGGTGAATGTGAAGTCAGTTTTGGTGCTCGTGTTGGTAATTCTGTTGGTTGTCTGTTGGATTCAGCAACCTCGCAATTTGCCACCAGGACCATGGCGTTTCCCAATTATTGGTTTTGTTCCTCAGCTGATGTGGTCTATGTTTTACAAAAGAGAAGAATTGCATATGCTTGCAACACGACTTGGACAGAAATACGGGAAGATTTTCAGTTTTGACTTATTTGGACTAGTATTTGTGGTGATCAACGATTTTGATATGATAAAGGAAGCAAGCAATAATCCACTAAATAGCAACAAGGGATTCAACAATGAGTTTGAATACAAGGTATTTGGCAGTACAGGTAAGTAAAATATGTTTTGAACATGACGTTATTGGTGTTTTGCACAAAGATTCTTAAAGTAATTGTATTGTTTCAAAATTAACACCCATATATTCCATGGCAGGCATTAATTGTACCTAGTGCTCAAGGAAATTAAATACACGACTGTCGGTTGCGGTTCCACAAAATTTCGAAAGTAAGCCGTTTGGAAATTGTACCCGTAAGCCGTTTGGGAATTGAATACCTGAGTGGAAGAAGGGCCCAACTCCATTAAAACTGTTTTTGAGATATTAAGAAAAAACTTAATATTTGGAAAAATTTGATAGTCAGAATGTATTCATCTTCAGGGGACCTTTAGTACATGAATATATAATATTACATACATTCGAAATTATATATGATGTTTCCATGGCAACGGTACAGGTTTTTATACGAGCTGGAGTTGGGCCCTTCTTCCACTAATATACTGCAAGTACCAGTTATAAATAGCTACAGATTTGAGGTAATCACCATTAATTATACAAGTAGAACTAATAATATGTTAGCAAGAAAGTTTACTGTATAGTGAAAAGCAGATTTCATGGATGAACAAAATTCCTCTTTAACCCAATATTTGAAGGGCCCAACTCCATGGAGTTGGGCCCTTCTTCCATGAAAACCATGATTAAGTGTACGTGGAAGACTATTTAGAGAGTGGATTTTGGCTCATCTTTCACTCACAAGGAAGAACAGTCTGCTGGCAATAAAATGCTGGGTCTAACTCATTGTTGTAAAAAAATGGAGTTGGGCCCTTCTTCCACTCAGGTATTCAATTATTTAACTGCTCCAAAAGCGCATATCATACTAGGGTCTCGCTAAAAATGTAGCGTTTTTTTTGTGACGTAACTTCACTTACTTATTGAAAAGCATTTAACGATATCTGATCAATAAGTCGCCAGTATGCCGAAGGTTAAATCTCAAGCAGTATAGCGATTGTGAAGACGCAGCCAGAGGTTGATTACTAGCGATGTTTTTTTGTTAAATCTAACGTTGCGACTGCTAGAATAGGTCGTAAGAGGTGTGAAAGGGACATATGTTATTGGTTTTAAGGGGTCTAAGTGGTGCATTTGTAATTTTTCTCTTTTATATAAATTCAAGGGGCATTGTAAGTTTTTCTCAGGGCCATTCTAATTTTGATTTTGTCTTGTTTTCCAATTTCCAATATTATTTACTCCATTCTTATACTGCACGCGGAAGCCGGTTCATTCGAGAACCGCCCTTGTTATTTTAAACATATTGAAAAGGGGATATAAAAACTAAAATCTCACCATTATTATAACTTTTAATTACTTGCAGTTCATTCGTATAAACACATGACTGAATACAGGAAATTTGCTTTGCAAACATTTCGAGGATTTGGCATCGGGAAGCGCAGCTTTGAGGCTAACATCGCAGCGGAATCCGAGATCCTCTTCGAGGAGTTGGATGCTATTGCGGGCAAACCTTTTCATCCACATCAGTTCTTCGTCAACTGTACAACAAATGTACTATTTGCTGTCGTGTTTGGAAAGCGTCATGATTATGATGATGAAAACTTCCGCTACCTTAGTAAATCCAATGCCCGTGTAGTGCACCTTCTTGGCGCAGGCTTGTGGTCTATCATGCTTCCAAAATACTACCCAACTAATGATACTAAAGAATTGCTACATGTTATCAAAGATCTTCTTGAGTTCGTTGACAAACGTATCGAGGAACACCGGGAAATTTTCGATGTCGAGAAAACCAAGGACTTCATAGACGAGTATCTGAAAGCAATGGAAGAGGCGCCGAAACCAGATGACCCCTTTTCATATCTCCGAGAGGATAACATGCGTGCTTTATTGTATCTGATGTTTTTTGCCGGAGCTGACACCACGTCCACGACTTTGGATTGGTGTTGTTTGTACATGATGGCATATCCAGATATCCAGAAGAAAATACAGGAGGAAATGGATGCAGTTGTTGGCTGCAATCGACTACCACAAGTTTCTGATCAAGAGCAACTGCCATACACCAGAGCAGCCATTCTTGAGATACAACGTCATGTTACCTTGGTACCACTGAGTGCTTTTCATACGGCCACTGATGAGACCTCACTTCATGGATACCGTATTCCGAAGGGCGCTACTATAGTTTCAAATATATATGGTGTGATGAGAGATCCCAATATATTCCCGGAGCCTGACCAATTTAATCCTGAAAGGTTCATCGATGATCATGGAAAATATTTTGAGAGAGAGGAAGTTTGTCCTTTTGGAGTCGGTAAGTAAATAGTTCGTATATCCCAGCAAAAACAAAAAAAGTTGTTAAAACGTTTTATACAAGTTAAAGTTTGGGCTTTGGTTTAGATAAAAACGTTTTAATAACATGAAATGTCGGGTTATATAAGGGTCATGGAAACGTTTTAAAACGTTTTGCATGAAAACACACTACAACAATATTATAAATATATTTTTAAAATGTTATTTTGAAATATTTTTGCAAACATTTTTTGCCAAATATTTTGTCAACACTTTAATAACAATATGGTTGCAGTAGGTTGTAAACAAATGTTTTTGAATGTTATGAGAACATTTTATACCCTTTATATGTCCTTTATATAACCCGACATTTAAACGTTTTCTAGTGTTTGTTGAGATGCTTAAAATTCACATAAATTCCTTATTCGGAAGGGGGTCATGAATATGTCGGAGACCGAAATTAATTTTTTGTTATAACCCCCCTATCGTGGGCTGATTTTTTATGACCTACTATCAGCGCGCGAACATTTTAATTGAAACTCCTAAAGATTGTGAAAAAAGCTAGTTACAGCCCTTAATAATTTTACAATCCCCTATTTTTGGTGTAAAAATATTATGACCCCAAAATGTTGGTATATTCATGACATCCCCAATCCAAAAATAGATAAGCAGGTAACCATAGTGTCGTATATATACAGGTATATGTGCACTAAAAATGCTCAAAGAAGTTAGCAGATGTTTTGGGCTAATCTCAAACCAAAATATTTTGACTCCACCCTACTCGGAGGTGGGTAGACAACCAAACTTCGTGGGTATGCATAGTATGGGTTAATGAAGCCTACTAATATTTAGTTTTACTCTTACAAAAGTGTTTTGAATTCAAATTTTTTTCAGCGATTTTGGTATGTCGATGGGTGGGTTTATTGCGCATTTGGCCAAAAGTATTCTTAAAAGCACCACATTTTGGGAAATTTTAGGCGCTTTTTGGGTGCTTTCTGTGAAAAATTGATACATTGATGGGTTGCAAAAGCATCAAAAAGTAGGTATATAGAAAGGCAGCATTCAAAACTCTGCATCGCACATCTCCGTACAAATTTGTTCGAAGAACCCCACCCCGGGTTGCAGGGCTTTTCCAAACTTTTTTCCCGTGACCCAAATTTCATAAGAAAAATTATGGCGCGAGCACAGCATAATACAAAATGCTGTTACATTCCGAAACTTATCAGCGGCGTACCGGGAGAAAGGGAGAAAAATGTCAAATTCGTCCCACTGATAGGCTGCCAGAATGACTTTACCGGCACAAATTCACGCGAGCGCACGAAAGATTGCAATTTTAAATGGGTAAAAATGAGGTTGCAGGACCAATAAGTTGGTAACCTGTACTTGAATGCACGCTGCGTGTTTTATGTATTTTTTTCAACAAGTCCCGTTACCTCTTTTGGAAGAATAACCAAAATTCTCAGTTTTGATCTTTTATAACATTAAATCTAAACGTCAGGTGGGTCTTAAAATATATTTTAATGAGACAGTCTTGCAAAATCACTAGAAACTGTTGGCTATTATTTTAACACAGTCGGAACAAAGACACACAAGCAGAGTGAAAGGTAAACATACAAAATATGATATCTAAAATACCTAGGCCTATATCATTTTCTTACAGGGCGTCGCATCTGTCTTGGTCAGACCTTGGCAAAAATGGAGTTGTTTGTCTTCTTCACTCATCTTCTTCACCGCTATTCACTTGCCAAACCGGAAGATGCGTCACCAATAACCTTCGAAGGAACATACGGAGTGACGTTTAAACCAAAACCATATACTATCAAATTTGATCTTAGAAGGTAATTTGATCTGATATCAAGAAATTTGATTGTTCCTTTGTTATGTGCCCCCCCCCCCAAGAAAATATTGTTGTCATCAGACATTAGTTTCACTTGTTTTAATATTAATATCTCCATTGATCTGTACTTGGAATATTCTGGAAACCCAATGCAAGAATACGTTGCTTAATGGAGACTTCTAGATTAGTCCTGAAGGCCACAGTAAGTGGTGGCGCTATTACAGTAATCATGGTACACTAACACATTACACAGGTAAATAATTGTGATTGGTTTGCGTTGAGGTAATGTGCTATTTTTAGAACTGATGTATACAGAGTTATGAGTCTAATTAGCTTGTGGTGATTTTATGCACTATTTTTAGAAATGATGTGTCATATATGGGATGATTAAATGTTGTAATACCGTATTCACTCGATAGTTAGCACATGTGCTTCCTATCGAGGGCTTTTGAAAACGTGCAAAAACGAAAAAAAATGAACAGCGCCATCCACAAAAGTGACAAAAGTGTAAAGGGTTTTGAGCAAATCATCGATACACATAGCTATATACGAACAATTAAACCTACAAATTTGTGTGTTAACTACATTAGCTCAGTTGGTAAAGCGACAGAATTTGAATCATCTTAAGAAGAGCGAACTGAGCAGGAGTTCGAGGCTCGTTATAAACTTTTCCGTTGATTAATTTTTATTTTGGGGTTTGAGCTTTTCTTGATAAATTTAATATTTTTTTGCTTTGTTTTTCATTTTGTTTCTTTATTGTTTCTTATTTGCTTTATTTTGTTTTGTTTTTTCTTTCCTTTTTTTTTCTTCTTTCTATTCATACTGGGGTCATGGGCTGTTTATTCAACAATGTAGTTGGGTATATGCCCTCAATGTTAAAATGAGGTGGTCATGGTCCTCTTTGCCATTACACGCCACAGAAATTCCATATTTTCAAAGGCTCTGATGATGGTTCCCTTCTATCAAATGACTATCATTGAAGACTGAGTTCCGCAGTCTATTTCAAAATACTGACTTCGTTTTACATCAAGAAGGACACAATAACTGCGACTTAAACGTGATATGGACATGCTTTTTAACCGCAAAGAAATCTTTTGCATTTTATAATTTTAACCTTATCCATTATACTTTTATGATTTTGTGCAATAAGAAAAATAAAAAACAAAGAGCGTGTTTATAGTGAGCCAGATTATGCGGTATTTAGCTGGACTGCCACGCAGTCTATATTTGTTTATGTTTTACTAACCATTGCAAATCTAGACTGCGCGGTAGTTTAGCTAAATAACGGAAAGATTGTGGGTCATGGTCCTCTTTGCCATTACACGCTACAGAAATTCCATATTTTTCAAAGGCTCTGATGATGGTTCCCTTCTATCAAATGACTATCATTGAAGACTGAGTTCCGCAGTCTATTTCAAAATACTGACTTCGTTTTACATCAAGAAGGACACAATAACTGCGACTTAAACGTGATATGGACATGCTTTTTAACCGCAAAGAAATCTTTTGCATTTTATAATTTTAACCTTATCCATTATACTTTTATGATTTTGTGCAATAAGAAAAATAAAAAACAAAGAGCGTGTTTATAGTGAGCCAGATTATGCGGTATTTAGCTGGACTGCCACGCAGTCTATATTTGTTTATGTTTTACTAACCATTGCAAATCTAGACTGCGCGGTAGTTTAGCTAAATAACGGAAAGATTGTCTCACTATAAACACGCTCATTGTGTGTAAAATCCCGCTCCGATTCAATTGTGCCTGTTACATTGTGCGCTTTATTGAATCAGGGACCTTGTATAGAGGCCCTGCATGAAATTATCGATTGGCTCCAGACAAAGGATTTGAACCGGTGTCCTTCACCGTAGTTATAGCGGAGTGCAGTCCATTCAATCAAATGTTGTCATCAACCTATTTGATCGTAGTGCAGGGTTATGTGTGTGAGACGAACTGTCACGGTACCGATTGCAATCATGCTTTTATTGAATGCATTTGAGTAGTCCGCCATATTTACGGGATGATACGTCACATGCAAGGCCTCTATGGAGGGACTGTAAACGGCTTCCACCCATTGTACCATGCGAGTTGCAGGTTTACAAATTATCCTCAGTTGAGCAAGCATGAATAATACGTTGATCAATAGACCCTACGAATCCAAGCACAGTTACAACACAGCGCGTGGCTTGTCTTGTACATTGCGAAATGAGCCTACATGTTTACCTATAATGACAGACTCTAGAAATGCCAACATAAATCAAATAAAGAACATCATCTTAAGAATTATTTCAGTATCGAAATCAGTAGGAATACCAAGCGTACGGTGTACACATTCCAGAAAAAATATAATTTAGTTTGTTCTAGCATTCTGTATCTCCACAAAATTATCACATTTTGTCTTCAAAATCCTATGTAAATGATTTTCCATGCTACACAGAAATTGTGTTCGACAAAGGATAGACATTTTACACAATTTTACATAACTTAAAAAAGATATTGGAATTTATTTTTTATTTTTATATTTAGTAGGGCAACATGAGTAAATAATAAAATTCAAACATAGCGCACTCGGCGCAACTCGCATACAATCGAAGGTCGAAAAGATAATCTGATAACAATAGCTTGACAATAATCTGTTTCAGTCCCTGATTAAATGGCCAAAAATACGCCAACAATGACATAACAGCAAGCCAAAGACGAATTCTGATCACCAAGTGGGTTGGAGAAGTATATGGAAGGACATTACATACAATGAAGGGAACCAGACATAGACCTACTGTACATATTTCGATGAGCATAACAAACACCAATTGGTGTCGTATGACCTTTGACATGCATGCATTCTTTTGTCGAGAGTGACATGGTCCTTCAATTCGTGCCGAGTGTCCTTGTCAGACTTGACTATGCATCAGTGGTCATGAAAGGATTCAATTAACCTCTGCCCCAGTAATCCCAAGCAATTGTCTGAAATTGCTCCTCGGAGATGATGATAATCATATCATGATAGTCATATAACGACCAAAAGATAAATGACTGACTATCATTGAGGACTAAGTTCCGCAGTCTAGGTGAAGCTGAGTCCTATCAAAATCAAACAGGAAACAATTTCGTTCCTAATTTTAACACCGGGATTTTTTCAAATGCATATCCAAGAACTATTTTTTATTCAACATTTTTTATTCAACATTACTGAAAAAAAAAGTTTTTTATTTGACCGAGAATTTTCAAAGCAAAAACGCGTATTTCTGAATTGTGCTGAGTTCAACATGTATCGACCGACTTTTAGCACGACTATGCGTAACAATTCGCAAGGGAAATGTTACGTGTAATCCGATTATCACTGTCAGCTGGATCACGCTTTTGAGTTCTGCACCACGATCGATATGATCGCAACACAAAGTCTATGGCATTCAACGCCATTTATTGTTCTATTGTGTCCCAGCAGCTATGTCTGCCATTGAGGTGTAGCATGCATGTGTGTAGAAATGCATGAAATTGGATGTAGGGGTGAAATTTTAAAGTTGATCCAATTATTCGCCAGCGAAGTGTTACGTGTAATCCGATTATCACTTTGTCTATTAGAACGAAATGAGCGTATTTATTTGCCTTCAAAAGGTGCGTGATCCAGTTACCAAGGAGTTATGTAACCACTCCACTTTTAATCCAACTGATCTCTAATTGTTCCTTTGGTAAAAATAAATAAATAAATAAAAAGCCCACAAAAAAACCTTCAAGAATTGTCAAATGTAGGCCTATATTCGTAGTTAAAAAAATACCTGTAAAACAAACATGGCAGAGAAAAAAAATCTAAATAGTGAAATACTGAACAGATTTGAACTTCATCTAGTCTCGAAGTCCGGCGTTTTCCAAACTGAGCTAATGGGGTTCAGACATACATTTGCAGGTTGAATTGTTCGTATATAGGTATGTTTTGAATAAATAACCCATGACCCCAGTATGAATAGAACAAAAAAGAAAGAAAGGAGAAAAAGAAAAGAAAAACAAAACAAAATAAAGCAAATAAAAAACAATAACGAAACAAAACGAAAAACAAAGATTAAATTTATGAAGAAAAGCTCAAACCCCAAAATAAAAATAAAGCAACGGAAAAGTTTATAACGAGCCTCGAACTCCTGCTCAGTTCGCTCTTCTTAAGATGATTCAAAGTCTGTCGCTTTACCAACTGAGCTAATGTAGTTAACACACAAATTCGTAGGTTTAATTGTTCGTATATAGCTATGTGTATCGATGATTTGCTCAAAACCCTTTACACTTTTTGTCACTTTTGTGGATGGCGCTGTTCATTTTTTTTTTTCGTTTTTGCACGTTTTCAAAAGCCCTCGATAGGAAGCACATGTGCTAACTATCGAGTGAATACGGATAGATAAGATTATTCTAGAATAGTAAGAAATGACATATAGAGGGGAGATTGAAGTTATAAGGGGTTCTTGTTTGTTGGAGAGTATGGATGGCGGACACTTTCTAAACATGCCTAAGATAATACGCCTAACCTTGCAATCTTAGACGTCTAAGAGATGCAATCTTAGACGTCTAAGAATTTCGCGGTAGATTAAATCAACGGATCACACAGCCAGAAATCCCAAACAGCCAATCATCTTAAGCGTATTCAATTATTGACCAATGAAATCCTAGACACGTAAGATTTTAAATGCCTAAGATTTCTTATACGTCTAATATTGATAATTGTAGTGATGGACGGTAACTACTGGCAGTTTGGTCTCCAGATACCATGCGCAGTGATCGATCATAAAGTACGGCGGGATAATTAGTTCAGTTCAGTTAAAAGTTGCGAAGTAAAGTCCTTGTACTTTTTCCAATTCAAGGACACCCACAACAGGCTAGATATTCAGGCCCATGTGTAGTTGAGTCAAAAGTGGGTGAAATAGATCATGTAGATCATATCACTAAGACTCCTGGTAGACGCAAAAGTAGACAGTTGTGTCAAATTAATATGCTCAAAGAGTATATTGAAAGAAATGTCACTGATGGTTCAAAACCAGTTTGTTCAGTTACACATGCTGAAGTAGACATGAGTGAAGATGTCAACTCTGTCAAATATGTCATAATTGGAACCAGAAACCAATCATTAAGCTCCAATTTAAGACCTCATTTGGTGAAATTGTTCAAGAAATAAAGACACGACGATCCAAAAACCCAAGGAAGATTCCAATTTAAAAGTTGCAGTTTGCTCCATTGCATGCCATATTGATTTGTACACAACGCGTTCGCTAACATAAGAACTGGCGCCGTGCTTCCATTGATTAGCACGTTAAAACTATCGTCGTGCTTTCATTGATTAGAACACAAAAGTGCAACTTTTGATTTCGTTTCTTCATTAGGTTTTAGATCACCGTTTCTTTAATTCTCAACCAATTTCAACCAATAAGGTCTTAAACCAGAGCTAATGAGTACGGGTATTGGCGGTTTGATTTCATTTTGACATATTTGTTTTAATTTAGGATAAACAGGGGTAAAGTAAACACAACTGGTACCTTATTTTTTTTTGGCTTACTGTATACATGGTTTCTGTAATAGCACCACCACTTATTCTGAATATGATTTTTTATTCACCATGTATGATTGTTAACTAGCATTTTCCATTGAATTTCTAGAATATTCCATGTACAAACAATTAAAGATAAATATCAGAGTTAGTGAAAATTAATATCCATGACAAAATAACTTTTAATGAATATTATATAATATTGCGGGGCACATAACACAGCCAAAATAAATAAACTAAAATAATAAATTAATGTTCTGCACAGTACCAACTAGACCTGGAGATTGATTAAAAATATTATATTGATTCGCAGTTGCATTTGATAACTGAAGACATAAAGCACTTTTTACATCCAATTTTGGGTGTAATGCTACCCTTTATGATATTCCGAATTTTTCACTACAAACGGGATGTACCGTTGAATGGTCGTTCACAGTGATGGGTCCTCAGGTAACACCCAATGGTGTCAAAATAAAAATATCACCCAAAGGTGTCACATTCTTTCACCCTTACTGTCAATTTGACACCTTTGGGTGGCCATCTGAGGACCCATTTTTTGTTCAAACTTAAAGCCAAGTTGAGCTCTTTTATAATGGATGAAATCAATGACTAACGGCGAATAAGGGATTATATCTTTACTGAATTTGCGAACAACTCTTAAAATCACATTTGTAAAATAGCCCTAACCAGATTTTTATGAATTTTTTGCTTCTGTATATTTTGTTGCGTCTTGATCAAGATTTTATAAATTGCGCCTTTTGTAATTGCGAAATTTATATATGTATAATGGTTTGCAGGAAATCATGGTCCCGCTATATCAGAATAAAACAGGTTTCGTCGTCTAGTTTGGCTTACTACTGCTATGAAATAGATTAGGTCATCTGTATATTTATCTAATATCATATTTATCCAACCTTACATTCATGACCTTTCGGTCTAGATTCTAGCATAAGCAAACTCGATTATGATACAGTATTATGAATAGGCCTCCGTCTTTGGTTTGGGTTTTGCGCAAGATTGTATAAATTTGTGATGCCATTTTATTTCTATGTGTTAACAGCTAATTTCATACAAGTACGAGCGTATCACCATTCTTCAGCCTTGTAGGTTAGATACTACTAATCCCGTAGAAATGAGAAACATAAATTTGTATGTAAATGTTTTAATATTGTTTCGTTATTTGATATTTCATACTCCAATGAATAATGCACATACGGTAAACACAGTAAAGATTCGCCAAATGGTGCAGGGGAGACCGGCCGTCCTCGGGGAAAGTCCGCCCACCCCATGTTTCTGTTTTCGTGACTGCTGGAAAAGTACAATGATGATGTAATTAGGTGTCAAGGAAGTTTACTTTTTAGAATTAGTACTATTTTAATAATCTCAAGACCTTGCAGAGACGGTTTTCGTTCTTATATTTATCGGAAGGTGAACGTTTTGCCCAACATATTATGCAATTAAAAGATCTACATTTTGTGTTTAGTATGCATAACACGAGGTAAAGTACAAAAATACCGTTGGGGCAAGTCCGCCCTGTATGTGAAGGTGCAAGTTCGCCCTGTGTTTTCCCCAGGAGGAGTCCCGGGGCGGATTCGCCCCATCGGCGTATTATGCAAAATATTGATAATACCTTTAAACAGGGTAAAACTACATACAAGCATATTTTGTAAAGTAAAGTGGTATCAGTATTACTCATACCACCGTTTATGCCATAAAACCAAATTTGCCGAAGTTGCAAATAAAGGTTTGCTAATTTTGAACCCCTACATTTTTCGGCTTACATTATACCCTCCAATAAATTTAGTATACTCTTTGGAAGAGAATGAGTACCCAATATATCCTTTACTAAACGTTTACATTAAATTTATGCAATATTATAACCTTTTCTTTTTAACAGGGCGGACTTGCCCAGCACGGGGCAAGTCCGCCCTGGCATCGTGATTTTTATTTTCCCTTCTCCTGCCCGGCTCCTGCCATTACTGAAAGCTCAATGTTCTTACAAATGTGGTAGTATTTAGCTACAGCATACAGCTTTAAAGTGTAAAAACTATAGCCATCTAACATGAGAATTGCCCTCTCTAGGCGAGATTGAAAAAATAGGGCGAACACGACCCGGTCTCCCCTATACAGGTTTCCTTGACATATCTGAAATTTTAGGACAAACTACTTAGTGTCCTCCCGTAAAAACCACCGGCAAATAAGGGCACGGACTCATAATTCTTGTTTATATTGTCATGGGAGGGACCTCTCCATTTTAAAGTGAAATTTACACTACGGGAAAGGAGCCCATATGCACCATTAGCGTTATCTTTACGGTAGTTTTAAGAAGCTACGCTTCAATTGACGTGAAGTTAAAAGATGTGGAAGAACTTTCTGAATGATCTCTCCATATCATATATATTTTGAAAACCTGTAGTGTAATTCTGAATTTGTATTGCACCTTCAGGGTAAATCAAAAATGCAATAATAGAAAGAAGCAACACTTACGTTAGAAACAAGTTTAACGTTTCAGTTATTGAAAGTTTCTATAAATCCTATTGAAGTGAATCGCATCTACTGTTTATTTTTACGAGTCATTATACTGCGATAACCAATTTAAATTTTGTCCACGAGGCATCATATATTTTGAATGAGAGCACATAGTGTGCAATATTAATAAAGACACCAGATCTGAACCTGACATAAGTATTCTTTCAATTATTGTGTGGGGATGTAGGGGTGCGTTGGTGGGTTGTCTGTGTGTGTGTGTGTGGGGGGGGGGGGTGGTGTTAGTGTATGGGTGTTCAAACAAAGCTTCTAATATTATTCTTTCCGTATAGTCCTTCCCATTTCACACATCTCTAACTCCAGTTTCTCTATGCCTTATATATAAATCTTACTGGATATATTGAAATTAATGCACGCATTTCCTTTCGACATTTAAAAAGCCCACCTACCAATCTGCTAGTTATTCATTCAGTTATTTGAACTTATATAGAATGGTGAGTATTAGAAGCTTTGAATCGTTGTAAAATAGTTCATAAAAATTAAGCGGTAAATGCTATATAAATAAATAGTTCCTTCATTGTTTCACCCAAAGTCACTAATAAATATAATGGTTTATAAAGTAAAAAATGGCTTCATAGCACTATTGCACTTTATTTTACTCACAATTTATATTACATGCTCCGTTGTGTCTAAAATATACAGATTGAAAAAAAAAATAAAGTGACCAAACGCACCATTTCGTCCACAAGCATACGAACAA
Organism: Amphiura filiformis; assembly: GCF_039555335.1. Taxonomy (NCBI): domain Eukaryota; kingdom Metazoa; phylum Echinodermata; class Ophiuroidea; order Amphilepidida; family Amphiuridae; genus Amphiura; species Amphiura filiformis. The sequence goes on along the minus strand of NC_092634.1, from coordinate 19,432,764 downwards.
GTGGAATATTATTTTGCATTATATTCACATACCATTGATGCACTCACTATAGTCCTCCTCTTTCAACCTGTTTTTAAAATGATGCTTCAAATCAATTCAGTCCAATTTCAGTCAGAATTTGCATAGAGTGGTATATGTATAAACACATCAAAAAGGAAGTCTCCACTTTAAGGAGGATTTCGTGATCCTTGACAAAAGCTTATTCCCGAATTTTCAGTTGATTCTGATTTTGCGTTAGCGAGTTATGCAAGATTATGTGTATTATATTGCTCCATAGGCCATTGTTGTAATTTCGTTCTGGTATACCAGAACGAAATTCAAATTTGACGATATTTTTGCTAAACGAACTAATCTGTAAGAAATTTTTGGTACATTAATATTATGTAGCCAGAGATTTCCAGTGGTATAAAAATTTCAATTTTTTGTAAAAAAGTGGGGGGATGAGGCTGTGATCACGAAATGCCCTTTTAAGAGCAATTAATGCCGATCACTTTGAACATGTTCATCAGGACTGTAATGAAGCATAATAGTAGATTTTTCTTATTTCTAGTCCAAGAAACAGTACTCACTGTGGACGCTTTGGAGTCTAACAGACGCCTTTTCTACACTTTTGTTGTTGTGACGATCATCTGTTTACTACTGATGCTGGTGGTTGTTTAGCAACGTGGTTGCCAGTTCTTTTTCAGAGAAGATCTTCAAACATGTAACTGAGAATGTTTCTGGTAGACTCTGGTATACCTCCTTTAACTTGATCAATATGCATGAGATGATCCAGTTGACAGTTTATAAGCTTTTTTTCAGAAGGTTCAGGTTTTTTTGATCCTGCTTGTTAAAAGGAAGAACGTCGGGTGGAAGCGGAAATTATGACCCCTTCCCTGTCCTACTTACGCCTACACAAGACTCAAGACAAATTATTCATTGCCGGAACTAAGGCGTGGAGCGCGCAAACACTCGAGTCTAAAGAAAGTGCGCGGAGCACATTAAAACTTTGATTTAAGAAAGGCGCGCAAAGGGCGCAAAAAGTTTGCATTTATAACTAAAGATTGTGCACACATTTTGACCGTAAGTTAAAAGAATGCGCAGCACACGAAAATTTTGAGACATCAGCTCTTAATAATTCTATAACCCGGCCCCCCTATTTTTGGTGTAAAAAATTATAACCCCCCTATTTTTGGTCTAAAAATTCTATGACCCCCGTATATTCATGACCCCCTTCCGAAGAAAATGACAGCCCGTTAATCATGAAAATCTGAACTTTGAGCATTAATATTTATACTCTACTTATCATTATCCGTAATATATTGAGCCACAATCCGCATTTTGAACACAATACATTTTTCTGAAAACTAGCCATTCAAGAGAAATTTCGTTAATAGTATAGGGCGTTATGGGTTTGGGATTTTATGTTCCTACATTAGTGGAACCAATTTTTTGGCATCCTTTAACCAGAAATTCTAAAAATTTGATTAGTTACATTTTTTCTAAGCCCCCTGAGGTTCCCCCGAGGGGTCGAAGGTCACAATGGGGAAAAACTTAAAAATAGTCCCATCATGTTGTAATGTATCTCAAATTGATCCTCTCATCACACGGAATAAAAGAAAATCAATTGTCATATTTTTCTAGGGTGCTTAGTTCAGGAGTTATGGTCGAATGGGTCAAATGTCAAAAATTTCATACACAGAGGTCAAAATTAAGAAATGGTCCGATTTCATCGAATCTGGTCTCAAATTACTCCCCTTAACATAAAAAATCTCAAACATATACTTAATTTGCAATTTAAGTGCATTTTTGTATTGTCACGTCCCCTTCAGAGTTCATGCATCTGTAAGTCCAATAGAAATATGTACAAGCATTACATTTGACCCATATTTTCATCCGATTCTGAGGTTATAAATTTCTCAAATAAATTATTTTCCTATGTGGTTCGCCGAGAGGAGTAATTTAAGAAAAACTTTGATTGACTCGGTGCATTTTGAAAATTTGGCTTCTGTGCATGACATAATGACTTTGACCTTATTTACTCTTTAACTCCCTTAACTAATCACCCAAAGGGCAATATGACAATTGACTTTTCTATTTCTAGCAATGAGAAGAACAATATTAATTTGAGGTATATTACAGCATGATAGAACATAATTATGAAGAGCTTTGTTTCAATACCCCTTGTCCACGGGATGATTGGGTAGCATGAGCATTCTGCCAAAAATGGCTTTTGTTGAAAAACACCTTATATCAGTGATTATTTTGATGATTTTTTGATGTGTTCTCAAAATTGGGCAAGTGGATGTAAGGGGTTTTGAAACAAAGCTCTTCATATATTAACTTTTGGCCCCATTATAACCTTCGACCCCTAGTAGGAAGTATAGGGGGCATAGAAAATAATGGAACCAATTCTGGTTTTATCTTTTGAGGTGTAAGGATGCCAAAAACATTGGTTCCACTAATGTAGGAAAACTAGATGCTAACTCAAAAATCACCCAATAGCGCCCTGTACTATACGTATGTAACACGCGCCAAGCATGTGATATAGCCTACATGTCACACCAAGCTAATCTGGTGTGATAGTTTTATTTGTGGTTCTGAAAGGTTTTATTGTTATTTGGGTAAAGGAATGTTGCCTATTATTAACCATTTAAAAGATATGCCATGGTTGAAGAATTATTCTTTCAAATTGGTTTTGAGTGGGAATACATGATCATTCTATTCAATTTAGTCATGTTAAGGCAAGACCGAACTTATAAATGTGATTTTCCAAAGCTTTCAACCAATTCTCTTGAAACTTAGCATGAATGAATATCTTAGTGATGTATAAGATATTTAACGGACAAAATTGCAAAATATGGCAACTGCGGCCATCTTGGATTTTGAACGGTATACATTGCGCACTTTTTTTCAAAAACGGTTAAAGGTATGAACACCAAACGTGCTTTAGTATATTCATATTATATGTATCATAAATTTGTCAGAGGGATTTGTCCATACATTTATTCATTCATGCGGAACGGTATGCGAAATGTTACAAAATCCACATTTTTGGGTAAAAATATGAAATTTGGGTCGTTTCCATGGTTACCGAAATTTAATTCAAGATATATATGTCAATGACATATCTGCCAAATTGTAGAGTGATCGGAGTTGGCGCCTTACTGAGAAAAGCTGAGTGCAACCTCTCAATCTTCGTAAAATCGCAACTGGCAGAAAACATCATTAAGTCTAGAAACACTAAATATGCAAAACGATTGATAATATGCACATTTTCTATTCTAAAAACATGCTATTAACTGTGATAATAATCTTAACAATTAAAATCAACATTTGCATTACAAATTAATCCCAAATTAATGTCTAATTGGCATTAATTTGTGCCCCTTGAAAACAATAAAATACAAAAGGAACGTAATGTACGTATTACTAAATCGGTAGAAATGTGCGGTAATTATGGATTTTTTTCAATTTAAAACACTTAGCATCAGTCATTAACCACAAATTTTAACAATTAGACAACATTTAGATTGAAAATAGTTGTACAATTTATTATAATTAACATTTTTCTTGGAATCTTGCTAAAATCGCCCTTTAAATGACATTGCACGTATCGCCATAGGTAATGTTTTTATCGTCGGCTTTGATTTGCTGTTGCTTGAAAACCAAATGGCTGATTGAGCTCAAACAAAAAGCAAATTATAGCTTTTTTCTAAAGTATTTTAATCTGCAAATAACTAAAAATTTTAATATTTGCACTATTTGGCTATTTCACATGTTCAGTCTCGCCTTAAAGTCATACAATGGTGTGAAAGTTCAATTCCAAGGTGCGTATTATTTTACTTTTTATACTGTGATTCTACTGATTGCCAAAATATATCGATATACCTTCCAATTACAAATACTGCAACTGCTATATTTCTGACAACTACCAGCATCTATCAACGACATAATAATATTCAAAGATAATTGTCGACGCTTTTTTAACAAAATGGTCTTTAACTACCATGATGATTTGGCGAATGTGAAGTCAGTTTTGTTACTGGTGTTGGCATTTCTGTTGGTTATCTGGGGGATTCAGCAACCTCACAATTTGCCTCCAGGACCATGGCGTTTCCCAATCATTGGTTTCCTTCCTCAGCTGATGTGGTCTTTGGGCTACAAAAAAGAAGCAATGCACCTGATTGCAACACGACTAGGACAGAAGTACGGGAAGATTTTCAGTTTTGATTTAAGCAAACAATAATCCACTTAATAACAACAAGGGACACAACAATGAGTTTGAATACAAAGTACATGTATTTGGCAGTACATGTAAGTAATCCGTTATGATTTTGATTTAAACTTTTGATCCAAACACAAAGAAATAATTCAGATGGTACTCCATCTTTCATCAGCGAGTGAGTGACTGTATCAGGTCGCGATTTTCTTGACCTTTGACCTGAAAACAGACTCATAGACTCCTGGAAGTTTGAACCGGCCCCCGTCTTTGTTGAGAGATGGTTGGTTGGCTTTGATGTGAACTGCTTCTTTGACACCACGTTGGAACCACCTACTGTCTCTGTCGAGTATGCGGACTTTATCCAAGTCAACAAAATGTCCCGGAGACTCGATGTGAATGTGGTTTGATACCTCTGATGCTGTACTACTGGGTCTCCTATGTTCATTAAAACGTGTTTTGAGAGAGCGTTCAGTTTGCCAATGTAGGCTTCTTTGCACTGTCCGGTACCGGTAACAGTTTTGCCCTGGCACGGGATGTAATATACCGGGCCTGTAATGTCCTTCTTGTCTGTCTTGTCCTTGGGAGACACAAGGATTTGTATTAGCGTGCGAGTGGGTTTGAAGAAAACACTAACGTCATAGTTGCTAAATGTCCTTCTAATCGCTTCAGAGGTTCCTTTGATGTAAGGGAGCACTACGTGGCCTTTATTTGGGCGTTTATCGCCCACATCGCTCGTTTTGGGAGTCTTTGGTTGAGTGGCTCTATCAAGTGCCCATTTAGGATACCCACATTTGGCTAAAGCGTTGTTCACATGCGACTCTTCGTAATCGCGGTCCTGGTGGTTAGTGACCACGGTATCGGCCCTATGGTACAAAGTTCGGATGACTCCAAGTTTGTGATCAATCGGTTGATTAGAGGCGAAATTAAGATATTGATCCGTATGTGTGCTTTTGCGGTATATTGTGACTTTGGTGGATCTGAAGAGCTTTGTTTCAATACCCCTTGTCCACGGGATGATTGGGTAGCATGAGCATTCTGCCAAAAATGGCTTTTGTTGAAAAACACCTTATATCAGTGATTATTTTGATGATTTTTTGATGTGTTCTCAAAATTGGGCAAGTGGATGTAAGGGGTTTTGAAACAAAGCTCTTCATATATTAACTTTTGGCCCCATTATGACCTTCGACCCCTAGTAGGAAGTATAGGGGGCATAGAAAATAATGGAACCAATTCTGGTTTTATCTTTTGAGGTGTAAGGATGCCAAAAACATTGGTTCCACTAATGTAGGAAAACTAGATGCTAACTCAAAAATCACCCAATAGCGCCCTGTACTATACGTATGTAACACGCGCCAAGCATGTGATATAGCCTACATGTCACACCAAGCTAATCTGGTGTGATAGTTTTATTTGTGGTTCTGAAAGGTTTTATTGTTATTTGGGTAAAGGAATGTTGCCTATTATTAACCATTTAAAAGATATGCCATGGTTGAAGAATTATTCTTTCAAATTGGTTTTGAGTGGGAATACATGATCATTCTATTCAATTTAGTCATGTTAAGGCAAGACCGAACTTATAAATGTGATTTTCCAAAGCTTTCAACCAATTCTCTTGAAACTTAGCATGAATGAATATCTTAGTGATGTATAAGATATTTAACGGACAAAATTGCAAAATATGGCAACTGCGGCCATCTTGGATTTTGAACGGTATACATTGCGCGCACTTTTTTTCAAAAACGGTTAAAGGTATGAACACCAAACGTGCTTTAGTATATTCATATTATATGTATCATAAATTTGTCAGAGGGATTTGTCCATACATTTATTCATTCATGCGGAACGGTATGCGAAATGTTACAAAATCCACATTTTTGGGAAAAAATATGAAATTTGGGTCGTTTCCATGGTTACCGAAATTTAATTCAAGATATATATGTCAATGACATATCTGCCAAATTGTAGAGTGATCGGAGTTGGCGCCTTACTGAGAAAAGCTGAGTGCAACCTCTCAATCTTCGTAAAATCGCAACTGGCAGAAAACATCATTAAGTCTAGAAACACTAAATATGCAAAACGATTGATAATATGCACATTTTCTATTCTAAAAACATGCTATTAACTGTGATAATAATCTTAACAATTAAAATCAACATTTGCATTACAAATTAATCCCAAATTAATGTCTAATTGGCATTAATTTGTGCCCCTTGAAAAACAATAAAATACAAAAGGAACGTAATGTACGTATTACTAAATCGGTAGAAATGTGCGGTAATTATGGATTTTTTACAATTTAAAACACTTAGCATCAGTCATTAACCACAAATTTTAACAATTAGACAACATTTAGATTGAAAATAGTTGTACAATTTATTATAATTAACATTTTTCTTGGAATCTTGCTAAAAATCGCCCTTTAAATGACATTGCACGTATCGCCATAGGTAATGTTTTTATCGTCGGCTTTGATTTGCTGTTGCTTGAAAACCAAATGGCTGATTGAGCTCAAACAAAAAGCAAATTATAGCTTTTTTCTAAAGTATTTTAATCTGCAAATAACTAAAAATAATAATATTTGCACTATTTGGCTATTTCACATGTTCAGTCTCGCCTTAAAGTCATACAATGGTGTGAAAGTTCAATTCCAAGGTGCGTATTATTTTACTTTTTATACTGTGATTCTACTGATTGCCAAAATATATCGATATACCTTCCAATTACAAATACTGCAACTGCTATATTTCTGACAACTACCAGCATCTATCAACGACATAATAATATTCAAAGATAATTGTCGACGCTTTTTTAACAAAATGGTCTTTAACTACCATGATGATTTGGCGAATGTGAAGTCAGTTTTGTTACTGGTGTTGGCATTTCTGTTGGTTATCTGGGGGATTCAGCAACCTCACAATTTGCCTCCAGGACCATGGCGTTTCCCAATCATTGGTTTCCTTCCTCAGCTGATGTGGTCTTTGGGCTACAAAAAGAAGCAATGCACCTGATTGCAACACGACTAGGACAGAAGTACGGGAAGATTTTCAGTTTTGATTTAAGCAAACAATAATCCACTTAATAACAACAAGGGACACAACAATGAGTTTGAATACAAAGTACATGTATTTGGCAGTACATGTAAGTAATCCGTTATGATTTTGATTTAAACTTTTGATCCAAACACAAAGAAATAATTCAGATGGTACTCCATCTTTCATCAGCGAGTGAGTGACTGTATCAGGTCGCGATTTTCTTGACCTTTGACCTGAAAACAGACTCATAGACTCCTGGAAGTTTGAACCGGCCCCGTCTTTGTTGAGAGATGGTTGGTTGGCTTTGATGTGAACTGCTTCTTTGACACCACGTTGGAACCACCTACTGTCTCTGTCGAGTATGCGGACTTTATCCAAGTCAACAAAATGTCCCGGAGACTCGATGTGAATGTGGTTTGATACCTCTGATGCTGTACTACTGGGTCTCCTATGTTCATTAAAACGTGTTTTGAGAGAGCGTTCAGTTTGCCAATGTAGGCTTCTTTGCACTGTCCGGTACCGGTAACAGTTTTGCCCTGGCACGGGATGTAATATACCGGGCCTGTAATGTCCTTCTTGTCTGTCTTGTCCTTGGGAGACACAAGGATTTGTATTAGCGTGCGAGTGGGTTTGAAGAAAACACTAACGTCATAGTTGCTAAATGTCCTTCTAATCGCTTCAGAGGTTCCTTTGATGTAAGGGAGCACTACGTGGCCTTTATTTGGGCGTTTATCGCCCACATCGCTCGTTTTGGGAGTCTTTGGTTGAGTGGCTCTATCAAGTGCCCATTTAGGATACCCACATTTGGCTAAAGCGTTGTTCACATGCGACTCTTCGTAATCGCGGTCCTGGTGGTTAGTGACCACGGTATCGGCCCTATGGTACAAAGTTCGGATGACTCCAAGTTTGTGATCAATCGGTTGATTAGAGGCGAAATTAAGATATTGATCCGTATGTGTGCTTTTGCGGTATATTGTGACTTTGGTGGATCTGTCCGGTTGGATAACGGTGAGAGTATCTAGAAAGGCAAGTGAGTTGTTTTCCTCTCCTTCGGTGGTGAATTGAATGTCCTTGTCCAGTGAATTGAGATGGTCAGTAAATTCTTGAAAGTGACACTTCTTAAGTTTGCAATGGGTGTCATCTACATAGCGAAACTACCACAGGGGGTGGGGCGCTGTCTCAATAGCTCTCTGCTCAAGATCTTCCATATAAATGTCGCACAGTATCGGAGAAAGCGGAATGCCCATGGCCTTATCCGTTATGTTTATGACGAAATGATATTTTACATACAAATTCTTTATTTTAATTGTATTGTCTTAAAATTAATACCCATTTGCATGTATTCCATGGCATTATTTGTATTATTATTATAGTGCCCAATGAAATTAAATACATGACTTTTTTAGTGTAATCTCGATTGAATCCCGATTTTGCAGTTTTCTATATGGGAAGTCTAAGGTACTGTTGGTTGCGGTTCCACAAAATTAAAGTTAAAAACCATACACTGAGAAGGAGCATTCCAGATATACAGCCTGTCTCAAAAAGAATTTGGGCAAGTGAAAAGCGCTCTCTTTGGCAATTAGAAAATGCCGTTGTGCCATGATGCTTACATCAACGTCAAGGGCGCAGTCTTAGCTCTCAAATACCGTTCTTTGTTCTGTTCAATTTGCTTCTCGAGATATGTTTAGTTAACAACGACAGGGCAAAATCACATTTGTGGCAATTTTATTAGGGAAGAGGGCTGTACATGTAAATCAATGATAGCTGATGCATTAAACGCAACAACCCCAGTGCGCGTGCATTATTAGAGACTTTGCGGAATGAAGTTACTTTAACTGGAACGGCAACTTCAGAAATATCGATTGGATTTCTTGCTCAAATTTATTCCAACGCGAAAGGTATGGTTGGTTACTGCAACAACAGCGTCTTGTCGCTTAAACTCGGGACATTGTGTATCAATGTGCGTTCAAAAGAAGGGCATGTGTAAGAGCTTGTAACCGACTACATCCAAATGTCTCTCTTTTGTTTAGTCAAGTGGTTATTAGTCCCACTTCAAGACAAAAGACTCTACCTTAAGAGCTTCGTTTGAGTAAACATGAATGAACTCGCGATACCACTCAACATGGATTATGTCGGGACCCAGCGTTAATCTCCTTATCATATTATTTTGAAACTGGCTAGGCCCTATACGTTTCAATTAATATTCTTACGATAGGTATATGCCTATATATATAATATTATTTAATAAAGGCTCGTCAGCTTTGTCAATTTCATATTCCAATTTACTTCGCAAAGCCTAATGAAATACATATTCTTTATTTCTTTCCCCTCCTTCTGAATCTCTCTCCCCCTTCCCCTCCTGGTTCCCCTTCCCTACATTCTCCTTATTTTCCCCTCCTTTTCCCCTCTATCTGTACTCGCTCTCTCAAACTTGACCCTCCTATAATTACCCACTCGCACTCCTGTTTCCCCCTCTCCAGTGATTTTGTCAGGGTTTTTCTGTTAGGAGGGCGTGGGCCGATTCTCAAAGGGAAACGTGTTTACAAAAATGGGCTTAAATGGCAGAAAAAGGCCTAAAAGCGTAAAATATCAGCATCCAAAAGGGGAGGGTCAAGAAGGAAGACAAGATGCCCCCTTGGTTACCAGCAAAGCACCTCCCTGCCAACTTCCAATGCCCCCCCTCTCCTCCTCCCTACCCCCTCTCTTACCAGGCACAACCTATGACATGTTATATATAAAAATGTTATGCACCTGCTTTACTCTTCCAGAAGTATCGTATACTGCTGGCTCAAGTAAAACCAGACCATTTTACGGGAACTTAATCCCCTTGGCGTTGAGGTCAAGCTAAAAACTTGGTTCCGCAAACTGATTTGGTGTACGCCATGAGCACATACAAAAGTATATAAACAGTGTGACGTTTGGAACAAAAATTATTTTGATCTAATTCAATCAATAATTTTCAGCAACATGTAGCATGTTTTTACCCAACCAAATTAGATTTCCAATAATTGGTCTATTAACTGGATAATACATAAGTGGTAATTATGTAGTCTATGAGGAAATAGGCAAACTATTGTTCTAAATTATGACGTATTTCATCATAATTTACGGCACACTATAGATTCTCGCGTTAACTTTAACTTCAAGCGGCTTTAATGGCAGAGTGGTGTAGAATACATAATCCTCTATAATCCTCTAGACGTTAAAGTTTGTGGTTTCTAACTTCCTTTCGCAAGGTCTCTATTTTGTCTAATTTCTCTCCCAACAAGTAATACGCGTTCTTTTACCTATTAGTGTGCAATATTTGTATGTCTTTTAACATGTCTTGAATAACAAATAGAACAGTATTTACCATGAAAAAATTATTGACATGCACATGCATTTAATTTTACAGCAGAATGTGAAATATTCATTTATCTTTTAATCTGTTATAAATGAAAAAGAGGATCATTATACCTGTATCATGATAAAACAGTAAAAAAAAGTAAAAACAATTTTGTATTGTGTAATTGATGCGTTCTTTTGATTTCACGAAGGAACTCTTGATAAACTTGATGCTATCATTGATTTACTTGTACTGTACAGCTCTTCCCTAGTAAAAGTGGCACAGTTGTGATTTTACCCTCCCGTTGTTAAAGGGCAGGTCTATTGCAAAAACAACATCATATCATTGGCAAGCTAATATATTATAAGGACAATGAAAATGACTCCTTTTTTGAGAAAATAAGACGTTTAAAATTGATATTCCGCAAAAACCAATTTAAGCGGTGAGTTCCTTTGAACGAGACAGATTTGGCCTAAAAAAAGGGGTTGGGTTACTCGTGAGCATTATTACCATGAGGACAGAGGTTTTGAAGTTTTGCGATCCAGAAGATTCTCTGTGGAGGATAGCGTTTTGGGACTTCTTGTGAATGTGTTCAATTGGCATAAGACGGATGTCGTTTACGGAATGTTGACCGGAGTGGAAGTGGGTGACGTAGGGAAGACGTTTGCCGCCTTTGGAGTTGTTGTATTTAATTTCTGAGCGTGTGTTGTTGAACCTGGTGTATACAGACGTGGTTGTCTTGGAGACAAACTGCTTCTTGCATCTATTGCACGTTATTAAATAAATGAGCCAGGCGCATTTGCATGTGAGATTGGATGTGATTGGAAAAGTTTCCATGGTTTTTGTGCTTTCAAATATCGTGCCGACATTGACAAAGGTGCAGACAATGCATTTTTCGCTTTTGGTTCATTCACAAACCAAACCCAACAACACCAGCGAAGATCCACCTGGTTGCTTCAAATGCAAAACTGGACTTTACATGCAGCCCTATGGAGAGAGTGCCCGTTGAGGGCGCTATAGCTCCCATTTTAGTAACAAAAATGTGATTAAAAAAATAACCTGTACTAATTTTCAGAGTAAGTGGTATGAACATGTAGAAATATAATCAAGTAGTTGCCCTACCTGCTCTTCTCCGAAAAAATAAAAAGTCCTATATCTCAATGATAATGAAACCTAGGTGTATGGCAAATCTGAGTGCTGCATATGATTGACCTTAGTGAGACAAAACAAAAAGTCAATCAATGGTGGCCTCTTTGTACAATGTTTACTTTGGGGTCAAAAGGTCAAAATGTGTAAAATTTCAAATAACGAGGTATGGCAAATCTGAGTGCTGCATATGATAGACCTTAGTGAGATAAAACAAAAAGTCAATGTTGACCTCTTTGTACAATGTTTACTTTGGGGTCAAAAGGTCAAAATATGGACAATTCAATGGGACGCTCATTTGGTGGTCTGCGCCCTAAATAACCAAAATAGGGATGAGATATAGCTATTCGCTGCGTACCCAGATTCTATTGACTCTAGTTTCATTTAGTTTTTTTCTTGTTTTTGAATTTCCAATTATTTTACTCCATTCTTATATGAGACGCAAAAGCCGGTTCGTGGCCCATGGTATAGCTTTGTTATTCGAGAACCGCCCTTGTTATTTTAAACATATTGAAAATCATAAAGCATGGGATATGAAAACTAAAATGTCACCATTATTATTGTTTTTAATTACTTGCAGTTCATTCGTACAAACACATGGCCGAATATAGAACATTTGCTTTGCATACATTTCGAGAATTTGGCATCGGGAAGCGCAGCTTTGAGGCTAACATTGCAAAGGAATCCGAGATCCTCCTCCAGGAGTTGGATGCTATTGCGGGCAAACCTTTTCACCCACATCAGTTCTTCGTCAACTGTACAACAAATGTATTTGCTGTCGTGTTTGGAAAGCGTCATGATTATGATGATGAAAACTTCCGCTTTCTTAGTGAATCCAATGCCCGTTTAGTGCACCTAGTTGGCTCGGGAGGGTGGTCTGTCATGCTTCCAAAATACTATCCAAATAATGAGAGTAAAGAATTGCTACATGTTATCAAAGATCTGCTTGAGTTCGTTGATAAACGTATCGAAGAACACCGGGAAATTATCGATGTCGAGAAACCAAGGACTTCATAGACGAGTATCTGAAAGTAATGGAAGAGGCGCCGAAACCATGTGACCCCTTTTCATATCTCCAAGAGGATAACATGCGTGCTCAATTGTATACGCTGTTTTAGCCGGAGCTGACACCACGTCCACGACTTTGGATTGGTGTTGTTTGTACATGATGGCATATCCAGATATTCAGAAGAAAATACAGGAGGAAATGGATTCAGTTGTTGGCCCCAATCGACTACCACAAGTTTCTGATCAAGAGCAACTGCCATACACCAGAGCAGCCATTCTTGAGATACAACGTCATGTTACTTTGACACCACTGAGTGCTTTTCATACGGCCACTGATGAGACCTCACTTCATGGATACCGTATTCCGAAGGGCGCTACTCTAGTTTCAAATATATATGGTGTGATGAGAAATCCCAATATGTTCCCAGAGCCTGACCAGTTTAAACCTGAAAGGTTCATCGATGTTCAGGGAAAATATTTTGAGAGAGAGGAAGTTTGTCCTTTTGGAGTCGGTAAGTAAACAGTTCGTTTATGTTTAAATTCACATATTAAAGTGGGCTGTAATTTTCTTCACAAGGTGTGTGTGTGTGTGGGGGGGTGTGTGGGGGTGTGTGTGTGTGTGTGTGTGTGTGGGGGGGGGGGGGTGATGATGAATATACCGGAGACTGAAGTCAATTTTTTTACCGCCTATCACGGGCTGATTTTTTATGATACCTATCAGCGGCGAAAATTTTGATTGCAATAATAAATATTGTGTAAATATTTGGATGCAAAGTTGGTATAAGTTTGGTATCAAATTGTTATAACCCCAGTATATTTATGACGTCCCCATTCCGAAAATAAATGACAACTCCCAATAAAGGTAACCCTACTGTTGTATATATATGTGCTAACCTGGACCCCCTAATAGCTTTCCTCCCGGTGCACTAAAATGCTCAAAGAAGCTAGCAGATGTTTGGGCTAATCTCAAACCAAAATAATTTGACTGACCACCTTACTCGGAGGTGGGTAGACAATCAAACTTCGTGGGGTATGCCTATTATGGGTAAATGAAGCCCACGAATATTTAGTTTTACCCGTACAAAAGTGTTTTGAATTCAAACTAGATATAATTATTAGTCATTTCTTTTCATTAAAAATCACATATTGCAGGGCGGGGGGGGGGGGTGTCTTCATTGTTGAAGGGTGGGGGGGGACCTTTTCAGCGATTTTGGGCGATGGGTGGATTGTCAATAGGGACCAATTGCGCATTTGGGCAAAAGTACTCTTAAAAGCACCAAATTGGGTGCTTTTTGGGTGCTCTTTGTGAAATATTGGTACATTGATGGGTTTCAAAAGCAGCAAAAAGTAGGTATAGAGAAAGGCAGCATCCGAAACTCTGCATCTTCGTCCGAAGAACCCCACCGCCGGGTTGCAGGGCTTTCCAAACATTTTCCCCGTGACCAAAATTTCATAAGAAAAATATGGCGCGACCCAGAGCATAATACAAAATGCTGTTACTTTCCGAAACTTATTGGCGGCGTACCGGGCAACATTTCCAATTCGTCCCGCTGATAGGCTGCCTTAATGACTTCACCGGCACAAATGCGCGCGAGCGCACAACAATGTGCAATTTTAATGGGTAAAAATGGGGTTGAATGGCCAACAAGATGAAGCCCTGCGATCCATTTGAAATACCACCAAAAGTTTTGACCTTTATAACATTAAATCTAAAAATCAGGTGGATCTTAAAATATATTTTAATGAGACAGTCTTGTCCAAAATCACTGGGAACTGTATTAGGTATTATTAAAGGTATTATTCTGACACAGTCGGAACAGAATAGAACAGAACAGAATATAATATTTAAAATACGTATGTCGATTTCTTACAGGGCGCCGTGCCTGCATAGGTCAGACCTTGGCAAAAACGGAGTTGTTTGTCTTTTTCACTCATCTTCTTCACCGCTATTCACTAGTCAAACCAGACGATGTGCCACCAATAACCTTCAAAGGAACATACGGACTGACGTTTTCACCAAAACCATATACTATCAAATTTGAACTTAGAATGTAATTTGTAATGTAATCTGATATCAAGAAATTTGATAGTTCTTTTGGTTACCACACGAATCATGGGATATCATTTCTAGTATGAGGCAAAATTTATGCAAAATATCTCCTCTTTCTTTCACATATACATGTACATGTAACACATAGCTCAGTTGTGCCACTCTGCCACTTTATCACTGGCACAGAATTACAAAAAAAAATATAATATTGCACATAAGTTACATCAAAAATTACACAATATTATGAAAGGAACAATATTTGTTTTAAAAAGTCCAGTGAATGGCTGGAGCGAACAGGTGCCAGGCACCTCTAAGACCGCCCACCAAAACCAAAAAAGAAGGGAAGGGAAATATAAATTAGAGGGGGAAAATGCAGGTTAAGTTACTTGGACAATTACAAAAAGAGGTCCAAGTGCAAACAGAAATTGCATCAACCAGGTGCGAGCAAATTTGGACTGGTAAAACTCCAAAATTTGTTGCTTAAATGAAGCAACAGAATTTGTAGATCTGATACTAGTAATACTAGGGAGCTGGTTCCAAATGGCCACCATACGCTGAAAAAAGCCCATCTTGTGGCACTCAGTTTTAAAAAGCTGATTTACCAGCAACAAAGGATCAGAGTAAAATCTGGTGATGGGACGGTCTTTGTTTATACCATTAAAACTACATAATCATCTAGATTGATGTCATATAATCCCGGATTGCACTTGAAAAATATATTGAGATCCACATATTCTCTTCTGAAAGTTAATGGAAGCTTGGTTAACCTTTCTTTGTACTCAGCCTCGGGATAATCTAAAATGAATTTAGTTACCCTTCTCTGGACCCCCTCAACTTTCTGGATGTTGCGCTTTGAGGTACCACTCCAAAGGGACTGCAATATTCCAAATCACTACGAACCAAGGCTGAGTACATAATTCTGGATACATTACGAGGGGCATTGAAGCCAATGGTGCGTTTAATCATACCAATTTTTTTGTTACACTTTTTAACAACCCTGTTAATGTGATCATCCCAAGTGAAAGATGAGGAAATATCAAGACCAAGATCTTTGATGGAACTAACACGGTCTAGAACGGCACCATTCATTTTATAATCATGATGAATTACATTCCTACGTCTGGTGATTGATATGATCTGGCATTTAGAGGGATGAAAATGGAGATCCCAAGTTTTGCTCCAATTAAATAATGCCGTTAATATCACTTTGGAGTCATCTGCAAACAAAGCTAAATAAGAATTCTGGGCAACACTGGGCATGTCATTATGTATAAAAGAAAAAGCATAGGCCCCAATATTGAACCTTGGGGCACCCCTGAAACAACGGGAAGCCAGTCGGAATTAACCCCATCAATAACAACCCTCTCCTTCCGCCATGTTAGATAAGCGCGAAACCAAAAGATTGCAATGTGAAGCAATAAATTATGACAAACACTGTCAAAAGCTTTTTGAGAAATGAAGATAAATCATGTCAACTTGCCCAGCGTTGTCCAGAGTAGTGCTGACGTCATGAAAAACAGATAATAACTGTGTCACAGTGGAGTGACCCTTGATAAAACCGTGTTGCAGGTGGTGTAATTGGTCTTTAATTGAGGGAATATAGATCTCTCCATCACTTTTCCACATATACACAATAATGACACAGGTCTATATTTTCAGCACGTTGCCTGTCAGATTTTTTAAAAACAGGAACAAAATTGGCTTTTAACCAGGCCTCAGGCATAATACCAGAACTCAAAGATAAGTTAAAAATGTGGCATGCACAAAGGAAAAACAATTTCATGAGCGCATTCTTTCAAGACCCTGGCAGATATCCCATCTGCCCATCCCATGAATATTACCCCTGTGAAGGATGTTGAAACCCATGTATTTTTGGCAACTGAGTGTTGGAAGTTGGTTGAGTAAAAACAGAATAAAAATAGTTGTTAAAAAGAGAAGCTATAATAGAAAACATAAGAATTAAAAAAACACGTTGCATTCACAGCATTAAAACACAGCACTATTATATAAAACATAAGAATTTAAAAACCAAATCCATGCTGTATTTCCCAACAAAGCACACAAACACAGCACTATAATATAAAACATCAGAATTAAAAAAATCATGATTTATTTCCAAACAATGCAAACACAGCACTATAATAGAAAACATAAGAACTAAAAATTCCAAGATTGCATTTCAAAACACGGCACCAAACACAGCACTATAATAGAAAACATAAAAATTTAAAAAAATCCATGCCTTATTTCTAAACACAGCACTCAAACACAGCACTACAGCCTGTCTCAAAGAAAATTGTTGCCTCTTTGGCAATTAGAAAATACCGTTGCGACATGATGCTTACATCAACGTCAAGGGCACAGTCTTAACTCTCAAATACCGTTTGTTCTGTTCAATTTGCTTTGTTTAATCTCGAGATATGTTTAGCTAACAACGAAAGGGTAAAATCACAATTCACACTTTTTACGAGGGGATATGGCTGTACATGTAAATCAATGCACTAATGCATCTAATGCACTCCCCCCTTTGGGGCTCGTGCATTAGACGCAATAACATCAGCGCGCGTCCATTATTTTGTCTAATTTGATTAATTTGTCAAATTTCATGAACTTGTCTAAGTTCATTACCCTATAAGCGTGCAATATTTGTTTGTCTTTTAACATGTCTTGAGTGACAAAGAGAACACTATTTACCATGATAGAATCATTGACATGCACATGTATTTAATTTTACAGCAGAATGTGAAATATTTTTGTTTTGTCTTTTAACATGTCTTGAGTGACAAAGAGAACAGTATTTACCATGATAGAATCATTGACATGCACATGTATTTAATTTTACAGCAGAATGTGAAATATTTATTTATCTTTTAATTTCTCGTAAGTGGAAAAAGAGAATCATTATACCTGTATCATGATAAAACAGTCAAAACAGTCAAAACAATGTTGTATTGTTGTGTAATTGATGCATTATTTAGATTTCACGAAGGAACTCTTGATAAACTTGATGCTATCATTGATTTACACATACAGCATACTTCCCTAGTAAAAGTGGCACAATTGTGATTTTACCCTTTCGTTGTTAAGTAAGCAAATCTCGAGATTAAAACAAGCAAATTGAACAGAACAAACGACATTTGAGAACTAAGACTACGCCCTTGACGTTGATGTAAGCATTATGTCACAACGGTATTTTCTAATTGCAAAAGAGGGCGCTTTTCACTTGCACAATTTTGTGTATAATACAAAACATAAGAATTAAAAATTTCAAGATGTATTTCAAAACACAACACTATAATATAAAACACAAGAATTAAACACAGAACCAAAACACAGCAATATAATAGAATACATAACCCAATATTTGCTGTGTTTAATAGTGCTGTGTTCGTAAACACACATGGATATAAATTGCGTCTTTTGTGCAATTGCTCCCGCTTTTACAGAATAAAACAGGTTTCGTCGTCTTAGTTTGTCAACTGTTTGGCTACTCCTGCTATTAAACAGATTAAGTAATCTGTATATTTACCTAAACAGTAATATATCATATTTATCCAACCTTACATTTATGACCTTTTGGTCTAGATTTTAGCTTGAGCAAACTTAATTGTGATAGATAAAATAATAGGCCTGTGGTTTTGTGCAAGAATAAATAAATTTGTGATTTGCCATTTTATATCTATGTGTTAGCAGACAATATTAATTTTCATACATGTACAAGCGTATCACTATCTCTTCGACCTTGTAGGTCAGATACCACTAATAGAAATGAGAAATATACATATGTATAAATTGTTTTAATATTGTTTGTTATTTGATACGGCGTACTCCAATGAATAATGTACATACCGTAAACATAGTAAAGATTCACCAACTGGTGTATATAGGTTTCCTTGACATAAGTGAAATTTTAGGCACAAACTAAAATTGCCCTCCCGTAAAAACCACCGGCCTTTATTTCTTGTTAAGATTTTCAGAAGATAAATCATGTCAACTTGCCCAGCGTTGTCCAGAGTAGTGCTGACGTCATGAAAAACAGATAATAACTGTGGAGCTCTCTATTTTGAAGTGAAGTCTACCATTACCATATGGCAAAGGAGCCCATGTGCGCCATTAGCCTAAACTTTTAAATTTGGATGTGTTTAGGAAACAGGCCTATAAAAAAAGTTTTGATCCGAAAATGTCCAAGTGTCCAGCCCCCACCATGTGAATTTATTCTTATTTAATCTGCATGGGTTGACCTTTCAATGCACTAGCATTTTCTTCGAAGGGGGGGGGTTAGGGTTAGGGTTAGGGTTGGGGGGGGGGGTCATAAATATCTCGGTGACCAGAGTAAATTTTTTCATGACCCCCCTATCACGGGCTAAATTCGAAAAACTTGTATGACCCCAACCACCCCCCACCACAATCCCACCACCCCACCCCCTCCCCCCTTCCGCCTACAAAGACTCAAGATTATTCATTCATTGCAGGAACTAAGACGTACGCAAACACTTGAGTGTGAAATTTTGCATTTATAACTAAAAATTGTGCACACATTTTGATCGTAAGTTAAAAGAATGTGCAGCACGAGAAAATTTTGAGTCACCAGCCCTTAATAATTCGATAACCCCCTATTCTTGGTGTAAAAGAAATTATACCCCTATTTTTGGTCTAAATATTCTATGACCCCCTTCCGAAGAAAATGACAGCCACCTTAATCATCAAAATCTGAACTATTGTTTATACTCTATACTTATCCTTATCCGTAATCGTAATATCCGTGATATATTGAGCCACTATCCGTATTTGAACACAATACATTTTTCTGAAAAGTAGTCGTTCTAGAGAAAGTAACACGCGCTAAGCACGTGATATACATGTCATACCAAGCTAATTATGGTGTGAGCTGGTGTGATAGTTTGATTTGTAGTTTTGCGTTGGAGTAAGTGATCATTCTATTCATGTTAGGGAGTGTTCATAAATACTTTGGTGGGCTGGGCTGGGCACTGGAAGAGAACCTAAAACTTTTTGAACTCCCCCTTCATACGCATGAAAAAGTTTTTTACCCCCCCCCCCCCTCCGTAACCCTCAATAAGGTCTCATGGGTTTTCGACATATACATTAATAGACGGGTGCAAAATTCATACTAGTAATTATCCTAAAATGCATGTTAGGATCACTGAGAAAGTAAGTTCTAGGCAGTACACAATACAGCTATGTCAGGGGACGCACCATTAGGGGTCGTGACAATTTTTTTTAGCACCTCATGTGAAGCAAAACAATTTTTAGTACCTCGACGAAGCAATTTTTTTAACACCTCGGCGAGAATTTGTTTTTTACTCCTTGGTGAGACAATTTGATTTAATCGTAAAATTCCATATTTTCAACAATTTGTTTTTGAATTGGTGAAACGAATTTTGTCTGTATGTTTACCATTTTAAAGTTTTGTAGCCTAAATTTCGCGTGGCATCAGGAACATTATTTTTTATGTTAAAATGAGTTCAGGGGGCAAAATAAAAATTCGGGAGAAAAGACAAAAAGTTCATCAATTTGACCCGGTATTTATCGGTGGGATAAATACATACATGTATTCCGGGTTTTTTAGAGAGACTGTACATGACTTTGTAAACACTAACGTCTTCGAGCTTCCAAAAGGGGCTTTAATTATTGGGACATTTGATATTTTACAGTGATTTTTGTCCATGATCGGTATGAATTTTGGTGCATTTTTTTTGCTCCGATGGCGCGCATTTAAAAAAACAACAACTACCCAGCCCCCTTGATATATAATGGTGCGTCCCTAAGCATCGTAACGTGAGTTCAAAATACAAAGTAACAACACAACGGTGTCAAAACACAATGATATGATCACAACAAATCAGCACTAACTGCTGCGAAAGTATCAGTCTGTATATCTGATACATTTCTGAACACTAGCAGCTTCTATCAAGAACATGATAATTGTCGACGCTTCTTTAACAAAATGGTCTTTAACTACCATGATGATTTGGTGAATGTGAAGTCAGTTTTGGTGCTGGTGTTGGTATTTCTGTTGGTTGTCTGGTGGATGCAGCAGCCACGTAATTTGCCACCAGGACCATGGCGTTTCCCAATCATTGGTTTCCTTCCTCAGCTGATGTGGTCCATGGTTTACAAAAAAGAAGAAATGCACCTGCTTGCGACACGACTGGGACAGAAATACGGGAAGATTTGCAGTTTTGACTTATTTGGACTAGTGTTTGTGGTGATAAATGATTTTGATATCATAAAGGAAGCAAGCAATAATCCACTAAATAGCAACAAGGGATTCAACAATGAGTTTGAATACAAAATGTTTGGTAGTACACGTAAGTAATCTATTATGTTCATGACGTAATGGTGTTATATAAAAATTCTTAAGATAAAATTAATTATATTGTCTTAAAATTAAAACCCATTTTCATGTATTCCATGACGATATTCAATTATTCATACCTAGTGCCCAAATTAAACATACGACTTCTTAAGTTTAATGAACGACGGAATCTCGATTTTGTACTTTTCTATGTGGGAAGTCTAAGGCACTGCCGGTTGCCGTTCCGCACAATTTGAAAAGTAGTATTTTACAATTTAACAAGCATGCACAGAAAAGGATAAAATAGAAAGTACGATATGAATATTGTTCGCGATAACTCATCTGATATCACGGTATGACTTTTTGCTGGACCAAGGTGTCCAGCCTAATATAGACCACTTAACATCATTGTTTATCAACAAAAGCAAGGGACTCGTCTATCGATATGCTCGAACGAACCGCTACGCTGTTCAATGGCTTTCTTGTACTATGAAATGTCGTGGGTGATTTAAAATACACGTGTCCTGAGCAAACTACGATGCGTACGCACACTGCAGGGCAAAGAATAATGGAAATTGCCATAATTCGCGCGCATACTGCCGGGCAATGACGTCACATGTCAACGTAACTGTGCAATAATTATGATCCCCGGAGAGGGTAAATTGATGGGGGGGGGAGGCTTGGCAATTTGAAGGGGTAGGCCACTTTTTGGAAGGACGAAAGGGGAGATCAAGCGAATCTTTAAAATAAAAGCTCTATAATGGCTCATGAAAACAGTACGGCAACGTTCAAATATGCAAAATATCCTGCTCGAACTATATATATCCACACAAAAGACTTGCATCTTGAAAATGTAGCATGTGCAAAGGGGGGCACATATTTTGACAGACACGCTAGCCACGACTGGACGCTGGTAGCAATTGTGAAAAAGCCACCAAAATTTGCTAGCGATTGCTAGAATAATTATGTCGTTAGGGGGTGTGAAAGGGACATTCGTTAAAGCCATATTATAACATTTGCTGAGGAGAACGCCCTCAAAAAAATTTTAAATTCTGTTTTTACACGATTGTAATGTACTTTAGTCAATAAAGATACTCTGCAAAAATCAAGACTTTAGGTGCTGTAGTTTTGTCAAAATCCGAGATTTTGAATAAAACGATGGAACCGGCATTTTATTATTACGATGGAAATATTAGTCGAACAGTACGTACACGGCGTGCGGGATACACATGCACACACACCCCGAAGATCGTACCGCATAGTGTCGACGTCCTATACCATGTATACGATAAATATAAATTTAATACTCCGTTGGTGAGCGACGGGCGAGTGGTATTTCACCGAACGCAATAAAATGAATTCTATCTGATTGGCTAGCAATCGATCGCTTAGGTCGCTTAGTAGTCAACTACAAACTCAAAACTGAGCAACGTATTCAATTCGATTGAAATCGATATTCTATTATTGCCGTAGATAAAGAGAGTGATAGTGTGTCAATAATGTACATTGTAGTGCAGCTGGATTTTACCTGCATTCCTTTATATTATTATTTTCTCAAAGAGTTGAATATGATCACAATTTTTACCCAGGATTTCAAATGTTTTACCCGCAAATTGCAGTTAAACATATCCACAGCAAAATACCGGTCCTCACTAATTAGTGTATTTAATTTCCAGTTAGTGTATTTAAGATAAAACCTGACAACAAATAAAATTTTCTTGCAATAGAAATATCATATGGGATACTGATATGGTAGGCCGCAACCGCCACAACGTGGAGCTGCTACGCGTAACTGACTTTTTGCTCCGTGGAGCCAAATTGACCAATCATAATCATGTTAGAGTTTTTCATGACTCGGATGTAAAACTGACCAATTAAGTACGACTTACTCATTACGTGAAGCGAATTTATTCATTAAGAATTTGCCAGACGAGCGTCACGTAGTTGCAAGATATCCTCGGTCACGAAAGTTATGATTCAAAAAGTAGTTTATGAAAAGTACGAACTGACTTATTATTAAGATGGACATGCACTCATAAGAAACTCATACAGTATTGTACATAACTATATAGCTAGGCAGAGTGGTGGTAAACTATGCACACAGTTCTGCGATCTGCAGTGTATCGCCGGGAGCTAATTTGTATAACTTGCGCGGTGTCCCTGCGGAATTCGACCTTCAGCAAACTGCAAACCAGTTCGGATTTACTTTATATACTAGTAGTAGGCCATACATACTGTAGTTACTGTCCGTTTTCCTATACACAATACTCAGTGCGCTCACCATTGACGCGTGACCTCTACAAATAGTGTATGTTAGAAGTATAGGCCATTGCCTAGTTGACGTCACTGTGTAAAAAATAACCGGCCAATATTTAAAGTATTCCCTGAAATTCTAGAAAATATAGTTTTGTAACATGTCCTAAATTTTTAGCTAATTTAGGTGTTTGGAAATATTGGTACTTTAGTGTTTTAGGAAGGATATGTAAACGACAGATAACACCAAAAAATATGAAGAAATTATTTCTAAACCGTGTTAAGTCATTAAGCTTCTCATTTTCAAGAACGCTGGTTAACAATAAGCAGACTATTGTCTCATTTCGTAAACAAAAGCCCACAGTATTGTTACCTTGCGTTCGCTTTATAATCGTTCACCCAACTGAAACTATAATACCAGCTCATTCCTCATTGCACAGGTAAAACAGACACAAGTGCAGTGTGTATTTAACCAGAGAAGATCTGATGTAACATAGTTGAGCTGTTTTCATTGAGTGTTATCTTGGTTTAATAGCTTTTAATGGGGTATAAGTCCTTCAAAGGTCGTGGTGAATTCTACTGTAGACATGACTGCATCATGATTATTTTAAAGTCAACAACATTCAACAATATGATCACCGTGATAGTATGACAGTATCAGTACCGTGGGTGTCAGTGATCCTGGCCTGACACAGTAGACAAACAAACAAACAAACACGCCACACACATGACACATGCATGCAAGGTAACATTGACTATACACTAATCAAACAATGGTATTGATCCTGTACAACTGGTCGTGGTTTATTTACAATCGATTCATTTAAAATCCCCATAGTAAACATTAATTTTGGCAAGAGTTTTCTCTCTGGAACGTGAATGCATCCACTGGCTCCGCGTAATGAAAAGATCTAACATGATTGGTCAATTTAGCTCCGCGAAGCGAAAAGTAAGCTACGCGTAGCAGCTCCACGTTGTGGCGGTTACGGCCAGCCATATACTGATCATGCGAAAATCGTAAAAACATAGAATAGAAACAGTGTGGCAGGCTCTCAAAATCTCAAATTGTATGCTTAGCCTAAGTCGCTCGGCCTATCTCGAATAAAATCACCATGCGTAGCTATTGAAAAACGTGAGGATTCATCGTACTATCACGGCAATTTTTAACACGAAGATATAGGGACGATGACGGTGTGTACCGTATTACAACCGCGGGAGTAACATGCATGGGCACTAGTAGTAAATTCCAATTTTCTATGCTGTACCTCACTTGTTCGGCTCAAAATTAAAAGGGGACATATCTGACAGTAAAATAAATACTAATCTATTTTTACAGAAGTGTTATAATATGGCTTTAATTTGCTTTTAAGGGGTCTCCGTGGTGCAATTGGATATTTTTTCTTCATATAAATTCAACGGCCGTTCTAAGTTTTGTCAGGGGACATTCTAAATTTTGGTAAAGTAGCACTTCGTCACGTTTTGGTCTTAAAGGGCCATTCGGGTTTTTGTTTTTGTCTTGTTTTTCAATTTCCCCAAATTATTTTACTCTATGCTTATACGAAACGAGAAAACCGTTTCTTGCCCCATGGTCCAGTTTTGTAATTCGATCGATTGTTATTTTAGGGCTGTGCAATAATTATGAACCCCGGGGTAAAATTTCCGAGCGGCCCGCCAAAAATCGCTTGCCCCCCCACCTCTCGGCCCGCCAAAAAACTTAAGTATCCCAATTTGCAAACATAATGGTCTAGATATATGTTGCGAGCGCAGCGAGCAGAAAAAGTTGCATATTGAAGCGTTTCCGTACTGTTTTCCTAAGCCTTTTTGAGCGTTTAATTAAAAAGGCGCCCCATGAATATGTGCCAAATATCGCTTGCCCCCTCTCGACTTGCCAAAATTGCTTACCTCCCCTTTAGGCTTGTCAAAATTCCTTGCCTTCCCCCACAATTTTACCCTCCCCGGGTTCACATTTATTACACAGCCCTTAAAATCATAATGCAGGCGATATGAAAACTAAAATGCCACCATTATTATTATTTTTAATTACTTGCAGTTCATTCGTATAAACACATGGTCGAATACAGGAAATTTGCTTTGCAAACATTTCGAGGATTTGGCATCGGGAAGCGCAGCTTTGAGGCTAACATCGCAGCGGAATCCGAGATCCTCTTGCAGGAGTTGGATGCTCTCGCGGGCAAACCTTTTAACCCACACCAGTTCTTCATCAACTGTACAACAAATGTACTTTTTGCTGTTGTGTTTGGAAAGCGTCATGATTATGATGATGAAAACTTTCGATATCTTACTGATTCTAATTCCCGTGTAATGCACCTTCTTGGCGAGGGCGGGTGGTCTATCATGCTTCCAAAATACTATCCAAATAATGACTCTAAAGAAACGCTACATCTTATGAAAGATGTTCTTGAGTTCGTTGACAAACGTATCGAGGAACACCGGGAAATTTTCGATGTCGAAAACTCCAAGGATTTCATAGACGAATATCTGAAAGCAATGGAAGCTGCGCCGAAACCAGATGACCCCTTTTCATATCTCCAAGAGGATAACATGCGTGCTCTATTGTATACGCTGTTTTTTGCCGGAACTGACACCATGTCCGTGACTTTAGATTGGTGTTGTTTGTACATGATGGCGTATCCTGATATCCAGAAGAAAATTCAAGAGGAACTGGATTCCGTTGTTGGCCGCAATCGACTACCACAAGTTTCTGATCAAGAGCAACTGTCATATACCAGAGCAACCCTTCTTGAGATACAACGTCATGTTTCTTTGCTACCACTAAGCTCTTTTCATACGGCCAGTGATGAGACCTCACTTCATGGATACCGTATTCCGAAGGGTGCGACTATTGTTTCAAATTTATATGGTGTGATGAGAAATCCCAATATGTTCCCAGAGCCTGACCAGTTTAAACCTGAAAGGTTCATCGATGATCAGGGAAAATATTTTGAGAGAGAGGAAGTTTGTCCTTTTGGAGTCGGTAAGTATATAAACAGTTTGTATGCTTAAATTTTCTTTCATTAAAAAGCTGGTGAAAATCAGGGCCGGGGGATCTTCTTGATTGAAGGTGTACGGGGATGTTTTAGGGTACCTTTTCAGCGATTTTAGGAATATCGATGGGTGGGTTTTCAGTGGAGACCAATTGGGCGTATTTGGGCAAAATTACCATTAAAAGCACTCAATTTGGGCAAATTTGGGTGCTTTTTGGGCGCTTTCTGTATATAATTGGTATACTCATGGTTTGCAAGAAGTAGGTATAGAGAAAGTCAACATCCGTCATAAGAAAAAATAAGACGCCACCCACAACATAATACAAATGCTATTATTTTATCAGCGGCGTACCGGACAAAATGTCCAAAGGGGGCAAAATTTCCAATTCGTCCCGCTGACTGGCTGCCACAATGACTTTACCGGGACAAATGCACGCAAAGCGCGCGAAAAATGTCCAATTTTAAAATGGGTAAAAACGTGGTTGCATGACCAATAAGATGATACCCTGCACTTAAATGCAATTATTTCCGGCAAGCTCCGCGACCTCTTTTGGAAGAGGCTGCTACCCCAAAAGGGTCGCGACCCACTGTTTGGGAACAACCGCTTACAGAATACGAGGTCATTCAAACATTTCTACCTCCATCATCATATGTGACCGTTCACGGCGAATGAGCCGTAAATTCCTCCCCGGTCAATTTTGTTTTATTTCGTGTTTAAAAATAAACATCATAAACTTAAAATGGTATATCATTTGACTTCAAACGATATCCAGAAGCGGGGTTATGGTTTGTTTAACTTTTATTTGTACACTCATAGAAATTGTTCGTTGGCATTACTCAGTAAGTTGATGTAAGTCGTTGCGTCAACTTTCCGAGTAATGCCAACGCGTACAAATTTGAGTAACGCTGACTCGATATCATTATGTTCGTCGCACTCATTTACACTTACTTTATTGAGGTTACAACTCAGAAAATGAAACTAGGTTAGCATAGGTGTGCTATAGTATACAAAATTTTGCACTGATTACAAAAATAAATATTTGAATACTGCTAATTGTGCAGAAAATGATCCAATTACGTTAAGTAACAAAGTACCAAATTGGAATAACTCAAAACAATAAGTACCTTAATATGAACGAGTTACATCAACTTACATGTTGAGTTACAATAACTCAACTAATTGGTTCTTTGAACCTTGTTTATTTTTCTAAGTTCCCTGAACTTGAATTCAGAAGTTGGCATTACTTAAAAAGTTGACGCAACGACTTACATCAACTTTTTAAGTAATGCCAACAAAGTTGATTAGTTGACGGAACTTTTGAGCTTTTTCAGCATGTTTTAAGTTCGGATAACTAAAATGAATTTTGTTTTGGCAACTTTTACACTATTTTTGAGTTGTCCAAACTTACTCCTTTTGAATTGCGCCAACAAGGCGAACAAGTCATTTCTATGAGTGTAGCTAAGATTTAAGAGTATAATCACGGGTAATTTCAACTGCCTGGTACTTAAAGGGCAGGTCTATTGCAAAAACAAGTTTATCTCTATTCGAAGAGAATAATTATTACATTACAAGTTGATACTCGTTGCAAATTTTGTATACGTATTTCTCCTGAAAAAAGAGAAATTGTGTGAGTAAAGTTCAGGCTCGTACGTGTTCTTCCCCCGTTTGAAGCGAAATTAATTTTCAAGGCAGCGGACTATAACGTAAGTAAATGAAGCGGACACTATAACATGCTCTCATTTACTTGTGTGACAAGTTTGACATTAGCAACAATGAGTTGTACTATTATTTACCATAACAGTGCTGCATAACAATATGCAGACTATTGTTCTCATTTGGGAAACAAAGCCTCACACAGTATTGTTACTATGCGTTTGCTTTGTAATATTTCATCCAACTGAAACTATAATAACTATAGCATTGCAATATCGCACAAGGAAATCAGATACATGAGTTTGTGGACTTAACACGGTTTATATGCTAGTCTCAGATTGATCACGCTGAAATTCTAAGCTCAAATAATTTTTATTTTATTTTTTAGTCCAAATATTTCTCATGATATTGATATACATGTAATATCACAATTTACTAATATATAAAAAAAAGAAGCGGCTTATTTTATCGATATGTTTAAAACCATTAAATTGGTAATACTTAATTCAGAGTTTTTTTCTGTGAACAACAACAGTATACGTTCTGTGCATTGAGAATGTTTATAGTCCCTTCTCGCAAAGCAGGCACAGTCATTTCACGACGTCAACTTTTTTCTAGGTCAAATCTGTCTCGTTCGAAGAAACTCATCGCTTAAGTTGGGTTTTGCGGAATATCAATTTTAAACGTCTTATTTTCTCAAAAAAGGAGTCATTTTCATTGTCCTCATAATATTCGCTTGCCAATGATATGATGTTGTTTTTGCAATAGACATGTCCTTTAAGATGTGACGATGGAGGTAGAACTTTTTGAATGACCCTCGTTTGTAAAAAAAAAAAAGCTTCTTCCGAATATATCATATGATCCTTTTGCAATAACCAGAATTCTTAGTTTCGACCTTTTATAACATTAAATCAAAAAATCAGGTGGATCTTAAAATACAATTTAATACAGTCTTGTCCAAAATCACCATGATCACTGGAAACTGTTAGAGGTAAACATACAAATTATAATATTTAAAATACGTATATCATTTCCTTACAGGGCGCCGCATATGCATTGGTCAGACCTTGGCAAAAATGGCGTTGTTTGTCTTTTTCACCCATCTTCTTCACCGCTATTCACTAGTCAAACCAGAAGATGCACAACCAATAACCTTCAAAGGAACATACGGCATAACGTTTGCACCAAAACCATATACTATCAAATTTGATCTTAGAATTTAATTTGTAATGTAATCTGATTAGCGTTAGCTCAAAGACAATAGTTGCGCCGCAGGCTTACAAAGAAATAATGTTGTTCCAAGAACAATAGCAAACAAGCTTAAACTATTAAAATTAGCACCCGATAGAGGGCTCAAGAGCTTATTTAGTTTGTTATTTCGAGTTTTATATTTATTCTTATTTAGAGAAGTTCTTTTGTTCATGTATTTCTTATAAAGCCTGTTTTTCTTGTTGATCATTTTAATTAAGTCTTTTGTTATCCACGGCAGTTTAGATTTGGTTTTTGATTTATTATTTTTCTTTTTAAGTGGTGTATATTTTATCCAGCATACTAGTGAAAATTTCAATGACATTATTGACATTATCATGTTTTATAAACGCTTTCCAGTTGAAATTACTCATGTAAGTTTTTAAATTGTTAATATTAGTATTCGAAAAGTCTCTAATCTTCTTTTGAAAATGACTTTTCTTTATGTCAATATTTGTTTTTGTTATTGTAAAATTAGGAAGGTGACCACTTGTATCTAGCATTAAAATTCCACCAATATTGTTAGAATCATTAGTAAATATATTATCTATCAAAGTTTCACTCTTATCTGTGATACGTGTTGGCCTAAGTATAAGTGGATAAAGTGAGTAAGAATACATCATGTTAATGAAATCATCAATACTTTTTTCATTATCTTTAAGAATGTTTACATTAAAATCTCCCATTAAGGGATCTAAAATGAGCGTTTATTGCGTTTCGACAGTATTTTTGTGGGACATGAGACCACCTCAGACCTATCGAATTGCATTCTGAATACGAAGCATGTCTTTCTGATATAAATACAATAAACACAATATAATACAAATTTTATGACAAATTATAAAAATTTGATATTTTTCAAATTTTTGATATATAACAGTCCTCGAAGTAAATCATATAAATCTAATGATATATTCTTAAAGTGTATGTAGCACGGAGGAAAAGCCGACGGTCAATAGAGGTAAATCCGTGTTCTATAAGCTGCATATCCCATCAACGACTGCTATACCTTGTTTAGGACTTTCAAAAGAAGTACCTGCATGTGCAACCATGACTGTTTCAAAATAACCCGCCAAAGTCATGCAGGTAACTCCGAGGTCGTGTATTGAATTGTTTGAATGAGGAATACTACGGGAACTAGCGCCTTTGTTAGAAGTCACACATGAGTGAAGTGGATAACCTCTATTGAAAATTTTGACCTTTCATATTGAAGATATGGATTTTTTTCCCAAAAAGACCTAATTTTTGTTGGTGTTTTGGGGAAAAAAATCCATATCTTCAATACGAAAGGTCAAAATTTTCAATTGATCGTCGGCTTTTCATCCCGCCTACATACACTTCAAGTATAAATCATCAGATTTATACAGTTTACTTCAAGTACTGTTAAATATCAAAAATATCAATTTTCAATGATTTGCCATAAAATGTGTATTAAATTGCGAATTTCAAAAATCTAAATTATTTGATATCAGAATGACATTCTTCGTATTCAGAATGCAATTCGATATGTCTGATGTGCTCTAATGTCCCAAAATAAATACTGTCCAAACGTTCATACCCTAGACTATGCCATAGTCGAACTTTGAGAAATTTAGAAATAGGCCTATGTTATCAATCTCGATAATATAATGTAATAAATAGTCTATAAGCAAATCTAGTTGCCCTAGATGTAGGCATTCTAAGTGATCATTTGTGTCCTGCCTTACTTTTGTTTTTTAATATTTTTTGAAAGAGGGCTCCTTCATGCCTACCAGTGATTTTCTAGCAGTCTGTTTTATTTTCATGATTTTGGAGAATTGCTCACGTTACTCACGAAAAATATCAAGCTAACAGAGGGCGTACGGTGACTGAATAGATCAGGAAAATCTATCAATTGTGCACACAATCGGAGTTTTAAATGCAAAGGTAATTCTGAATATGCACAATGGCAAGTGGACTACGGAGAAGTCTATTCATACCCCAGCCCTTAAGTAAACCAGTTTATTTTCTAAAGCAATTTTATTTAATATAACTTCAAGTTGATTGTTAAATTCATTTATACTGTGATGGTGATGCCTACAAACATGTATATACAACTCCTACTATAATGTTTTTGTCATTAGACATTTGTATTTCAATAAAGCAAGATTCATAAATTTCATTTTGAGAACTAAGATCGTTTCTTAATTTATAGTCAATATTATTTGAGATATAAAGGCCTACACCTCCAACATGAGAATCAATTCTATTGATTGTTTCTAAGCTATAATCAGATAAGTTATAATAGTCAAGGGACATATCTGCTTTAAGGGTAGAGACAACAGAAATTTTTACCAAAGGAACATATTCTTGTTTATACCATGATATTGTTGTATCTCAATACTATCACAAGTTCAGCTGTGTAACTTACCTAAAAAGTGGTTCTTTTAATTAAAAATGCAATAAATAAAATCACTCTGCGCTTTTAGTACTGTCCAGACTATAGTAATATTTTTAAATCACTCTGCGCTTTTAGTACTGACCAGACTATATTTTTTTTCCGATAGAAAACGCTTTACAATATTATGCAATACTAGCAGCTATTAATCATGCTTCAGTGGGCAAGTACCTCGAGCTTTAAATGGTATTGAAATTTGTCTTGTCCGGGGGACTTCCATAATAGCTCAGTGGCGTTATTTTCTAGGATGGCGAAGGTGACTGATGCGTAGTAGGCCTATGTAGGGCTGTAAAAAGCCTGTTCAGTAATTTCATCCGGAGAATGTAGAAATCCATGAATCAGCAAAATTTAGATTTTAGCACCTTGCCCAGCACCTTTGTTAGTTTCGATGTGCAAACATTAAGCCCTGTATTAAAGACAAAATAAGTTATTTTACATGAATCTGTAATTTCTCTACATAGTATGTAGAGAAATCAGATATTATTATTATATTCGGTATTTTATTTTTAACATATCGTGGCCAAACGGCCAAATTACATGTAAAATTACTTATTTGAACATACATATAAATATTAAAAATATTAAACACTTTAAGAAATTTTAAAATACATCAAAAATTGCATCTATAGGAAAAAAAAGTATTAGATCAGAAAAGCATCATATTGCACGCAAATATTAATTTGACCAAAATACTATTGCACTATGAAAAACATCAAAATATACTAAAATCCAAAATATGTCAAACATATTATAACAGTACTGTTATACCAGACTATAAAAAGCAATCATGGCATTGGCAATGAAGAACAATCCCAAGAGGAGATAACTGATTTAAAAGATTAACAAAATATAGGACAGGGCTCAGCATTTGAACGGGGCTTTAACTTTATCAATACTGCTGCTTTCCTCGGTTCTTGCCAAAACGTTTTAATATATCTAATGACAATTTTAATGATTTATCCTTCACTTTTAGGCATTTTATATACAATTTAAATTTGTTTTACCATTTTATACTTTCGCTGGGATCACTGAATTAAGACCCCCTTTCGCTATCACCCAGATCACATGGTTTGTCATCCACCACCCCCCCCACACACACACACACACTTGTTTCCCATTGGATCTATCGTCATCCTGATTCAGACGCTTTTATTGTTTCATTTACAACTTTTATTATATTTATCACTGATTATGTTGCCGAATAGTCTTTTGAAATTATTAGGCGTCATTAGTAGATCTCATATAATTGAAGTGCTCCCCCGAATAGCAAGATAATGACAGGCTTATGCTTAGTTTTGACATGTAAGAATACAAAATGATTTCCTGAGTTCTTAATGGGGAGTTATAAGCTCCATTGCAAAGTAAGTGAAAGCAGAGCGGGGTGTGTGGATGTGAGGGGCATGTGTTGTGTTTATGGCCAGGGGTTTATGGGGGAAGGGTGGGTTAGGCAATTAACAGCTGCCTGGTATCATTCAACATTTCTGATACTGTTACGGCTTGAAATTTGAAGGCAGCGGGACTTAAGATGCTCTCAGGAACAACTTTTACCACCTGATGGACAATCTCAAATGCTCTACTTTGCACCAACATGACAGTATAGATTAGGCCCATGAAAGTCAATTCCGAGTTTATCGTCCTTTTTTCCAGGTTGGTGAGGTGACTTTTTCATTTTTTCATTTTTCACTATTTCATCAGATTTCATTATTGACCTATAAAATGCGTGTTGATTTAAAGCCAAACTCATACATGTGATTTATAAACATGTTTTTATATGGGTAAGGAAAGTTAGAAAAGAGCCTGGTTTTGCTTCCAAGTTATGAATATATGTTTTACAAACAAAAATATATGTTTCCAATTGCTAAAACTGGTGAAAACACTGATACTTTGGAAATAATGAATTATTTTGGCATTTTTGAAAATTTGACACGGGTATTTTTGGTTTCCAAAAAGTGACGCGGGCGGGGGACGATAAACTCGGAATCGACTTTCACGCGCCTTATAGGAAATATATTCCATAAGTTAATGGTTTTATAGTTTATTATTTCGGTTTACCAAAAGTCAAGAAATAATATCAGTAATAACTGTAAAAAATGGTTTATGTCCATTTGAAGCCAAAATAATGGGATGAATTAAAAAAAATAAAACGCACTATTATATTATATCTTGGAGCTGTGCATAGTGATAAACTAAACCAAAAAACATATATAGAACTCACGATAATAAACTCTCTTTATTTCCCAATCATTTATCTAATGTAAATAACAGAGAGACGCTTATTATACGACAGACTGAGCACAGCTGTTGCACAATTGATCAAGATCCATAAACTTCTGAACACATTACAGTAGAATCAAGGACGTTGGTTCGAATCAATTGTTTCAAATCAATAGGACAGAATATGAATTCCAATACGCTTACGGCATTCTGTCAAAATCGGAAAGGACAGCATGACACGTTGTAACTAGATGTTAAAGTATGGCTGGTGGAGTAGTCAGTTTTGCAATATTTTCGTCATTTTACAAAATACAAATATGCTCATAAGTTTGCCAATAGCAAAGATCAAGGATCTGGAATAAGTCATAGTCGAACCGGAATATATTTGCCAACTATGTTCTACGTTTGAGGTAAGTTCATAATGTTCTTCATAGCAAGAACAGAATAATCACTGGCAAAAATGCAACTTTTTACTAAAACGCCATATTCCGCGATAGTCCATATTTACATGACTTTGGCGAACACTTTTGATTCTCGTTTAAATTCTACCGATAGCACAGTCGATCTAATGTTATCTGCGGTTAGAGGACAGTTTAGAGAACTCTTTTTGCTGGTTGTTTGGTTTAAAAAAACCATAATTTTTAAAATATCGGGATTCAAGCAGGCGACCCGCATGGTGTGCAAAAGACGTTGCAAATTGTCAATGAAAGAGCTTATAAATTAAAATCACGGACATTAAGCTCCACAATAGGCATCTACATTCCAAGCGGAAACGCTTTTCAGAAATATACCCGTCTTTTTCAGCAATCGCTAAAACCTAAATATGCAATTCCAGGCGATTTGTAAAAATAGCGTCAGCATATTTTACTATGAATTTGGGACACCGAAACATATGCTTGCATTGGTGCCAGACCTATTATAATGATACGATAATTAGGCCCCCATAATGGCTTTCATTTTAACCGTTATTTATTAAACTGAGATTTTTACTTTTTGAGAAATTAATGAATTTATCGAAAAACTTTTCGGAGAACGCTACTTTAATGAACCCATCCCTTAAACCAAGTCTCTTGAATTGCAATTACTGAGAACTTTATTTTATCAAGGTTTTTAGACATGCTGCGTATATTTAAGTTTAGAACAGAAAAACTGTTTTCTGAAAAGTTAAATGTGTGATTAAGGGAACTGGAATGAGCGTTTTGAGCGTGGGACATGAGAGCACATCAGACCTATCGAATTGCATTCTGAATACGAAGAATGTCTTTCTGATATCAAATAATTTTCATTTTATGAAATTCACGATATAATACAAATTTTATGACAAATTATTAAAATTTTGATATTTTTCACATTTTGGAGATATAACAGTCCTCGAAGTAAATTATATAAATTTAATGATATAGTCTTAAAGTGTATGTAGCTGGGAGGAAAAGCCGACGATCAATTGAACATTTTGACCTTTCATATTGAAGATATGATTTTTTCCCCAAAAGACCTAATTTTTTTGGTGTTTAGGAAAAAATCCATATCTTCAATACGAAAGGTCAAAATTTTCAATTGATCGTCGGCTTTTCATCCCACCTACATACACTTTAGGTAGATTTATAAAGTTTACTTCGAGTACTGTTAAATACCAAAAATATCAATTTTAATGATTTGCCATAAAATGTGTATTACATTGCGAATTTCAAAAATCTAAATTATTTGATATCAGAAGGCCATTCTTCGTATTCAGAATGCAATTCGATATGTCTGATGTGCTCTAATGTCCCACAATAAATACTGTCCAAACGTTCATACCCCTTCCTTAAATTTTTCATTAGTTTAATATTCACAAGTATTGTCATTAGTAAAATATTGATTATCTTCATTTAGTCTGGATGGATTGAAATATAAATTACTGGGCCTACTTTTAGTACTACTTGTGTTATTTTTATCTGGGGTCTTGTCAAGTTTATTTGAGCAATTAGTGCTGTGATTTATATTGTCCTTATCAATATCATTACTTACATTTTCATTCAAAACAGTTATTTTTAGCAAGAAGTTTTTCACGTAAAGTTGAACTGTTTTCATTAATACCAGAATTAACTACACTTACATTTACGATATCATTATTTTTTTACCTTACAGCACTTGATTGTACATTCTTATGCTAGAACCGATAGTTTTAAATACACTGTCTTCAATCGTTTTCCAGTTTATTTTGATCAACTTCCTCCATCTCTCAAAGACCAATAATCTTGTTTAGTATATTTAATTTCCTGGACAATCTCAAAAACATTTCAAAACAATTAGCTGGAATTCAAAATAGTTTTTAGTTGGGCTTAGGCTTATTTTTTATCTAAAGGTTGTGCTTACATTGTATTATCACGCCTCATCTTATGTTGGAGAATGTAGGTAGATTCATCCTTTGCCCTGTTCCCCTGTGCTGATTGTCTGTGTTCTTGTGGGAATCAATTAGGTTTAGCCACTTTAAAAGTGACTTTGTCACTATCTGGCTATCCCTGCCAGGGGTTCTCTTGTCCTTTGTTTAAATTGTTCCTGGTTAAGGCATGCCATCTCTCTATTTTCTCCAACATGGGTCAATTCAATTTCAATTTCTTGCTTTATGACCTTCCATGGCTTACATTTTTATATCTTTGCATGTGTAATTTATATATTTATGTGTAATTTTGATATTGTGCAATATTTTATATGTATGTGTCTTTTTGCTGGCAAATAAAATGATATGATATGATATTCATTATAGACGAATCCAATTTCACGCATTCCTACACCTTAATGGCTGCCAAAGTTGGGTCCCCGTCGGCTCCATCTCACCTAAAATGTGAAATGATTCGGCCTTGGAGGGTATTTTAAACTGCATTCTATCACCTGTGCTACACGTAGACAAAAGAATAATGACAGTGTACAACACAAAAGAATCTAACATCGAATTTTAAGCGGCTTTAATCCACCCAATTGGGCAGTCACTACACCAGTGTGGTGCATGCGGGGACCCGTCATGGCCGACCAAATCCTGACCACGACTTGGCTCGTTGGATTCGTCTATAGTTATGTGTTGTGACTTTGATAATTTCTTCATCATCACAGTTTTTACCATTGTTTACATCTTTCACCAAATTTTCATTTTCCATAACAGAAGTACAGGCTAAAACATCATTACTACATGTACTACAATCAATACTTATACAGCGTTCTTAAAAATAGCATTACCATGATTAGTGTCATCACTCTCATTATTTACATTATCAATATCTTCATCATTGTCATCATAAGTATCACTAACACTGTTAGCATCATAAAGTTTGTTCTTTGTATCAAAATACACCACATTTCCTCATACTGCAAGAGTTTCTAGAATGCTGTTAAAATAAGAAAATTGTTAATGCTAATTTATTGCACATTCTAGGGAAGCGTGGTTACCTTTTTTGAAATAACCGAGTGAGAGGGTTTTCCAGAAAATATTTTTCCTGTCAAAACTGAAGCATCCTCTGTATAAAAGAAAATATGAATATTAACTGCACATCACATATAACGATTCATGATACCCAATTGTGGCACATTTGATGTCGTTTATGAAGCAGAGAATTTTATTTCAATTTTATATACGCCAAAATATTTTTTTAATTGAGCAAGAATAAGGATAGAAAAAACGTTGAAAATTCTATGTAAAAATTACATTAGACCCCGCCAAATATTACTGTTTCGTTTTTATGGTAATCTAATCTTTTATTTCCTGAAAAAACATTTGGGGTCTAATGTGGATTTGTTATATAATTGATAAAAACATCGAACGTGTATACAAAAAAAAAGGTTCCTCTATAATAAACTCAACCCAGAAAGTATCGAAACGATTATAGATGGTCAGATATATCAGGAACTGAAATATATAGCAAAAACTTATTTAATGTACATAAAGCGCAGCTTTCTCCTGCGCATTTTGATACCTCTTCTATTGCTCTACGATATCATTTGGTCGAGTTATGGGCGCTTGAGTGGCTTTAAGTCGGATTTTGAAAGTTGCACTTAGCTCCTATGATGTGCTGTTCGTCCACGCCTGGAGGACTACATACTCCGGATCTTTGAACTGGCAGTCCTTAACCATACTTTGAAATATCCAATGAATTCTCCATGTTGGAGTCTCTAGACATACTAGATGACTCATTTGCATTTATGGCTAACATGGATGATGTTATAACATCCAGTCCCAAACCAACTAGTAACCAAGGTAATAGGGATGAGAATGTTATACCCTCAAAAAGAGACCCCAAAACATCAAAGTTATGCTAGTTAACTGCCGTGGTCTCAAGAGTGACAGGAAGCAACATGATCTTTTAGACTTGATAGAAACCCATAAACCTGACATCATCTGTGGTCAAGAATCACATCTTGATAACTCCTTTGCAACGACAGAGGTATTCCCATCCGAGTATAATGTTTCTCGTAAGGACAGGAACATTCATGGCGGTGGTGTATTTGTAGCTGTAACAAAGAGGTATGTATCCACCACTGAATATTCCCTAGACACTCAATCTGAAATAGTGTGGTGCAAGATTGAAATTGCAGGTACCAAACCTCTACACATAGGATCGTTTTATAGACCCACTGATAACAAAGCTGAACCTATCCAACAATTAAATATTTCCTTAAGCAAGATAACACAGAATGGTACGTTACCTAATGTCATCCTGGGTGGTGATTTTAATTGTCCAGATGTCGAATGGGTAACCAACACCATTAAGACAAATCCTCAGTATGGCTACAAAGTCAACAGAGCTTTATTGGATACCGTTGAAGAACATGGTTTAATCCAACAAGTAAAGGAACCAACCCGCTTGAATAACATCCTAGACCTCTTATTAACCACCAACCCAGATCTGGTGGAGCAGGTCGATGTTTGCCCTGGAATGAGCGATCATAGGATAGTAATTGCTGTGATCAATGTTAAAGCTAAGCGTATTACAAAACCTCCACGTAAAGTGTTTGTTTACACGAAAATGAACAAGGAAGGTTTTAAGAATGATGCGCTTGCTTTCCAAAAAGGTTTCTTACGAGCAATGAGCGTTCTACCAGTGAAAACTGGTCGCACTTCACCAATGAAATCGGTGGGATGGTAGAGAAGCATGTCCCTCAAAAAAATATCAGGGAGCGTTGGGATGTACCCTGGCTATCGCCCGAAATAAAAAGGCTCATCCGTAAAAAACAACGGGTTTATAATGCATTTAAGAAATACAAGTCTGATGTTCTATGGGAACATTTCAGAAAAATTAGAAAAACTGTTCATAAAGAAATGACCAAATCCCAAAATGATTATCTGAGGGGTCTGGTAGATGAATCGCCCAACACAGGGAGTACAACTGTTGGGAAAAGATTCTGGTCCCACGTCAAAACAATCCGGCGTGAGAGTTGTGGAGTTGCAACAATTAATGTGGATGGAGTTGAAATATCCAGCAGCAAAAGTAAGGCAGAAGCCCTCAGTTACCAGTATTCGAGTGTCTTTACAATCGAAGACACCACGGAAATACCCAAAATGGAAGGTGATCCTTTCCCCACTATCAATAATTTGACAATAGATACAGAAGGAGTGAGAAAACTCCTTGAGGACATAAATCCAAAGAAAGCCTCCGGACCTGATGGAGTATCTTCATATATACTGAAAGAGTTCAATCAGGAACTGGCTCCCATTATCAAGTTTATATTTTCCCAATCACTTGAAACAGGTGACATCCCCTGTGACTGGCTTACTGCCAATATTACGGCAATTTTAAAAGGGGCCGAAAAACAATCCGGCCAATTACAGGCCAGTGTCCCTCACGTCAGTCACATGCAAAATCATGGAGCACATTCTCTTTCGTCATATAATGTCTCATTTAGAAAAATACAATATTCTTTCTGACTTTCAACATGGATTTAGATCAAACCATAGCTGTGAATCTCAATTGATAATTACCATAGAAGACCTTGCACGAAATCTTGATAAAAGCTTGCAAACAGATCTACAAATTCTCGATTCTCAAAAGGCCTTCGACACCGTCCCGCATCAACGACTGCTTAAGAAGCTAGACCATTATATAGACCATGGTATAAGGGGTTCAATCTGGAAATGGATACAAAATTGGTTAATGAATAGAACGCAGAAAGTTGTCGTTGATGGCGAATCAGCCCAACCGGCCCAAGTTCTATCTGGTGTCCCGCAGGGTACGGTGTTAGGCCCTTTGATGTTTTTGGTTTACATAAACGACATTGCCTCCCACATAGACAGTTCAACCCGTATTCGTCTTTTTGCAGATGATTGCCTCCTTTATAGGGTTATCAGAACACCTAATGATAACGACATCCTGCAAACTGACCTTACATCACTGTACAAATGGTCAAACAAATGGCAAATGAGTTTCAATATCTCCAAATGTAAAACACTTAGAGTCACCACAAAGCGTCATCCAATTGTATGTACTTATAGTATGGGAAATGAAATTCTTGAAGGTGTGACGCATCATGCATACTTGGGCGTCGAAATATCTCATAATTTAAAATGGTCACTGCATATAAATAATATTGTCGCCAAGGCGAACAGATCCCTATGGTTTATACGTAGAAATTTACACCGTTGTCCCAAGTCCATCAAACAACAAATGTACATAGCTCTTGTTCGTCCTCATTTAGAATTTGCCTGCGCTGTATGGGATCCATATACAACATCTGATATCCAAAAAATAGAAATGGTGCAGCGCAGAGCGGCTAGGTTTGTGGTTAATAACTATAAAAGAACCGAAGGTACCGTAACTAGCCTTGCAACTATGTATAAAATCCAATCAGAAGATATAGCAATTCCAATTCCTGATTATATTCACAGGCAAACCGTCACAAGCACCAGACAATATCATCCTCTGAAGTTCCGGTCCATGAAAGTATCATCAAATGTGTACAAATACAGTTTCTTTCCAAATACCATATCAGAATGGAATAACCTACCATCATCTGCTCTAGAGTCTTGTAGTATTCAACACTTCAAAACTGCACTATGTAATAATGTAATGTAACTTAATGTTTAATCTGTATTCTCTAAAAGTGTTTGTGTTTTCGTCGTAGGCCATTTTTCTTCTCAATTAGATGTCGCTTTTGCGATTTTATTGAGTATTTGTTTAGATACTTTGTACATCTACGATGGTAGAGCCTCCTTTTGCAAAATTTTTTTGTGGATTTACCTCTGTTAAAGCGATCACCATCAATCTTTTTGCAGATTGAGTTGCTAAAAATGATTATCTGTTGTGAATCTGGCGACTGTTGTTGGGCTTGATTCGAGTTGTTCTTGAGTGGTTGTTTGCTTGTAGAATTTGGCGGGGGATTTGACTTTGGTGATTTAGTCACCTTTTGATTTTGGTGAGATGTTGTCTTTGGGGGTGTCATCAGAGAAATACTAGTTGCTGATGGAACTGTTTCACTCTCAGTCAGCTGATCAGATAGTATGTTGAAGCGATTTGAAGTAATACATGTAGTTTGAGGGGCAAGTGTTGGGCACGTATTTCTCTTCTGTTGAACTGGAGCGGGGATAAAGTCATTTGCACATTTGCTGGCCTGTTTTTGAGTTTGAAACTGGCCTTGTTCAAGTTTGGATTGTAGGCTCATATTTTGCGCTTACTCCATTTCTTTCACACATGTCATTAAAAGCTTTTGCTAGTTGCGTGTGCATATCTTTAAATTCCTTGAGTTCACATTTGATCTCTCTGTTGTTCTTTCCTAAATCATCATTTGCTTTCTTGAGGTTTTGTAGTTGTTTGAGTAAACTATCAAAGGAATGAAATGTTTCACCAACTTGAGTTTCAGTAACAGTTGTTTGATGAGATGTTTGTGTGCTGGTACTAGTAGTGGTAGACATGTTTGTGATAGTTTCTGCATCCATACCGTATTTGTCCTAGGCAGTGATGTTCTATACACTGAACTTGTGTGATCATCCAAGGAGAAATCTTCCTTTGTTAGAGAAGGGAAAACAGGAGGAGGCACATTATCATGCAAATGAGGTACATTGTCACAGTTCATGATCATGCTTAGGGAGAGATCATCTATTCTCCATGTAGGGAATTGTGGTATCAATGGTGGATGGATTGGTGTTGATATGGGAACACATGTATGACTGTCATCTTGAAGACTAACATGGAATTTATCCATCATATCATCCAACCAGTCTGAGGCTCCTATACCTTGAATATTGATGTAAAATCGATAATATGTTACGTATAATATCTGGCAGAAATATATTATCTATTTTACGTCATCAAACATTCGTTAGAACTTAAACATTACTGGAAATAGAATGGCAATAGATTAAATAACTTAGATATATTACATCAAATATTTTACGGCCTAAATTTCGCAGTGCAATATTCACGATCAAGTCAATTTGAAAGCGTGGGTTCGATTTCCCAATTAGCCAATTTCCCAATTCAACACCCCGGAGTACAGATAATTATTGTATCACCCCTAAGATGAACCTGCTGATACGACAGTGGCTGGTACTACAGTGGTAGTAAAAAACATTTATCAAAATGCTGTTAAAAGAACCTGTTTTCAGATTGTCCATATTATTTTCTAAGCGCATGACAAAATCATTAAAATATACGTTTCAAACAATGTAAATGTACTTCAATCATATATTTCTAAGACCACTTTTCTTTAAACATTTTTTTAATCAAAAAAATTCTCGCAATAAAATTCAAATTCTAATATTTTTGCAATTGAGAGAAAATTGAGGGAAAATTGGCCAAAAACATGCAATGTAGTAACAAAAATCTAAGACTTAGCACAATTCTATGCATTTAAAATATTGAGTATAGGCTAATATTTTTTTGATGATTGGTTATTAAAAAAGATTAGAATGCATAACAAATATTTGGGCTTGATTGTCACATCATTCGACAACCGCCCTAAAAACGCGTATTTTAGGCCATATTTCCAAACATTTACCAAATATTAAAATGTGACTTTCAATGCTAGTTAGAACTAACTAGGATTTAGCTATGTTTCAATTGGCAAAACAGGATAATATTTTTTAATCCAAAACATTAATGTTGTATGAGTGGTGCACCTTTAATTATGCGTGGGTTTGCAGGCATGATTTGTTTTGAGTAAATAGCCTGCGCGTCATGCTTTGAACTTTGTGCCCTTATTATATTGGCAGCGTATATGGAAAACTCATTTCCGACTGAAATTTTCCCAGTGTCTTTATTCAACATGGCGCTAGACATGAATGATATAGTGAATGTGAAGTCAGTTTTGGTGCTCGGGTTGTCATTTCTGTTGGTCATCTGGTGGATGCAAAGACCACGCAATATGCCACCAGGACCATGGCGTTTACCAATAATAGGTTTCGTTCCACAACTGATTTGGTCTATGTTTTACAAACAAGAAGAAATGCATCTGCTTGCAACACGACTAGGTCAGAAATACGGGAAGATTTACAGTTTTGACTTATTTGGACTAGTGTTTGTGGTAATCAACGATTTTTCTATCATGAAGGAAGGAAACAACAACCCTCTACTTTGCAACAAAGGACACAATAATGAATTGCAAAAACGAATGTTTGGCAGTTCTCGTAAGTAGGCGTAAGATTAAAGCTGGCTCTCTATTAAAAGTCCATCGCTGAGTGACCAGCGATTGTAATTTTGACCAATGAGGTAGAGCGCTCTTCCCAACGCAACAAAACACGCCCTCCCTCATTGGCTAAATACCAATCGCTATCCCTCAGCGATGTAGTATAAATTCAGCTTTCGATAGGTAAAATAATACAAAGTAATTATGTTAAATACAGGGTGTCCCAAAAGTTATTTACCATTTTGAACCTACCCCCATATATCTCACAAGCATCACAGCAAGGAAAACTGAAATACTTATCTGAAAAGGACACACTTGTTACAAAGAAAAAATTCTGATACCAAATTTGACTTGATTTTCTTTTTCATTGAAACCATTAACACTATTTCCAAACCACACAAATTCAGAATAGAAACCTTAACAACTAATTAACGGGCATATATATTGCTCGTACAACATCATATCATTGGAAAGCTAATATTATGAGGACAATGAAAATGACTCCTTTTTAGAGAAAATAAGTCGTTTAAAGTTGATATTCCGCAAAACCAATTGTAAGCGGTGAGTTCCTTCGAATGAGACAGATTTAACCTAGAAAAACTGTGATGTCATGAAATGAAGTGTGCCAGCTTTGAGAGAATGGACTGTCAACACTCAATGCACAGAACGTATAC
Source organism: Amphiura filiformis (assembly GCF_039555335.1). NCBI lineage: Eukaryota > Metazoa > Echinodermata > Ophiuroidea > Amphilepidida > Amphiuridae > Amphiura > Amphiura filiformis. The sequence continues at coordinate 19,388,628 of NC_092634.1, read as the reverse complement.
TGTTTTTGTTATCAGAAACTAACTCTGAATCAAGTATTACCAATTTAATGGTTTTTACACATATGGATAAAATCAGGCCGCTTCTATATTTAGTAGTAAATTGTGATATTACAATTCATATGTATTACAATTCATATAAATTATGTATCAACATGATGAGAAATATTTTGACGAAAAAAATAAAAATATTTTAGATCAATGTTACCGTAAGAGTTTAGAATTGAGCGTGACACATCAATATTGTATTTATTATGCAAATAAACAATTGCAATGGTCCGGGAGCTAACATTTTGTTGTCCATTCCCAATTTTTCGTGATGTGGCGCATTTATACATGAATGAACATCATAAGAGCTCTAGGGCTCATGTGTTATGTACTACTCGTGAACATATAGAGTCCTCTTCATTTACTGTACGTCATCAGCCCGCTGCCTTGGAATCAAATTCACTTCGAACGGGGGAGGACCCGTACGAGCCAGCATTTTACCAACACAGTTTCAGGAGAAATACGAATAAAAAAATTGCAACGACTGCCAACTTGTAATGTACTAATTATTCTCTTCGAATGCAGTTAAACTTGTTTTTGCAATAGATATGCCCTTTAAAGAGATGTGTGTAACCGGGTGCCAAAGTTTGTTATTTGGGTGTAATATCACAAACATTTATCGTTTGGTGACCAACAATATTAAAGCACGGGCTATTATTGTAAAAGAGAGGAGGTTATTTTTGAGAAAAAACGTTTTGGAGAAATTAATTGTACTTATTTTATAATTATGCTTGCAGTTCATTCTTATAAACACATGGCTGAATTCAGGAAGTTTACTGTCGCAGCTTTTCGAGGATTTGGTATCGGGAAGAATACCTTTCACGCTAACATTGAAGCAGAATCTATGGCGCTGTTAGAAGAGTTAGACGCCCTCAAAGGCAATCCGTGTAAACCACGTCAATTCTTAATCAACAGTGTGTCTAATGTATTATTTGCTGTCGTATTTGGAAAGCGTCATGATTATGATGATGAAAACTTTCTCAATCTTACTTATCTGAATAACCGTATTGTGCATCTTCTGGGGGCAGGCATGTGGTCAGTATGTCTTCCAAAATACTATCCAACCAAAGACTCTGAAGAAATATTGAATCTTGTTCAAAAAATCTATGATTTTGTTGACATACTTATCGACGAACACACACAAGATTTCGACGCTGAAAATCCGAAGGATTTTATAGACGTTTATTTGAAAACAATGAAAGAGACGCCGAAAACTGATGACCCATTTTCATATCTCCAAAAAGATAACATGCGAGCTGGTCTGTACAGCTTGTTCTTAGCTGGAACTGATACATCAACAACGGCATTAGATTGGTGTTGTTTATACATGATGAAATATCCAGATATCCAAGAGAAGATCCAGGAAGAAATAGATTCAGTTGTTGGTCGTAATCGACTTCCACGAATTTCCGATCAAGCTCAACTACCATACACCAGGGCTACTCTCTTGGAGATGCAACGACATGCAGTATTGGCACCACTAAGTGATTTCCACACGGCCAGTGCCGAGACCACACTCTATGGGTACCGTATTCCGAAGGGTGCAACCATCGTCTCAAACACATACGCCGTGATGAAAGATCCAAAAGTGTTCCCGGAGCCTGACCGATTCAAACCTAAAAGATTCATTAATGAAAATGGATATTTTGAGAAGGAGGAAGTGTGTCCTTTTGGAGTTGGTAAGTAATAAAAGAACAAAAGAGACTAAATTTCAGTTTCTCTGTGCTCTGTGGTTGAAACTTCCTTGTTCTGCAACAGTGTATAATACAAAAAAAAAAGATCAGATGATAAACATTTACTTTTGAGATATGCCTTCAGTTGTTGATAAATTATAAACATCTCAAAAAAGTAACTAACCCCCCTGAAATAATGACCATTATTCAATTACAAATCTGTTAAATGTGTTGGAAGCAGAATTTATTTCTGCACATTTTGACACCTCATTTGTTGCAATTGGCTAAATATTGACGTCACAGCACACATTTAAATCAATGTAACCCAAGATTTGATTTTGTATTCAGTATAATGGAAGGAAATCTGTGTAATGATATCTGAGCGTTTTCGTATTGTATATAAGTTCAACTTTCAAATCTGGACCTCGCTACATTAAATTGACTGGTGTTTTAATGTTTTCTGGGTTATCGTATAAATTTAGGTGTCAAAATGCGCAGAAATAAATTCTGCTTCCAACGCATTTTACAGATTTGTAGTACAATCACCCGTTTTAAATGGTTTTAAATGGAATAATGGTCATTTTTAAGGGGGTTAGTTACTTTTTTTGAGATGTTTATTTGATTAATCAATTATATTTTTTTAACGTATTGATAAGAATTTACATATGAACAATTAGGGATCGACGTCAATGTCAACTTGAATTTCCAACACACTGATATGTTAAGGTGCCCTCATTTCGTAGTTTCATATGCATTAACTTGATATTATCATCATTCTGTTCGGAAACTGAATCTAATGGAACTTGTTCGGCCACCGTCGCTAATATTTGATATTTTCATGTATGTGCTCGACTGGCATATGAAATTATGACGTTATGATACATTTTAGTACTTTTTCAAAACTTCTTTCAAATATCTTAAGGTTAGCAACTATTTTAACTGTTGCGATTTGGTAGTTCACAGCATCTTGCGAATGGTAGTGAACTTTGGCAAAAATTGCATTGATCTTTTCATTGCTAGTGTGTAGAAGAATTAAAGTAGTACAGATATACTTTTGTAGGTCCTATGGTTCTTAAGTTAAGTTAAGTAAATAGTGCTGAAATAACAAGACTTTTGTAAAACGTACATAACTCATTAACAACAATAAATCAAGCAAGTTTTCAAAATATATGATTTGTAGAATGAATTTTTGCAAAACATCAAAGTGCTATTTTCAATAACATAATTGATTTAGATAATGAAAATGGACTTTTTTGGCTGCTTCGACAATACCTCGTCTACCTTTAACTCGCTAATTAACCTGACTGAGAAAATTCTTGCCATACTTTATAAATATTATTATTATTATTTGTTTGTTTAGGCCGACGTATCTGCATTGGTGAGACCTTGGCAAAAATGGAGATTTTCATCTTTTTCGTCCATCTACTTCACCGATATTCACTTGTCAAACCAGATGATGCACCACCTGTCACCTTGGAAGGAAACTACGGAGCAACATTTGCACCAAAACCATTTACCACAAAATTTGTTCTCAGAGAGTAATTAAGATATTAATTTACATTAATCTGTTGACCAACAAACACAACAAATTTAGCTGATTACAAATAAGTGTAACTTTTTGAAAAACTTTTTGAAAAAAAAAAATTAACTAACCCAATTCAAACCAAAATCAGGTTTGAAAAAACAAACAAAACCTAATTCATTAAAAAATATCGTAATTTTGACTTTATCTCCTGTTGCGTGTAAATACCACGTAATTTGCCACCAGAAACATGGAGTGTCCCAATCATGGATTTCTTGCTGCAATGGATGTGGTCCATGTTTTGCAAACAAGACGCAATGCTGGTGTCACGACAGGACGTTAATATGAGGAGATTTGTAGTGTTTTGTTGGACTAAGGTTTTCATGTGGTAATCAATGATTTGCACATACGGTATGGCTAAATACAGGAAGTTTACTCTCGCAACTTTTCGAGAACTTGGCATCGGGAAGTATAGCTTTCATACTAACATTAAAGCAGAATGTAAGGCGTTGTTAGAAAAGTGAGACGCCGTCAAAATTAAAGCAACCTGTGTAACTGAACAACAACATAAAATCATAGACCCTCTTCATCTTTATTTATTCCTCTGCGGGCCACAATAATTATCTTTATTTTGGCTCATTTTAGCATTAATTGTTTTTTGCGTCGCAATTTGCCCTATGGATATTGTGTGTGCCCGGTACGTCACTTAGAACTAGATTGAGTACTTAGATCGTAACGACTTACCATCTTTAATTCAGTCCATAAACGGCAGAATGGCATTCAAAAAGGCTGTCAAAAACATATGGCTGTTAGTGCTCTGAAACAGGAATCTGCTGAATTTATACGTATGTAGGCATATGTCTTTTTTCTGTTTTCCTCCACGTCCCTAGCCATCTTTTGTTTTGTTTTGGAAATAAGCCTGCATACGTTGCTTGGGTTTCATGAGCTATAGATGCATAGCCATAGATCCCGGGGGATGGGGGATAACTCCCCCAAAAAAATTGCTAGAGGGAGGTCCATATTCAACCTCCCTCCTCAATGTTGACACATGTGTGTGGGTTTGTGACCAAATTAATCTCATATTTGGCTATTTTAGACCCAAAAGTGCCAATTTTTCACGCTTTGCGTTTGTGCACCATATTTTATCAATTTAGTTTCAATATGGCAAAACCTTTCGCGCATCTGTACCATAAACCCCAAAAGGGGGCCGGATTCACTTTACTTCAAGAATTTACCAACCCATCCCCCCCATGTCAACATGAAATCTACGCCACTGATCCTTGCCTTGTAATCTTTAGTGTTGTGGCGTGTATGCATATCCAATCTGGGATGGCATTTAGTGGTTTGTTCACATTTATTGTATGTTACATTTTGATGCTTTGTACTTGTTTAATCATTATTTTGTATCTTTGTATATGTTGCAAAGCTAAATAAAAACTAAACTAAACTAATGTAAGCCAGCGCCTGTACTCCGATTCCGTACAAACCAAAGTTACACATGATGGACAGGTTCGGGCAGGACGGGATGCTTTTAGGAGCAATTAACCTGTCCTGCAGACTACAGTTTGATCAGATCGTAATCGGCGGGCCTTATAACATCGCGGATTAATATCAATATTTTTTTTGGAAAATTGTCTTGTGACATCTCGCCAGAAGTATTACAGATTATTAATTGAAGTCCTGTACTTTGTCTACTTTCTTTAACACACAAAATATAGACCAGGCAGATCAATTATATCACTCTTAACGTACCGTAAACGTTCGCCTAATGGCGCTATGGAGTTCATGGAAATGAGAGAGCGCCATCCCTGTAAAAGCCGACTATTATCACTGATCATTAAGGGTACGTGTAGTTAAAGGGTGAAACCTATCGACACATACAATTATGAACAAGATCGAACAAACTTGTTCATGATAATGCGGTAGTCATTCACCTGATACGTTGTGGCCCAGTGAGCAGAGCATTAGACTATACATTAGTGCGAGGATAAAGTGAACTTGTGGAGAAGATTGATGGTTCGAATCTCATGCAGTAATTTCTGACAGATTATGATGTCTGTCAATGTTTTTTTTTTCTGATTTAAGGAAATTTTATTCTCTATTTTCTTGATTTTATCTTTAACATTGTTTATATAATTTTATTATTTTATCTTGTATGTGTCTTTTTTCATGATTCTTTGTTTTTATCGTTTCATTTTAGAGTAACTCAATCCATTCAATCAAATGTTGTAATGAACCTATTTGATTGTATAGGCATTTGTTATGTGTGTGAGACGAACTGTCGCGTGCGACAAGTCTTTCAATTCGCGCGAGTGTCCTTGCCTTTGCATCAGTGGTCATAAGAGTTATATCATTTTATTCGAAAGGGGGGGGGGGTCCCAAATATACGGGGTCATAAAGTCTTGGAAAGAATAATAGGAGGGGGTCATAAAATGTTTTATGACCAAAATGTAGGGAGTCACACGGTGACCACAGAAAGTGTGTTATTTTATTCAAAAAGTCTGATTTCAATACAATTTGATTTGGGTTTGAGATCATAAAATTTTTGTTGCCGAAATAAGGGGTGCGCAATTTTATTGACGCAGACTTTTTGTAAATTTGGGACCCCCCTTCCGAAAAAAAATGATAGCCCTCTAAGAGGATTCAAAAGATAACCTCTGCCCCAATAATTCCTAGCTATATTTGTTTGAAACTGTTCCACGGAGGATGTATCATAATAGGCTCAGTCTTCAAATGATATAAATAAAATTTGAATGAGTGAAAGAACAAAATCATACAACGACCAACTGAATAGAGGCTGTGCATATGACGTATCATCCCGTAAATATGGCGGACTACTCAAATGCATTCAACAAAAGCATGATTGCATCTACCGCGACAGTTCGTCTCACACACATAACAAAATGCACTACGATCAAATAGGTTGATGACAACATTTGATTGAATGGACTGCACTGCGCCATGATTACGGGGAAAAACCGGTTCAAATCCTTTGTTTGGAGCTAATCGATAAACGCAAGGCCTCTATAGCTATCATTGAATACTGGCTAGGATTCCACAACACAATGAGAACATGTTATAAGGCGCTTTGGAAGGCACACAATACCCCAATGGCTTTCCATATTATGTGCACTCAACAACTATTCAGTATCGAAGACCGGTATCGAAGTTACGTAATGTTACTATGTCAACGGGATCACGCGCTTAAGCAATGAACCACGATCGAAACATTCAGTACACAAAAAAGGCATACCAAAATAGCGTGATCGTAATGATCGCCATACAAACAGTGCTTGGTTCCGATACCATCACGGAGTTACGTAACTACTTCGTGGTCTGATAGTTATATGATCAATGGTCTGATCTACTTGGGTTCGATCCTTTTGAGAAAAGAAAAAATAGCTGATCATTTATAATGCATAAATGAATAAAGTAATGTAGTTACACAGTTTGAAACATTGAGGTCGTTCTATTTTTCTAAGGTCATTTAACTGTTAAATGTAGTGGAATATATCACGCATTGATAGGTAGCAGGTGGAGCAAATTTTGTCAGCGGTTTTTGTTGCCGTTTGTTCGCAGTGCATATTTATCTTAAAAAAATTAGAAAATTAAAATTAAATTCAAAAAAATTCACAATATTCGTTCGTAAAATGGGGACAAAATCCAAAAACATTTCTTGACCCTTCTTCACATAAAAGTGGGGGCAGAAATCAAGATTCGAACAAGTACCATTCACCATTCAAGGTGCATCCTCTACCGACTGAGCTAACGGGTCAGAAAATAGAAGGGTGTAATTTTGAACTGAAGAATATTTAAAAAATATGAAGAAATTACAATGTTATAAAAAGATTTACCAAAATGAGTTAGGTATAACGTATGAATCGATTTACAAATCAAGTCCAATGGCACTTTGAGAAAGAATACCTGAAGAAACCCCAAAACATTTGCTGCTCTAGCAGCTAACCTAGTGACCTAAAGTATTGGGTCATGTCACGATATTTTTTTCTGAGGCATTATGTCCAGGTTGCTCAATTTAACATACACGTATCCTTAATGCTGTTGAGATTTTACAAGGATGGCGCTCTCACATTTCTAAGAATCCAAAAGCGCCATTAGGCGAACGTTTACGGTAGGTCTACCTTTCGGCGTAGTGATAAAAGCCTATAAATAATTCCCGTCGATTACGAGCTGATCAAAGTATAGCTGCTTTTTAGCTGATTTTTACACACTGAGGAGCACTCAACTTTAGAAGGGATGGGTATGTGCATACCGGCGTCGGAAAATACAGGCATAAGTGCTAGCATTGAATTCACCCCAGAACTACTGAGCCATATTTTGTAACACGGACTACGAAGGCGCACATGCAAATTTGGGACATTCTGACTATGTACAAAAGTGGTGTCATAATGTGTTAAGGACGATGAGACAGGGAAGTCAGGGAATGGGATGTAAATCCTGCTTACTACTCTGACCATCTTATGATAAATTGTGTTCTTGATGTAACAAGAGTTATGATTTCCAAAACATTTAGCCCACCAAATTTTTGCTACTGATCTTGCAGAGAAAGTGTGCTGCTGCCGATGGTATTGTTAGACAAAAATCCAATTTTTATAAAAATAAATTTGCAGACTGTACATGTAGCTCTAAGGACATTTAGAAAACAGTCAATGAACTGCTTAGGGGCTGTGCAATAATTATGAGCCCCCAGGGGTAAAATTTCCGAACGGCCCGCCTAAAATCGCTTGCCCCCCCCCTCGGCCTGCCAAAATCGCTTTCCCCCTCTCGGTCCGCCAAAAATTGCTTGCCCCTCCCTTCGGCTCGCCAAAAATGTCTTGCCTCCCCCCAATTTTACCCTCCCCAGGGATCATGATTATTGCACAGCCCCTTAATGTTGCTGATATTAACTTGCTAATAATGTTTGTGAATATTTTGTTGGCAAGCTAAATAAGATAAGGTGTGAACTTGATATGTATGATCATTGTAGCAGTAACTTTGCCACATCTCATGAGAATCAATCTGTTGTATCATGTAATGAAAATCAATCTGTTGTTTCATGTAACCTATTTGAATTCCAACTTATTACTGAAGACGATCTGTGTAAAATCATAGCCAAGTGTCCCACCAAAAGTTGTCCTCTTGATCCCATACCCCCATGGTTGGTCAAACAACATCTTGAGACCGGTACTCATATTCTGACTACCATTGTCAACGCTTCCCTCTCTTCAAGTGTTTTTCCTGCAGAGCTTAGTAAAGCAGTAGTAACACCAGTTAAGCAACTATCTCCCCGTTTCAAACTTGCCGTTTGTGGGCAAACTTATTGAAAAGGTGGTTTCTACTCAGGTATCCAATTACATCAACGCCAATGAGTTGTCGGATCCGTACCAGTCACCTACAAGGTTTCACACAGCACTGAGACTGCGCTTACCTGTCTCCAGAATGACATGCTTAGGGCGATCGACAACCAGCGGGCCGTTCTACTCATGATATTAGATCTTTCAGCAGCTTTTGATACCGTGGATGACGATATCCTTCTGGAACGGCTCGCTGGTGATTTCGGTATCAAGGCTAAGGTGCAAAACTGGTTCAAGACATATCTGGAGAGTAGGACTGGTAGAGTTTATATAGATGGATTTTTTTCTGACGATGAAATCTTCATTTATGGGGTCCCCCAGAGCTCAGTCATCGGTCCACAGGCTTATACGTACTACACCTGGAGAGTTGTTCAAATCATTTAGAGCCATCATCTTCTTTACCATATTTACGCTGACGTTGTTCAGATAATTATATACAATCTTTGATCCGAATTGTCACGGCGATGCTGCTTGTACATTATTTAAGTTGAGCCAGTACGCTAATGATCTGAGGCATGGATGCTCAGAAATAGATTGAAACTCAATCAATATCAATATCTCACCCTTCATCTTGGTAATCAGGAAAGTCCGTCTTCCCCTTGCATTCGTAACCTGGGTGTTATTTTTGATTACTCCATGACAATGGCTGATCACATTATCAATTTATCTCGTACCATAAACTGGCTGCTGCGAAATATCAATCGTATCCGTAAATACTTAGATACCGACACTTGCCATAACATTGTCCGCACTCTCATTTGATCCAAACTGGATTACTGTAACTCACTCTTCAGTGGTATTGATAAAAAAACCACCTAAACCGTCTTCAGGTCCTCTAAAATAAATCTGCCCGCCTTATCTTCAGGCAACAGAGTCGCAGTCATGCCTCTCCTCTTCTCCACTCTCTCCACTGGTTGCCTGTTGCCCAAAGGATAAAATTCAATAGTCTTCTCCAGACATTCAAAGCATTTCACACTCATTCACCTGATTACATATCTTCTTCTTTTCAACCTCGGACCCACAAAACATCTTATGCGCTTCAATAAGACGCTGCTGTCACATCAGCAATATGTCCTTCTGCTATCAAATAATTTGGATTTTTTTTTCGAAATTCGCGATATAATACAACTATATACTTTTTTTATTTTTTATATTTAACGAAGTAAGCTTTATCAATCTAATGATATTTACTTAAAGTGTAAGTCGGCCATTAATGGAAAATTTTGACCTTTCTTATTGAAGGTATAGATTTTGTTTTCCAAAAGACGTAATTTTTTTGGTGTTTTTAAGAAAAATCTATATCTTCAATACGAAAGGTCAAAATTTTCATAAGGTATGATAGACGGCTTTTCATCCCAGCTACATATATTTTTTTTAAAGTACATATCATTAAATTTATACAACGTTGGAGACAGGAGTACTTCCGGTAAAACAATAACATCTGGCTGGGATTCCCGCTCTAAGTGGATGGATCACTAACAATATCAATCGCTTTCAGAAAGCCAGAAGGTTTCTGGCGAAACTGTCAGCCTTTGGTCTTGACAAAGAATTTGAATTAGCTAGATGAATAATTGTGTTAAATAATGTATATTGGTCACTTCCGGTATAAAACAAAATACCTTCATAATGTTACTTCTCCCACACGTACAACGGTGACGAAACTTGCACACATGCATTGCTATTACCCAGTGTCTATGAATCATACACAGATTTGAGGTCAAAGATCATTAAGAGGTCACTTCTGGTATAAAACCAAATACCTTTCATCAGCCAAGAAAAACATAGCATATTGATGGCATATTCACACATGAATTGATGCTACCTATACCCAGTGTAAACAAGGTGTTTTTTTATTTGGGGTCAACTGTCATAAAGGGGACGAAAACCCTTCAAAATGTCACTTCTGCTACAAATAATATGGCAGAGTGATGCCAAATGCACTCATACATTGCCATTTGCCAATGTCTATAGTATATTCATAGATTTGGGGTCAAAGGTCATTAAGGGGTCACAACACGGCTGTGTTCGTGGTCTTATACCACAGCTATGTCTAGTTTTAAATTGAAGACCTGAGAGCAAGTCCACTTGGCCCCTCAACATGTATACACTAAAGTTACGTATATAGTTTCTTAAGGAGTTTAAAATGTTTAATACATGTTCCAGGGTGAAAACATCATGAAAGGTTGTGAAAGATTTGTTTTGGCCCCCGAACATGTATAAAACATTACCAAACTATACGAAACTATACGCAACTTTTAGTGTATACATGTTGAGGGGCCAAGTGGACTTACGGTCTTCTTGCGCTCAGGTCTTCAATTGTAATTCAATCGTTTTTCCCAGACCACCTTTCTTTAAACATTGTCAACAGCATGTTTAATTGTCTAGTATATATAGTATGAGTGGTGCACTTTTTATGTGTGCATCGTTAATTCACCACATCACGACCAAACTCACATTGGGCGCCCCATTCCTTTTTTAAAGGAATTTTTATTATGTGTGCATCGTTTATGTGTGGGTTTGCATGCATGGGTAAATAGACTGCGCTGTGCTTTGAACTTTGTGCCTTATTAATATATTGGCAGCGTGTATGGAAAACTCATTTCCGACTGAAATTTCTATAGTGTCTTTATTCAAAATGGCGCTAGACTTTAATGATATAGTGAATGTGAAGTCAGTTTTGGTGCTCGGGTTATCATTTCTTTTGGTCGCCTGGTGGAAGCAAAGACCACGCAATTTGCCACCAGGACCATGGCGTTTACCAATAATAGGTTTCGTTCCACAACTGATGTGGTCTATGTTTTACAAACAAGAAGAAATGCATCTGCTTGCAACACGACTAGGTCAGAAATACGGGAAGATTTACAGTTTCGACTTATTTGGACTAGTATTTGTGGTAATCAACGATTTTTCTATCATGAAGGAAGGAAACAACAACCCTCTACTTAGCGACAAAGGACACAATAATGAATTGGAAAAACGAATGTTGGGCAGTTCTCGTAAGTAGGCGTACGATTAAGGCTGAATCTCCATTAAAGGTCCATCGCTGAGTGACCAGCGATTGTATAATTTTGACCAATGAGGTAGCGCGATCTTCCCAACGCAACAAAACACGCCCTCCCTCATTGGCTAAATACCAATCGCTATCCCTCAGCGATGTAGTATAAATTCAGCTTTCGATAGGTAAAATAATACAAAGTAATTATATTAAATACAGGGTGTCCCAAGTTACTTACCATTTGTGAACCAGCATAGCTCTCATAGCTCTTTTTCATTGAAACCATTAACACTATTTCCAAATTCAGAATAGAAACTCCTAAAACCAAATTAAGGAGATAACTAAGTAAAGATCCTACCCATGCTTACAAAAGGAAACTTGTTGAGATCTTAAAGAGACTAAAATCGGAGGATGAGATTAATGAGAGCCAATATGAATGTTTTATCCAACAGCAGAGAACACTCCCAGAATGTATTGTACCACCAAGATACACAAGCCTGGCAATCCCATAAGACCCATAGTTGATTATACCGGCTCCATTGCTTATCAGTAGGGATGCCCACTGTCAATACAGTTTCCACTAGAACGATTTTTCATTTACTGTGTGCGTGCACTCACACACGTATTGTCTATGGAGAAACTGATCGATACAAGAAATCCCAGGCCTGTTAAATGGCGTACATACTTGTTTTGATCCAAATGTAGGCCTATATCAGGGTGTTTCAAGAAATTCCTGATTCCTGTGGAAAACATTAACCAAACTTTTTCCTGTTTGGTCAGTAAATAGAGAGGACCTTCCTACATGAAGAGATCAACTTTTTTAATGAAAAATTTAATGAGATGAGAACTACAACAGGTTGAAGTGACACCATTCCGTGCATCAGGTGTTCAAACGCAATTATCTCCGAATTTGGAGTGAATCAGACAAGCAAACTTACATACTCATAAAATTTAACTATTTTTGAAGACAAAATGTGTAGGATGTTAAGAAATTTAAGAATGTTTAAGCCTACCGCGGCCCATCTCAAATCATGCACTTCCCCGTGCACTTCTCACTACCATGTCTATTTCATATGCTATCCATCATGGCTTCAATGCACACACAGTGTATTGCTCAATGTAGTAAAGATAACCTTTGAGTTGGAGCAAATTTCTCAAAATTGGTAGTGATTAATGTTACCAAACTTATGCCATGATGAAATATAATAATTTTTGAAGATAAAATGTGCTGACCTTGAAAGATTGAACAATGTTTAAGACTACCGCTTTTCATTTGAAATAATGCACTTATTGTTCATCTCCTCTATGGAGACATTTTCCATGGCGGCCATCTATGATCATGCTTGAGGTTTCACCAAACAAACCATGGGTTTTGAGGTCTTTTTTTTTGTATGTCAACAAAATCGATTAAATTTTCAGGATGATCTTATTTTCATGTTGTTATAAGCAAATATAATGTTCCGGATAAGCTAGTTAATAAATACATTAAGAAAAAGTACCTTAAAGTTGCACTTTCTGTTAGTATTCCTTTTGGACTTTAACTTTTTAACATGTTCTAGCAGCCCTATATAAAACCGTGACACTCGAAAGGCCATATCTCTGGGATGAAACGTCCGATTAAGATTATTTAAACGCCAAAATATTTCTTTCATCAGTTCCCAGCCAATAAGTTAGGTCTGAATCAATTTAAAAGTACTTCAATTTTTAGTGGACATGCCTATTATCAGATCTCCAAGGCTCTCGCAGAAATACTCGCCCCGTTAGTCGGCAAGTCCGAACACCATGTGGTTAATTCCAAGGCATTGGCAGAGGAGATGACGGCAGTAATGATAGATGATGGTGATATTTTGAACTCCCACGATGTCGTATCCCTCTTTACAAACACCCCAATCGACAAATCACTCGACATTATCAAAGCCAGACTTGAAAGTGACAAATCTCTTAAAGATAGGACAAAATTGAGCGCTGACGACATCATCCAGCTTCTTCGGTTCGTCCTCACCACGACATAGTCCAGTTTTAAGGGACAAATTTACAGGCAGATATTTGGGGACGCGATGGGCAGCCCAGTCAGTGCAATCGTCGCCAATTTGTTTATGGAGTAAGTAGAGAAGGAAGCGGTAGCTACAGCACCTTGACTGCAAACCGAAGATGTGGAGAAGATACGTCGATGATGTTCTAGAGATAATACAGAGAGACAGCACTCAAAAAATCACAGACCACTTGAATTCAGTTAACGAAGAAGAAGATCAGGGCAAGATCCCGTTCCTGGGCACGCTAATCGTGCTCAAAGAAGACGGCTCCGTAAAACTGCTGGTATACCATAAAAAACACACACGGACCAGTACTTGAATTTTCAGTCACAGCGCCCCTTGCACCAAAAACTTGATGGATAGAATGGAGAACATAGTTACAGAGGAAGACGATAAGAAAGACCGGGAAGAAAGAGGAGGAGAATAAGATCAGGACAGCGCTAAGAGAATGTGGCTACCCCAAATGGTCGTTGGATAGAGTGAAGCAGCAAATGAATGACAAACAACCGAAAGTTAGACAGAAAAGGAAGGATGACACACCATCTATTAAAGGCATGATAGTCATACCCTATGTCGAAGGCTTGGCGGAGAAACTACAAAGAATCTTCAGGAAACATAATATTTCCACAGCCATGAGACCCACCAACACTCTGAAAAGTCTGCTGGTCCACCCGAAGGACAAGAAGGACATTGAGCAGACTAGTGATGTGGTATATAATATTCCTTGCAGAGGATGCGACAAGTCTTATGTAGGGAGACTGGACGACAGTTTGGTACAAGGCTAAAAGAGCATAAAAAGGACTCTGAAACTATTGCAGAAAGAAAGTTCACGAGAGCAAACAGAAAAGAATCCACCTCAGAACAGCACAAATCAGCCATTACAGACCACATGCACAAGAAAACCATATCATAGAATGGGAAGGGACAACTACACTCCACAAGAACTCAAATGCCTTCAGCAGGAGAATTAGGGAAGCAATCTACATTCGTAAAAAGGAGGCCAAAGCAATCAACCGCGACGACGGTCTCGTATCTCTCGATCACGTGTAGGATCCACTGCTCAAAACAAAAACATCTTCACTTCCGGCAAATGTCAACAAGCCGTTTCGCGGGAAAAGCAGTGAACCAATTCACTTGTGATCAAGCCATCAGCCCTGATGGCGAAAGCTAAAGTCGTGAGTACTCACTTAATGGATTTGTCAAGCTAAAAAGATTGAATCAAATTAAGGAGATGTTTAACCAGGTGCCAAAGTTTGTTATTTGAGTGTAATATCACAAACATTGTAAGGTCTATTTATCGTTTGGTGACCAGCATTATTAAAACACAGGCTACTATTGTAAGAAAAAGATTCTTGTAAAGAACGATTTGAAGAAATTAATTGTATCTTATTTTATCATTATTCTTGCAGTTCATTCTTATAAACACATGGTTGAATTCAGGAAGTTTACTCTCGCAGCCTTTCGAGGATTTGGCATGGGGAAGCACAGCTTTCACGCTAACATTGAAGCAGAATCTATGGCGCTGTTGGAAGAGTTAGACGCCCTCAAAGGCAGTCCGTGTAACCCACATCACTTCTTGATCATAAGTGTGTCCAATATATTATTTAATGTCGTATTTGGAAAGCGTCATGATTATAATGATGACAATTTTCGCAATCTTACTAATATGAATAATCGCATTATGCATCTTCTGGGGTCAGGCATGTGGTCAGTATTTCTTCCAAAATACTACCCAACCAAAGACGCTGACGAAATGTTGAATCTTGTTCAAAAAATCTATGATTTTGTTGACACACTTATTGAAGAACACACACAAGATTTCGACGCCGAAAATCCAAAGGATTTTATAGACGTTTATTTGAAAACGATGAAAGAGACGCCGAAAACTGATGACCCATTTTCATATCTCAAAAAGGATAACATGCGAGCTGGGTTGTACAACGTGTTCTTAGGTGGAACTACTACATCAACAACGACCTTAGATTGGTGTTGTTTATACATGATGGCGCATCCAGATATCCAGGAGAAGATTCAGAGAGAAATAGATTCAGTTGTTGGCCGTAATCGACTTCCACGAATTTCAGATCAAGCTCAGCTACCATACACCAGGGCTACTCTCCTGGAGATACAACGACATGCAGTATTGGCACCACTAAGTGATTTCCACACGGCCAGTGCCGATACCACACTCTATGGGTACCGTATTCCGAAAGGTGCTACCATCGTCTCAAACATATTCGCCGTGATGAAAGATCCAAAAGTGTTCCCGGAGCCTGACCGATTCAAACCTGAAAGATTTATTAATGAACATGGATATTTTGAAAAGGAGGAAGTGTGTCCTTTTGGAGTTGGTAAGTAATAAAAGAACAAAAGATTATTGAATTTCGGTTTCTCTGTAAGTTCTGTAATGGTGCATTACAAAAAAATAAAATATAACGACATGATCAAATGATAAACATTTATATTTTGAGATTATGCTGTCAATTTTTGATAATCTTCTTATTCAATATTTTCTAATGTATTGATAAGATTTCACATATCGAAAAGACAACATATTCCATCACACTGAAATTTGTCAGGGTTCCTCACTTTGTAGTTTTATTAACTTGATGTTATCATTATATGGAATTATTATTAGGCCAAGTAACAAAAATAACATGTACATGTATATCGTCCGGACTTTTTCGAAAATCGATGAGAGGTCCTTATTTTTTGTTATTGTGTTATTTTTTTAACATTCATTTCTATGTAAAATTACAAAAGATTTGCAAAGTGTTTGTCAACACATCATCAAATCGGGGAGGCCCACTAATATTTTGTTATTTCCCCAAAGCTCTACCCCTAGCTTGTAGAAAGTGGTTGCAATGTGTTTATGAATGATAACCAAGAACTTCTTAATAATTATGTCTTTTCATCACAACAATTTTTGAAATATTATTATTATTATTATTATTATTATTATTATTATTATTATTATTATTATTATTATTATTATTATTATTATTATTATTATTATTATTATTATTATTATTATTATTATTATTTGTTCAGGCCGACGTATCTGCATTGGTGAGACCTTGGCAAAAATGGAGATTTTCATCTTTTTCGCCCATCTACTTCACCGATATTCACTTGTCAAACCAGATGATGCATCACCTGTTACCTTGGAAGGAAACTACGGAGCAACATTTGCACCAAAATCATTTACCACAAAATTTGTTCCCAGAGAGTAATTAAGACATTAATTAAACATTTATCTGTTGTCCAAAAAACACAACAAATTGTTGGGTTTGATAACAAAAATTATTTTATATCTTTGCTGTACTGTATCGCCTGTTGGGTGCAAATTTGCCACCAGGACCTTGGAGTTTCTCAATCATGGATTTCGTGCCACAATAAATGTGATCCATGAATATGGGAATATTTACAGATTTTTGTTGGACTAGTGTTTATGGTGATCAATGATTTGTTTTTCATGAAGGCAGGGAACATTAACCCTCTACTTAGCAATAAAGGACAATATTAACCATGATTAACCCTCTACTGAGCAATAAAGGACAACATTAACCTTCTTGTCTGGCATCAGCTCAGGGGCCTCCTTATAGAACATACGATAGAAGAGGGTGGCTGCTCCAACTACCCTACGGTGGCTCAATACGTTGGAATAGGAATAAGATGACGGATTTCTATCTTTATATATAGAATGTACATAAGTAATTTATTTATTTTATAATTTACGTACATTTGGCAATGTTTTACACATTTTAGAGTGTAACAAAAATTGCACCACTTTGGAAAATAAAATTCTACATCCACCCAGGTGTTGACCCGCCTGGGTGTACCTATCACCAGATGGTAGTGGATTTTTTTCTACCATGATGTGTACACCCTTAGAAACTTTGGCTGCTCTACTATAGATCAAAATACATTTTGCATACGTATAATGGCAAGTATATTGCACAATAGAACAGAAATACCTGGATTTTCGTCGATAAACCAGTGAAAAAACAGTTTTTCAATCGAAAAACCAGGTTTATCGGTGAAAAACCAGGTTTATCGGCGGAGAAACATGTTTTGTCGCCGATAAATTTGGTTTTTCACTGATGAACCTGGTTTTTCAATAAAAAAACAAGTTTTTCAAATTCGATTGCCATATAAACCTTGTTTATAAACCTGGTCGATAAACCTGGTTTTTTCAAAAACTATGACAATCGAATTGAAAAACTAAGTTTATCGGCGAAAAACCAAGTTTCACGGTCGATAAACCTGATTATCTATGAACATCGAATTCGAAAAACCTGGTTTTCTCGATTGAAAAAACTACGACAATCGAATTTGTTGGTGCTCGTCGAAAAACCGGGATTTCCCAACCATAGTAATGGCGACACACTTCATGACGTGGTTCATGTGGCATGTTGCCCATGGGGATCGACGCTAAGTCAGGTATCGCGTAAGCAAACTAAAAATAGCGCAAATAGCGCGGGCGTAGACAAAAGAAACTTCACGCGTATTACACGTATTATAATAATGAGCGATGTTGCCGGGTCTACCTGCGTTAGCTGAATTCAAGTAAAAACGGCTCATAAAACACGTTGGGTTGCTGGTATTCTATATTACAAGTTGCCAAACTGACTAGGGTCGAAATCCTGGGGGAAAATGACCAAATGTGCAACTTCCTTTTGCCCGGGTTTAGACCACAATATTATTGTCCTCATTTTGGCTATTTCAAGGAAGATGACAGTGGTGTAAATTATTGAGAGCAAGAGTTGAGGAAAATTTTGTTGTAGATATCTAGAAGAGCAGGAACCGTGGAATGCTGCTTGTAAAAGCTATAGGGAGCACGGTGGCCGAGCGGAACGGGCTAGGACTCATAATCGGAAGGTTGCGGGTTCGAGCCCCCGGCGACGCCATCGTGTTGTGCCCTTGAGTAAGGCACTTTATCTCGATTACTCCTCTCCACCCAGGTGTGAAATGGGGAGCTGTTATGAATACTGTCCATTGAGCGCCGCCCAAAGGTATGAGCATGCCTTGGGCATTGTATGGCAGCTGACATATTCTAATGACGGCGGAATAAATGTAAAGCGCTTTGGTACATGTTCACATGTGAAAGGCGCTGTATAAATACCAACATTTATTTAACATTTATTGATTGTTTAATATGGAGAATATGAAAGTGATAGAGAAAATTATCTGCCAAATTGTAAACCTGAATTTATAATAAAGGAATATAATTATCTGTCCTTGTTTCACGGTCATTGAATTTAGGAACAATATACACGAAATAACTACTGAGATATTACCCTGACGTTCATTTATAGACGTGACCTTAGCCTGTTCAATTTTGTATAAATAGGGACAAAAGTTTGAAAGATTTTTTACCGTCGGTGTCACCGATCGTTTCCTTTTTAACGCATTAAATTTTTGTCCGTCCGTTTGTCATGGTCATTGGTTTAAGGAATAACAAGAAAAGACCAGTGAGATATTACCCTAATATTCATTATACACATGACCTTAGCCTGTTCAATTTTGTACAAATGAATATGTGAATGGATTTTTGTCGATTTGGTAGAAATTTTCAACATGCTCCGATATATTATATAACACCATAACTCGAAAAATTAAGAATTTTAAACCACGGAAAATGTGCAAAATCGTCATATGTACATTGAAGGTACTGTGATATGTAGGAGAATGGAGAATAAACTTGGTGCAAATCATCCTTGATATAAAAAAATCATGAGAAGGTCAACATGAGGTTACCCGATGTCAAAGGTCAAATGAGGTCAATTTTAAAATGGGCCCGATTGGGCTTAAACTTGGTGCAAAGCATCCTTGATATGAGGGGAACATGAAAAGGTCAACCTCAGGGCACCAGAGGTCAGAGGTCAAATGTTAAAATAGGCTTAAACTTGGTGCAAAGAATCATTGATGTGAGGTGAGCATGAAAAAGTCAACATGAGTTTACCCGAGGTCAAAGGTCAAATGTTGAAATGGACCAGAATGGGCTTG
The DNA here is from genome assembly GCF_039555335.1 of Amphiura filiformis. Lineage (NCBI taxonomy): Eukaryota > Metazoa > Echinodermata > Ophiuroidea > Amphilepidida > Amphiuridae > Amphiura > Amphiura filiformis. The sequence continues at coordinate 19,369,000 of NC_092634.1, read as the reverse complement.
AACTTGGTGCAAATCATCCTTGATAAAAGGGGAGAATGAAAAAGTCAACCTGAGGTTAACCAAGGTTAAAGGTCAAATGTGACCCGGCAGCACAAACGAGCCGTAAATTCCCTAAATTGTATTCCGAGTTACGGTGTAAAATGTGCATCAAGCTTGTATTCATAATGTATCCAATAATTGTCCTACAAGTTTCTCATTTCAGTCCAGTCCGCACATCAATCTTTAATCCTATTATTGAAGAGGATAATAAGCTTATACTTATAGTAAATATGCTATGGCTAAATCCTGTTCAAGTGGTGGGTTAACCAACAATTAACAATGAGAGGACATTCCTGAGCCTCGTTGACTTGGGGATGATTTGAAGTGACCGCCAATTATCACAATTTAATATTTAATACCAGCAATGTAGAAAAAGAAATATTGCAGCACCAAAATAATGTACCCTTTTACTGAAGGAGCAAAGTTGAACAAGCCATAACTCCGCTTCTGAATATCGTTTGAAGTCAAATGATATAGGCCTATCATTGTAAAGCTTATGATATACCAATTTCAACAAACATATTTGAAATTTGGGCAAAAATCAGGGTTTTTTTTTACCATTTTTGGTGCACATTTCTGAAAGTTGGTCAAAATTCAAAAAATAAAAAAGCGGCTCCTAGATATTTTTTAATCTAGTTTTTAGAAATTAATAAAAAAAATTGGCCCCAGAATTTCAATGAAATGATTCGGGATACCCAATTGAAGACCTGAGCGCAAGAAGACCGTAAGTCCACTTGGCCCCTCAACATGTATACACTCAAGTAGGCTAAGGTTTTAAATTTTGGGTCCTTAAAATCTTGCATGTGTACTAGGGGACAAATATTTGGCACCTCAAACACGGGGGGGGTGCAATAATTATGAGCCCTGGGGGAGGGTAAAATTGTCGGGCAAGAAATTTTTGGCGAGCCAAAACGGGGAGTAAGCAATTTTGGCAAGCGAGAGGGGGGGGCAGGCGATTTTAGCACACATTCAATTAATCAAACGCTCTATAAAAGTCTTAGGAAAACAGTATGGAAGCGCAATATGCAAATTTTCCAGCTTCGCTGCGCTCGTAACATATATCTAGACCATTTAAGGTTTGCAAATTGGGATCCCAAAAATTTGGCATGTTCAATTTTTGGCATGCCGAAAGGGCAGCTAACAAGTTTTGGCGTGCAAATTGAAAATTTTACCGGGGGCTCAATGCACAGCAGCTCCATATCTATGGAGTAGCGTCAGTAGTATATATTTAAAATATTTAAAATATGGGGGGATCAAAAAATTTTGGGTCCTAAAATGGGTCCTTAATAGGGGGAAGAAAAATTGAGGTAAAATTCCGGGGTAAAATGTACGAGAAGGCATGTACATTCCAAAATTGAATTTTAAATATTCAATTTTGTAATCTCAAGCTACAAATCAACAAAATGTGCGCACTTTACAATTTGGATGTAACACTATGACTCCAATGAGTAATAACTCCAAAAAAACGGTATTTTTTAGCTAATGAATTAATGACCATAGGGGTAGATCCCGGGGGATATGGGAGGGGGGGGGGGATAAATCAACCTAATATTTTAATCATGGTCCATACAATGTTGACGTCTGTATATGGGTTTCTAACCAAAATTACCCCATATTTGGTCATGTTAAACTAAAAAGTGCCAATTTTTGATTGCAATCTATGATTGCAGACATAGGCTTACACGATGAGTGCAACCTGCTTGTAGTGCAGAGCGATATAGTCAAAATTGTATTCATCTCAAGTATAATTGCTATGGTAGTTAAGCCAATTTATTACGTCACTTCGACAATTGCAACCTGCTTGTAGTGCAGAGCGATATAGTCAAAATTGTATTTGAATTTATTACGTCACTTCGACAATATCAGTCAGAATATCAGTCAGAGCAATCGGACTAGGCGTAGCTGGGACTTTTGCCGGGGAGGGCAGGTGCGTGCCCAAGCGTTGTAACCAAAATTAACCCCATATTTGGTCATTTTAAACTAAAAAGTGCCAATTTCTTGGCGCTTCGCGCAAATTAATTCCAGTTTTGTACTATATTACACCAGTTTATACCATAAACTTATTTTGTCGGCAAAAGGTGCTGGATTCACTGGAATTTTTCTCCAACCCCAATGTCAAATAGAAATCTATGCCACTGTTAATGATGTATATTTTTTTTTTGATTTTAGGGGGGATCAAAACAAATTTGACGTCAGAGGTTCCAACTTTTCCAACCCCACCAAAGTATTTATGAACACTCCCTAATGCTTTGCATCAAAGTGTTCTTGTAGACTTTTGTGTTTTTTGTATTTTTTCAGCAACGAATCGTTAAACCCCCAGCAAACACAAAACGTTTTCGACATCATTCGCAAAAGGTTGTCAGAAAACGTTTAAATGTCGGGTTATATAAAGGGTACATTAATGGTATAAAACGTTTGTTGGTAATTTACTGCACAGCAAACACAAATGTTTTACAGAAAACATTTAAATGTCGGGTTATTTAAAGGGTATAAAAACGTTTTAATAACATTCCAAAAATATTTTTGAAAACTTGGTACAAATCATTCTAAACATAATGTTATTTTGGGGTTGAAAAAATATTTTGCAAAAAATGTTTGCCCAAAATATTTACAATAACGTTTTTAAAATGTTTTCACGACCTTTATATAACCCGAAATTTAAATGTTATTAAAACGTTTTGTAAAAAACATCTTCAGAACATTTCTGTGTTTGCTGGGTGCAAATATTTTAACATAATGTTATTTAAGTGTTGACAAAATATTTGGCCAAAAATGTTTGCAAAAATATAGGTTTTCTCAGTTAATTTAGCACATTTTTCGTTATATTTAATATGCCGTTAAGTTTGAATTCGTCCATAAAATTTTGAAGTGTCTATTTGTAAACTTAAATTTCGTCTTTGGTCAAATATATTCATATTTTGATCAAACATATTCATACAATGTTCATTTAATTTCGTCCAAATGTATTTAAATTTCGTCCAATGTATGGGTTGTCAACTTAACGTGTAAATATATTTCGTCTTTGATCAAATCTTTTCATATTCGGGTCATTTAATTTCGTCTTTAACATAAAGCATGTATATAGAAGTAGGCCTGCATATTTTCTTTTTCTTTCTGTCTTTCATTCTTTCTGTTTATCTTTCCATTTTTACATGTTTCATATTTCTTTATTTTCTTTATTTTGTTTTCTTTCTTTCGTTATTTCTTTATTTTCTTTTTTTCTCTTTTTTTAATTTTTGTTTTTTTCTCATTTTACATCATTATATATATATATTTCAAACGTGGTTGTATGGTCCTCTTTGTCTCGCTCCCATATTATAGGTTTTCCTGGCCAATTTCGCAACTTGTGCGTTCGATTTAATAAAAGTGTCATTCGTTTTCGCGCAAGATTGAATGATTGCAACGAATCCCGATTTCTTTTTGGCATTATGAGCAATCGATTTAATTTTAGTTCAATCAAATTAATGCATGATCAGAACAATTCATTATTGTGAATTCAATTTCGTTCTCGAATGTTTCAATTTCACCATTAGACGTCTAATTTAAAGAAATAGGCAATCAATTTCACCAAAGATGCACGAGGGACTGCGAAATGTTCTAAATCCTATTTTCAATTTCATGCATTGACAATCTAATTAGCGAAAAGGAATTCAATTTGAAATTATACGCATTTTCATGTATACTGATATAGGCCTATAGGCCCTACGTCCACGTTGAAGCAGAAAAAAAGCGTGTAGCCCTATGTAACACAGAATAAACACACAAATGTTTTAATGGGTAATGCTTGTAATGAGAATTATACAGCGTTCATTAAACATATTAATGCTTGCAAATACGAATACCAATGTAACATGTTAATATTGTTTTAAACACACGAACGCATTAAAATAGGCCTATGTTTAAACGTCGCTTAACACGTTCGGGTGTTAGCAATATTAACACTTTAACATGTCTGTTAATCCAGTGGCGTAGCGTCATAGTGGCACGGGGGTGGGGGGCACGTGCCTCCCAATCGATCTGAAATTTAAAAAAAAATCAGAAAGGAAAATGGCCGGAAAACGGCTTGTGCCCCCAGTCAGACCAGGTGCCCACCAATCAGACCCGGTGCCCCCAATCTTGGTCGGTGCCCCCAAATGAAAATGGGTGTAACTATAAACAGGTTGTGATGTGAATGATATGTTTATAAGTTGACTGTGAAATATGCTTAGCTATTTAATTTCTTGTTTTGACTGTGGTCATTCAGTTTTATTCTTGTACGATACATTATACAATTAAAAATACAAAAAATAAAAAAAAAGACTTATCGTAAGAAGAAGTAGCATTAACTTAAGGGCTGGGGTATGAACGTTTGGACAGTATTAGTTTTTGGACATTAGAGCACATCAGACATATCGAATTACATTCTGAATACGAAGAATGTCATTCTGATATCAAATAATTTTGATTTTCTGAAATTCGCAATTTAATACACATTTTATGGCAAATCATTAAAAATTGATATTTTTGATATTTAACAGTACTTGAAGTAAACTTTATAAATCTGAGGATTGATACTTAAAGTGTATGTAGGTGGGATGAAAAGCCGACGATCAATTGAAAATTTTGACCTTTCGTATTGAAGATATGGATTTTTTTCCCAAAACACCAAAAAAATTAGGTCTTTTTGGGAAAAAATCCATATCTTCAATATGAAAGGTCAAAATTTTCAATTGACCGTCGGCTTTCCTCCTGCTACATACACTTTAAGAATATATCATTAGATTTATATAATTTACTTCGAGGACTGTTATATATCAAAAATGTGAAAAATATCAATTTTTTATAATTTGTCATAAAATTTATTATATTGTGATTTTCAAAAATGAAAATTATTTGATATCAGAAAGACATGCTTCGTATTCAGAATGCAATTCGATAGGTCTGAGGTGCTCTCATGTCCCACAAAAATACTGTCGAAACGCAATAAACGCTCATTTTAGATCCCTTAAAGGAAGAGTTTCATCATATTTTTATAATTATGATTAACTACAGAGCTTGATTGAACTATGGGACATACATCACTTTATGGTTTCTGAACTAAACTGGGAAAAATGCTTTTAAATATTATAATTAGTTATAATTCATTTTCTTTTTACTTAGGCCTATGCTACGGCAATTTTAAACATTACTTGAAATATGTTTTCCCTTCACATTTAATATAGCAAAGTGCTTGTTTGAACAATGTTGACGATACATGTAGGCCTATCTAATGCTCACATCTAATGTACAATATAAACACGATAAATAGCATTTTTATATTTGAACTATTGTAAAATATTTAAGAACTTCTGGATTTGATTCTGCACTTTGCGAATTTGATTGAACATTTTTCCATTTTGATTCCGCATATATGAATTTGTATTACCAAATAGGCTCTGAATTCAAGGCCACGTGAATTTGGCTGTACAATTTGCGAAATTGGCTGCACAATGTGCGAAATTGGGTGCACTATTTAGAATTTTGAATGCGTATTAAATGAAATAGATTGCACATTTGCTAAATTGAAATTGAGAATGCAAGCGCTCATTCAATTTCGCGCGAAAAGGAATGATACTTATACTAAACTGAACGACCAAAGTTTGAAATTGGACGGGAAAACCTATTGTGATAACTGTTATTTGGTCAGAATAAATTTAGACACGTCTGTTTGGATTTATATCAGCAAGGTATTGAAATAGGAATTGAATTGAATTTGATTTAGGCCATTTTTATATATCAATTCAGTGAAGTGATTCGAAATGTTTATTCATTTCATTTCAATTCATAGAATCGAAAATGCATACATCAAGTATTTTGATTCTACCAATTCACCTGTATTGTCAGCTTATCAGTTACAATGAACTTTCTCCCTGAATTGCTTTTAGCCAAATGCCCGGTAAAATATATCAGTGTTGGTAATAAGAATTGAATTTGAATATGAATTGAATTCAAATGCTCTGAATTGGAATTGAATTCAAATGCTGTGAATTGGAATTGAATTCAAATGCTGTGAATTGGAATTGAATTCAAATGCTGTGAATTGGAATTGAAATTGGTTAGCAGTTATTTTCAATGCATTGAATTCGAATTGAATCAAAATTATTTTATATGATAAGAAAGTGAATCTGAATTGAATTTAAATTCATTTTCTGAATCGAAATAACACTAGTGAGAACTCAATACCAGTGGTTGAAATCTAAGATTTAATTAATGAAGGCCTACAATGCATTATGGAGGACGAATTGCTTTGATCAAAGCATGAAAATTAATGAACAAAGACGAATTATATTTGTGCAAGTACTGTCCATGCAGCAGGTGAGACGATTTCAATGCGCTCTAGGACGAAATCAAATGAACATTGTATGAATGTTTTTGATCAAAATATGAATTTATTTGACCAAAGACGAAATTTAAGTTTACAAATAGGCACTTTCACATTTTAAGGACGAATTCAAACTTAACGGGATATTAAATATAACGAAAAATGTGTTAAATTAACTGAGAAAACCTATAGTTTACAATGACATTACCATGATTACGAAAACATTTTAAAAATATTGTTGTAGTGTGTTTTTATACAAAACGTTTTAAAACGATTTCATGACCTTTATATAACCCGACATTTTAATGTTATCAAAACGTTTTTACCTAAACCAAAACCCAAAGTATAACTTATTTAAAACGTTTTAAAAACGTTTTTGTGTTTGCTGGGACGTTAACACCACCGGGAGATCATGAGTGCTGCTTTAAATACCAGGTCAGGATGAATGAATTTGAGTGCAAGTAATCCCTCTATAGATTTCTCTCACTTGCTGTTTTAATACTGCGCATGACTGTACATGTACACTTTCACAGGAGGTCTTTGGCCTCAGGATCTGTGCTTTGGCAAACGTATATCGCGTATAATCCGTATTGAACTTGCGTGTTGAAGCTAAACTTTGGCCGGGCATTTCGGTCATGCATATTGTATTAGCACAAGTAGCGCTTATATACTTTACGAAACTTGATCAGGAACTCTATCACATAAGTGTTCAAGATGACACTTAGTAGTTTAATCGATTTGTTGAATGTTAAGTCAATCGTATTGTTTGTGTTGGTATTTATTTTGGTTGCGTGGTGGATGCAAAGACCACGCAATTTGCCACCAGGACCACGGGGTTTCCCAATACTGGGTTTCTTTCCTCAATTGATGTGGTATATGTACAAAGGAGAAGAGCTGCATATGATATTCACACGACTTGGACACAACTATGGAAAGATTATCAGCTTTGATTTATTCGGACTGGTTCTTGTGGTTATCAACGATTTCCCTATAATGCAAGAAGGCTTGAATAACCCTGCGTTGAACAACAAGGGATACAACAACTACTTGCAATCCGAATTGTTGGGTAGTCACGGTAAGCTAAAATGTGCATAAGATCAAATATAGGCTACCAACTAAAACTAATATTAAATGCTTATTGAACTTTTAAGCTGTGCAATAATTTGTGAGCTCCCGGGGAGAGGGTTTGTGGGGAGGGGAGACATATTGGGCAATCCAAGACGGGGAAGGCGATTTGTGGACACATATTGTAACCAACTCCCCCCCCCCGCCTTCAATATCACGATCTAAAAAGGCATAGAAAAACAGTACAAAAACGTTCACATAATGTAAAATAGTCCTGAATTTAGACCCAATACAATTTAAACTTGATCTTTTATTTACCATGTTTCCCACTATAAGGCCAAGTAAAATAAATAACATGTATATCGTCCCCGCCCTCACCAATTTGTGGAGATTTTCAAATATGTTTGTTATTTTTCCTATTGCTTCCTTACTTTGTTTCTTAAATTGTTGTAATGAAAAGTAATGTTAAGAAGTTCTTGGTTATCATTTATAAACACATTGCAAACATTCGCTTCAAGCTACATGTAGGGGTAGGGCTTTGGGGTAATAACAAAAATATTAGGGGCCTCCCCGTTTTTATGATATGTTGACAAAGCTCGTATTTTTTCTCATTAACATATTGAAATTAAGCGTTCCAAATCGGTATATTAACGAAGAACTCGTCACAAAACTGCCGAATTAGTCTCAAATGTGGTATACCACTAATTCAGCAGATTTTTTTTTGATGATATCTTCGGAAATACACCGATTTGGAACTCCTAATTTCAGTATGTTAATGAGAAAAATAAGATATTTCATTTGATATCAAATCATTACATGATCATGATGACTATCATTAATAAAATTAACCATTCCATGAAAAATTAGTCGCATTTACAATGAACATTTACATGATCTTTTTGCATGAATGCTTGAAAGGGACAACAGTTTACGTTATACATAAGTTTTAAAGAATTTTATTTTCCAAATATATCAGGTCACCTTCCTTTAAGACCAAAAAGCTAGTCAGTAAGTGACATAGACTTATAAAGGCTGAAACCATTTCATGATTCAGCAGAAATGTGATTTAGAGATTGGACATAGGCCTTCTTTCTTTATCTATGGACAAAGGGTATTTAGGGTGTAATGTAGATGTCTGTATAAGTGTAAGATGTAACAAAACTAATTTTGAAATTCTGTCTGATCTCCATATTATTATGTTGGCCGTGTTACACAATTACACAATTTGCTGATTGGGCAAATACTTGCTACATAGAAATAATTTTGGAAGTGTGGGAACTATGTTAAGGTTATATAGGGGGTCAAATTTAGAAATTACTTCGATTTGACTGAATCTTGGTGGGTAGAAGTAACCACGCACGAGGACAAGAAAAACATGCTGAAATTATCTTTTTGCCCCGGGATCAGTCACTGGAGAATTTATTTGACAAACGTGAGCTAACGTGAACAATAACTACAACAAAAATGCCGTTTTAAGTCGTTCAGTACCTGTTACGTAACCTTGCCTATGCCCAATTATTTTATAGGACGTCTCCACATTAAATGGCATAATTATGTTCAGTTGTCTAAATAACTGTTAATTAATATTGTTTTTTGCTTTCTGTCTCTTTAATAGCGCATTCTTAAAAACACAACGCCGAACTAATCAAGTTTCTTCTCACTGCTTTCCGAGGTTTGGGAATCGGGACAGGTAGCTTTGAAGCCGATATTGTTGAAGAATCTAATGCTCTGGGGGATGAGTTAGACGCCCAAGAAGGAAAGGCGTGTGATCCACGTCTTTATTTCGCGAACACATCTGCCAACGTTCTGTTGAAGATCTTGTTTCGGAAGCGTCATGAGTACGATGATGACAAATTTCGTCATCTACTCGATCTTAATCACAGAAGTTTGGAACTTGCTGGATCTGGTGGCTGGTCTCTGCTTCTTCCTTACTATTTTCCAAGCAAAGACAGCAAGGAATTGTTAAAGATTCAAGAAGAGGTAAAAGTCTTTCTCGACCAACTTATTGATGAACATCGCGAAAACTTCGACGCCGACAACCCACTTGATATCATTGATCTATATTTGAAGGAAATGGATGAAAAGCCAACACCAGATGACCCTTGTTCATATCTGCAAAAACACAATATGAGAGTTGTATTGAATATGATGTTTTTAGCAGGAAGTGACACGACGGCTACTACAATGGAATGGTGTTGCTTATACATGATGGCACATCCAGATATCCAGAAGAAGATTCAGGATGAAATGAATTCAGTTGTTGGTCGTAATCGGCTTCCACAGCTTTCCGATAAAAACAACCTGCCATACACCAGAGCTGCTTTGCTGGAGATTCAACGCCATGTTACAATGTTACCACTCAGTGATTTTCACACGGCTGGTAATGAGATATCACTCGCTGGATATTGTATTCCGAAAGGTGCGACGATTGTTCCAAACCTTTACGCCGTGATGAGAGACCCAATTTCATTTCCAGAACCAGACCAGTTCAGACCTGAAAGGTTCATTGATGAAAATGGAGAGTACTTTGAATCGGGCAGGGTTGTTCCTTTTGGAGTAGGTAAGCTTATTAAATTAAATAAACATAATAGTATAAGTACACTTTTCGTGCAAAGCCTTTGGTATCAGAAAACGGGAATTCACCAGGGCAAACAGGAAAGCCACCTTCATAAAACGTATTGATTACTGGAGATTGAGAGTGGTACTTCAATTAACACCAACATAGGCTAGTCAAAGTATGAAATCATCCACCACTGATTGCAACAGAATCCATTTAATCACCATTCATTTCAGAAAACATACTTAACTTGACCTTTTTGCCTACAACTCGAGAACTGTATGTCGGATACACGTCAAACTACACTTTTTCTGATGATTCTTATGATGAGAGCGATACTATTGGTATGTTTTTAAACAGATTTCACTAACTTTGAAATTCCACCCCTGCATAAGCGGCCATTTTGCATTTATGCAAATTAAGCACAGTGCCACTACTTGGATGTGTTATTAGGTATGCTTTCTAAAATGACTGGTGATTAAATGGGTTCTGTTGCAACTAGTGGTGCGTTAACCGCTTATTTTTCTTAATTTGACTAGCCTAACAGGAAGTTAATGTCAGCTAGCAACAACTCAAGCAGACAGTGGCGTAGCGCGGGTCATTACATTTGGGGTACTGACCATGATTGGGGGCACCGGGTCTGATGGGAGTGCAAGTCGCTTTTTGGCAATTTTCCAAAAATTTCAGATCGATTGGATGGGTACGTGCCCCCATGGCCCTATGACGCTACGCCACTGCAAGCAGATCTGTACATCATCTGGCTGATGAAAAGAGCAGACCTTAGCTCTTGATCTTGATCACATATATATATTAGTGTCTCAATTGGACTTGTATAGAAGAAATGTTTAATTAACACAAATATTAATTATCATAAATAATTACATATTATGTTTAATGGATTGTTACTTACTTTGTACTTTTTGTATTTTTTCGCTTCTTTTAACAGGTCGTCGAATGTGTCCAGGGGAAAACATTGCCAAAATGGAGCTATTTGTCCTTTTTACCCATCTCCTTCACCGATTTTCACTTGTCAAACCAGACGACGTAGCACGTGTAACATTTGAAGGAATATACGGAGCTCAATTTGCACCAAAGCCATTCACGACTATATTTCTCCCAAGAAATTGAGTTACCGAGCAACTATGGCAACAGGCTGCAAAATGACTTTTGCTGCATTTTAATTAAGATGCTGATCATGCCAGAACAAATTATGTACTATTACAAGAGACAAAAAAAATAATACTGAAAAATCTGTTCTACGAGCGGACGGATCTTTCTAGTAGTGTCGGTCGGTTGTGCGATGTTTTTAATGAAAAATGTAATGGGCCACTGTTTTGTCATCGACCTTTGACCTTTATGGTCTCAGTCTAGTGCCATCACTCTAGGCTATAGACACGCGTTTGATCACCGCACCTTGATTTATTGATCACTACGATTTAGTAAACCTTTGATGTCGATTAAAATCAACTGGCCAAAAACAATCAACTTGATCCAGTAATCTTTGGCGGGGTTCTATGTAATTTGTAAATATATTTTCATCATCTTTTGTCTTCATTTTCACTAAATTCAAAAAACATTTTGGCGTATATAAAATCAAATACTCTGCCTTCTAAACCTTATCAACTGTACCAGGCGGCGGATGACATGATCGAGCCGGCAACTCGTGAAACCGCCCGGCCGTATGGCATTTTCCATATACTCGGTTAGTTTTGTGGGGTTCATTATCGAACCCCAACGGTTTTAGCTTGTATTTACATTATTTATCAACATAGGCCTATTTGTTTGTGATATTTCAAGCGTTTTAAAATTTCAAAATAATCCCATTCAATTACACGGTTGACGATGAAAATTTACTGAATTTAGGGACTGCACGTCATACACCACCTGAACTGTACCACGATTGGGTATTACGAATCGTTATATATGATGTGCGGTTAATATTCATAATTATATTCTTTTATACATAGGATGCTTCAGTTTTCAAACATAAAAATATTTCATTATAAACCTTTCCACTCGGCTATTTCAATAAAAATTCCTTTAAAAGGAATAGGGTGGGCAAATGAAAAATTGTCAAGAGAAATGAAAGAATGAGTAAGTCAAGTTCACAATAAATAAAAATTCCTTTAAAAGGAATAGGGCGAGCAAATGAATTGTCAAGATAAAGGTGTAGTTCCATATTGATAAGTCCAAGTAAAATAAGAAACATGTTTCACGTCCAGGTTTTTGAAAAAAAGGAGTAGGAGGGCCTTTTATTTTGTATTGCAGAATCGATGTAAATACCCATATTTAGAGCTATTTTAGCGTGCACAATAATGCCTGCAAAAAGGCATCCTCTTTTTATTTGTTGTTCTGAGGGTAGGCCCTCTAATGATCTCGAAACCTTCCAAATTGTTTCTTGTATATTGAGAAGGCTATAGAAAGCATCTCAACTCCCTAGACATAATTTTTAAAAGTTATAACTGAATTGCAAAATATAAAAATATAATTGAAAAAACAACCAAAAAGGAAGGAGGGGACGTGAAACATGTTTATTTTTGTATTTGGCCTAATGCAGTATTACTTCGATTATCACTTGTCATCATTAGCAGAGGAGTGAAATTTTGATTGAAAGAATTAAACTAAGGGACGCACCATTTGATACTGAGAGGGGGGGGTAGGAAGTTGGGGTCAGGGAAAGTTTTGTTATTTTTTATAGTTGGTGGGGAAAGTTGTTTTTTTGCTCATGAAGTGGGTGAAGTTGTTTTTTTTTGTTGAAAAACTTCCTACCCCACCCTGAGAATCTAATGGTGCATCCCTAAGAAGGTTTGTGTTTGAAGTTATATAAATAACGAAATAAGAGCAATCGAATTAGGACAACAAAATAAAAAATAAAAACCCACACCATAGGACTGTACGGTAAAACATGTACCAATAGGCTACTTTTTAGTCACCCACCTTTGTAGGACTACACAACAAAATAGCCCTCCACCATAGGACTTTGCGGTAAAATATTTAGAGGAGTATGCCAATTAAGGCCAAGTAAAAAAAAATGTATATGTCCGGACTTTTTCAAAAATTGGTGAGGGAGGTCCTTATTATTTGTTATCGTGTTATTGTTTTACCATTCATTTCTGTGTAAAATTGCAATGGCAAATGTTTGTCAACACATCATAAAATCGGGGAGGCCCTAATATTTTTGTTATTTCCCCAAAGCCCTACCCCTAGCTTGAAGAAAGTGTTTGCAATGTGTTTATAAATGATAACCAAGAACTTCTAAACATGTCATTTCATCACAACAATTTTATAAACAAAGTAAGGAAGCAAATAGGAAAAATAACTAAAATATTTGAAAATCTCCAAAAATCGGAGAGGGCGGGACGATATACACGTTATTTATTTTACTTGGCCTAAACAATGAATCACCACTCATGACTCGAGGTCAAAACCATTATGTAAATAAGATAATGTTTGCATGCGATGTCAAACAAGGAAATGTTGACATAAATTAATTGACTGTTTGGTTTTCACGATGCTATTAATTTAGCCCAAAGATTAGGAAAACTAGCAAAACTGGTGAACTGGTACTGTTCAAATAAAAACATCTGCAAATCTTGCTGCAATTTCCAAATAGTATTTCTATTACTTAAATAATTATTTTTGTTATTTCTTTTAATACAAACACATTACTGCCTATGACGACTTTATCGTATTACTTACATATCAAAATCAAGTAATATTTACAAAACTCGCCGTAAACTATCACCTCTGTGGGTGTTTGGGATATAACCGGCACGAATATTTTCTCAACACTGCGGCATGTGAAAAATTAGGTCAATAGTCAGAGAATACAGGGTGGGTGCGGCACGCCGCACCCACCCAAAAAGGTAATCGGGCTTCTATAGCGTATGTAATGAATTAGCATTAAAATTCGTCTTATTTTAACAGCATTCTAGAAACACTTAAATTGTCGTACACTGCTGTGGTTTTAACGGATCAGAAATGGGAGGTCCTATTGCCACCTCTATGGTATACCGAAATGTAACTCTCATGACCTTCCGAGGACTTTTTCGGTATTGTCAATTTGTTGGGAGCTTGGTATGATACAACATTGGATAACACATCGACAAACAGTGAACATTAATTGTTCATTTTTGAGGTCCTCGAAAATGGATGTGTGTGTGGGAGGGTGTATTATTTTGTTGTTGTTGATATTGGAACGTGTGTGGAGGATAATTTGTTTTGTTAAATTATGTTTTGTTTTGTTTGTTGACGACATATTATATTGGACCGCCATTAGGTATAGCCCAAATTAAATATATTGGAGTTGTACAAACCTGTAGCGGATTTTAGTGCGAAATTTGGAATTTGCAAAAGTTAGAACTTTAAATAATATCTACGTTGGTATTAGACGACGGCTTGCCATCTTTATACGCGGGTAAGATCATGTGTAACAAATATAGTCCTAAGTCCTATAAGTCCTATAAGTCCTTTGTAATGATGTCCTTTGTACCTTATAATTTTGAATACTAACAAAAATAGATCAAAATACCTTTTGCGTGCGTAAGATTCTGTTTCGTCACACATATGCGACCCGTTACAACGAAAGGAACCTTATGTCGTCTGCTACATGTGTCTCTTTCCCCCATTGTTGGAATAAATAATTCAAACAATCATGACAATCTGAAGTGGCGGTCATTTCAAATCATCCCCAAGTCATCGAGGTCAAAGAATGTCCTCTCATTGTTAGTGGGTTGCTAATACATACCTACACAAATACAATACAATGCTTTTACCACTTCAAACAGGGATTAGCCATAGTAACAAAAGACTGGAACTGTATGACAAACATTTCTATAGACTATAGATACAAGCTTATTATTCTCTTCAACAATAGGATTAATGATTGGTATGCTGTCGTTTTATCTTTTCAGTTTCTGTTTCTGTATCCATATCCATATCCGTTTTTGTAAGTCATTGTTATTCTGAAGTGGTAGCGTCCCAGGTGTGACCAATCTTTTATTCTAGCCTTTTGTTAGTTACTAATAGTTTGAAGCTCGTGAATTTCAGTTTTCGTTTTTGTAAGTTATATTGATTTTTGACCTTGAGATGAGAGGTTGGGTGCTAATCTAGACAAAAGAAGAGTCTAAATTTTACGGTCCTAAATTCGTGGTAAATTGTACGGCCTCAATTGACTTGTGTTTGGTGTATATGCACTTACGCCTAGGCGTAAGTAGCTCGTAAAAATAGTCTTGCATTGAAATATATACTAACCATGTTGCCAAGTTATAAGCAAAAGTCTTTCATATTTACGATGAAACGAGCGTCTGAAATAGCCAAATATCTCCCAATGAGGCGCGTACAAGTGGCGATTTAGTAATCATGTTTTATATTGAAATGCAATACAAAAGAATTGCATTGGAGCAAAGATAATTTATTCTATTCATTCGCAAGCTAATCTGATAATTGGTTGGGCCTATATGCAAGACTCGGGTTTAGTTTAAATGTTTATTTTTGCAGAGGGAGGGGAGGGAGGGAGGGGATACTTGAGATTGAACAAGTGAGAGTGGGGGTGAGGAAGAAAGAGAGGAGAGGGAGAGACGGAAAGACTAGAAAAAGAAGAACTCGAAAGGAGAGAGAAGGGACCGGGGAGAGAGCGGGGAGACTGATCATTCGGAGGGGGAGAGGAGGAAGCAAAATAGGGAGATAGACATTGATACGATGGAAGGGCGACACTGCGGTCCTGCACAGGTGCATTGGAGTGCGACATTGGAGTGTGACAAGATAAAAAGACACTTAGAATGTGCTTGGAAATAGAAAATGAGACATTTGTAACGAGTCGCATATATAATAGCAGTATATAAAGCCTATGGGTCTTTTTATCTTTTCAGTTTCCGTAAGTCTATTGTTCAGATACGAAAACGCAAAGGATTCAGTAAGTTTACTGTAATCTGACTTCATTGTTAACTTTGAAGTACCAATCAGCTTATTTCAATAGAGGCAGATGCCTATGTCAATACACCGGTGTTTTTAATGGTCTAGCGCCCTCTCGTCTTTGACATTACATTAGATCTACATTAATTTGACAAAATGCATGCCAATCCGAATGACAAAGTCCACTTTTTTCTGTAAACAAACGTTGAAACTTTGACTTATTGCTTGCTTTCCTCCCTCGGATCCTGGGAACCTTGGAGCTAGCAGCCGTTTCACCATGGAAGTCCATATGCCTCTGTTTGTGACCATACTCCTTGCATTGTAGATTGATGTAATCCCAAGTTCTTGGCAGCTGCTTTTTATGTTGTCAAGCCAGCGCTTTGGGGGTCTACCTCTAGGCCTGTGTCCAGGTATTCTACCTTCAAGGGCATATTTAGGGTATCTGTCCTTTGGCATCCGTACGATGTGTCCAAAGTAGAACAGTTGTTTGGCTTTGATTTTGTCTAGTATTGTGACCTGGCTGCTTGTTGCCTCTCTTATTGATGTGTTCCGTAGCCTATCTCTTCTGGAGACTCCCATTATCCACCTTAAACAAGACATCTCAAACACCAACAATCTCTTCTCGTCTCTTTTCTTAAGCGTCCAAGCTTCTGCCCCATATGTTGCTATTGACAAGATTAGCACCTGGTAGAGTTCCATTTTTGTGTTGATACTAATTTCTTTTGACTTCCATATTGTGGTTAACTTCCGCATGCTTCCCATTGCCAGTCCAATCCTCCGTTTGATGTCTTCCGTACTGGTTGAATTCTCTGTGATAACTCCTCCCAGGTAGGTGAAGGTTTGGACTTGCTTCAGTTGGTCACTTTCTATGAAGATGGTTATTGGGTGGCTGACTTTGTTGATGATCTGAACTTCAGTTTTCCCCTTATTTAGAGTGAGGCCAAATTTCTTGCTTTGAGTGTGGACTAGAGTTACAAGTGATTGAAGATCTTCCTCTGAATCTGCCATTAAAACAATGTCATCGGCAAACCGCAGATTGTTGAGGGTTTTGCCTTGGATTTTGCCTCAAAATCCAAGGCAAAACCCTCAACAAAACGTTGAAAACAAGCCCTTAAATCACAAAAGGTCCGCTTATGAGCCTGTCGCACCCCAATGCACTTGAATAGGGCCACAGTGTCGCCCTTCCCTCGCACACCGTCATCATCCCTATATCTTCGTGTTAAAAATTGCCGTGATAGTACGATGAATCCTCACGTTTTTCAACAACTACGCATGGTGATTTTGTTCGAGATAGGCCGTGCGACTCAGGCTATTCATACAATTTGAGATTTTGAGAGCCTGCCACACTGTTTCTATTCTATGTTTTACGATTTTCGCATGATCAATATATGGCTGGCCGTAACCGCCACAACGTGGAGCTGCTACGCGTAGCTTACTTTTCGCTTCGCGGAGCTAAATTGACCAATCATGTTAGATCTTTTCATTACGCGGAGCCAGTGGATGCAACCTCGTCAGAGAGAAAAACTCTTGCCAAAATTAATGTTTACTATGGGGATTTTAAATGAATCGATTGTAAATAAACCACGACCAGTTGTACAGGATCAATACCATTGTTTGATTAGTGTATAGTCAATGTTACCTTGCATGCATGTGTCATGTGTGTGGCGTGTTTGTTTGTTTGTTTGTCTACTGTGTCAGGCCAGGATCACTGACACCCACGGTACTGATACTCTCATACTATCACGGTGATCATATTGTTGAATGTTGTTGACTTTAAAATAATCATGATGCAGTCATGTCTACAGTAGAACTCACCACGACCTTTGAAGGACTTAAACCCTATTAAAAGCTATTAAACCAAGATAACACTCAATGAAAACAGCTCAACTATGTTACATCAGATCTTCTCTGGTTAAATACACACTGCACTTGTGTCTGTTTTACCTATGCAATGAGCAATGAGCTGGTATTATAGTTTCAGTTGGGTGAACGATTATAAAGCGAACGCAAGGTAACAATACTGTGGGCTTTTGTTTACGAAATGAGACAATAGTCTGCTTATTGTTAACCAGCGTTCTTGAAAATGAGAAGCTTAATGACTTAACACGGTTTAGAAATAATTTCTTCATATTTTTTGGTGTTATCTGTCGTTTACATATCCTTCCTAAAACACTAAAGTACCAATATTTCCAAACACCTAAATTAGCTAAAAATTTAGGACATGTTACAAAACTATATTTTCTAGAATACTTTAAATATTGCCCGGTTATTTTTTACACAGTGACGCCAACTAGGCAATGGCCTATACTTCTAACATACACTATTTGTAGAGGTCACGCGTCAATGGTGAGCGCACTGAGTATTGTGTATAGGAAAACGGACAGTAACTACAGTATGTATGGCCTACTACTAGTATATAAAGTAAATCCGAACTGGTTTGCAGTTTGCTGAAGGTCGAATTCCGCAGGGACACCGCGCAAGTTATAAAAATTAGCTCCCGGCGATACACTGCAGATCGCAGAACTGTGTGCATAGTTTACCACCACTCTGCCTAGCTATATAGTTATGTACAATACTGTATGACTTTCTTATGAGTGCATGTCCAACTTAATAATAAGGCAGTTCGTACTTTTCATAAACTACTTTTTGAATCATAACTTTCGTGACCGAGGATATCTTGCAACTACGTGACGCTCGTCTGGCAAATTCTTAATGAATAAATTCGCTTCACGTAATGAGTATAAGTCGTACTTAATTAGTCAGTTTTACCTCCGAGTAATGAAAAACTCTAACATGATCATGATTGGTCAATTTGGCTCCACGGAGCAAAAAGTCAGCTACGCGTAGCAGCTCCACGTTGTGGCGGTTGCGGCCTACCATATCTGTATCACATATGATATTTCTATTGCAAGAAAATTTTATTTGTTGTTAGGTTTTATCTTAAATACACTAACTGGAAATTAAATACACTAATTAGTGAGGACCGGTATTTTGCTGTGGATATGTTTAACTGCAATTTGCGGGTAAAAATTTGAAATCCTGAGTAAAAATTGTGATCATATTAAACTCTTTGAGAAAAAATTTATATAAAAGAATCCATGTAAAATCCAGCTGCAATACAATGTACATTATTGACACACTATCACTCTCTTTATCTAAGCCAATAATAGAATATCGATTTCAATCGAATTGAATACAAACTCAGTTTTGAGTTTGTAGTTGACTACTAAGCGACCTAAGCGATCGATTGCTAGCCAATCAGATAGAACTCCTTTTCTTGCGTTCGGTGAAATACCAGTCGCCCGTCGCTCACCAACGGAATATTAAATTTATATTTATCGTATAGGAAGTCGACACACGGAATAGGCCTGGAAGCGGCGCTAGAAATTAGCATGAAGCCGCATTCATATGTAAATAGCATATTGTTATTTAAATTTGCGCCCAGACGTATTGAGGGCGACAGTCATGTTATCCAGACAGAGAATGTCTTGATGCGCCAGGCATGTCAAATTGCTGAGTGAATGTGTATAAATCCCTTTCTGTATAGGTAATAAGCTAGTATATTTCGTGTTCCAGTTTTTTATAACAAAAAAAATAAGTATTATATTAAATATATTAAGTGTATAAACTTTAAAATTGACGTGAATTTGAAATGCAGAGCTCCAAATCTAGCTAAATCGTGTAGTGTGAAATTATGCTGTGTGACCCCTCTGCGTGGTAGAATTATATTCATAAAACATTGAATTTAACATATAATATGGGCAGCCAACCACGATTTATCAGCATTTAAAAGATATATTAATTAATATTAATTAACAAAGATAAATAATCAATAGTACAAATGACAATTTAACTAGTAAACAAGTCTGAAATCTTAAAATGTTGCCACGTGATTTCCCGAACACGTGATATGTCTACATGTGACCATTATTCAGATTTACCGAAGTATTTTGAGTATGGTGCACGGCTTGCAGGCAACTGTGTATTTCTTTACCTCCGTATAAAATCAATAATTCATGCTGGGAGCCAAGTAACATTCTGTCTGCTTAGTGCAGTTTGGTATTTTATTTTACTTGAGAGCATATAGAAATACATAAAAACGAATAAGGCGCCATGATGGAAAGCTATGGAAGGTCAGGTCGGGTATCAAAGGTTATTTTAACTTCAAATACTACTTGTGTTTCACACCTTGCCTCTGTCACGTATTTCCTTCATATTATTGACCGCAAGTCCTAATTTTGACTTTGCTATTGCAAAATGTCATTTCATATCAAATTAGTAGACTTTCTTTGAAAAAAATATATCACTGGTGCCCGATGGGAATATCCGTCCGCCATTTCATTAAACTGGATCGTTTTCGCCTGGTTTGTGCCCAGATGTATTGGGGGCGCGCTATACTCTCATTGAACAGGCAAAGTTCGCAAAACTAACAACGTTGTTATTTGCCAATATCAATTAACATGATCCAAGGGGTCGAACATGAATTATTCATAACGGATCGATAACTGGCCTCACTTTCTAGATAGTAAACCAGCGGAATTTTTCATAGGTATTGCGTTGCTAATAGAACAACCGTGAATTTAGTGTCACCCCCTTGGTCGACACTGTGCCTCGTATCAATGTCTATCTCCCTATTTTGCTTCCTCTTGCCCCCCCCCCCGTGATCAGTCTCCCCACTCCCTCCCCGGTCCCTACTCTCTCCTCTCGAGTTCTTCTCTTTCTAGTCTATCCGTCTCTCCCTCTCCTCTCTTTCTTCCTCACCCCCTCCCACTCTCACTTGTTCAGTCTCAAGTATCTCCCTCCCTCCCTCCCCCTCCCTTGCGAAATTTATCAGTATGATCCATGACTGAAAATAAGCTCTGCAAAAATAAACATTTAAAATAAACCCGTGTCTTGCATACAGGCCCAACCAATTATCAGATTAGCTTGCCATTGTTACGAATGAAAAGAATAAATAATCTTTGCTCCAATGCAATTCTTTTGTATTCCATTTCAATATAAAACATGATTACCAAATCGCCACTTGTACGCGCCTCATTGGGAGATATTTGGCTATTTCAGACAAAGAGCTTTCAATAGTCGTAGAGTAGCAATCACACCACTCCACGCCATACATAAATTCTCCCAGTCACATTTCCCCAATATGAAATTTTTAAAAAGTTAAAATTTAATTTCAATTTTACTTCTTTTAAAGTTTGGCAGAGGCGGGGTTCGAACTCACGGCGCACCTCGCCGCTTTGGATATGCTCTATGAGCCTAGCGCCTTAGACCACTCGGCTACTTGTCTTGATGGAATCCATTTGAAACTTATTTGAAGATATAATCGCAACTTCAATATAGGCCTACCACGTGACAAGCAAAAGCAGAAAACGTACCATATTTTTGAATTTTATTTCCCTAAAAACATTAATGTGTATTAATAGCGCTCAATTGTTGTTAATCCGACAATAAACATGATAAATGCGCGTCTATATGGACAATACATTATATCGATTTTGGCATGTGCTCGCACGGTATCAGTACATTTCCATGGTCAGTAAAATACTATAGAGGAACCTACCATTTTTCTTGTATGTCGTTCGATGTTTTTCTCAATTACATAAAAAATGCATTTTAGACCCCAAATGTTTTTTCAGGAAATAAAAGATTAGATTACCATAAAAACGAAACAGTAATCTTATGCCGGGTCTAATGTTATTTATACATAGAATTTTCAACGTTTTTTCTATCCTTATTCTTGCTCAATTAAAAAAATTCTCTGCCTCATAAACGACATCAAATGTGCCACAATTGGGTATCACGAATCGTTATATATGATGTGCAGTTAATATTCATATGTTCTCTTATACAGAGGATGCTTCAGTTTTGACAGGAAAAATATTTTCTTGAAAACCCTCTCACTCGGTTATTTCAAAACGGTAACCACGCTTCCCTGGAATGTGCAATAATTTAGCATTAAAATTTTTCTTATTCTAACAGCAAGCGTTTCTAGAATGAATTATGGCGAAATGTGGTGTAAGTAGCAATAGATGATTTAATGCTTGGTTCCTTTGATGCCGATTAGAAATTGCGACAGGCTATTCATAAAAGTGGTACCATTGTTTCAAACAAAGGGGTTCCGCCATTAAATTGGTCACTGATCTGGCATCATATTAACGCTTTACACAACAGGCGAGTATAAATAAAGTGACCACAATACAGTCATGTGTAAGGGCAGTCATGTGTAAAGTGGTACCATTGTACTCACGTATCCCAAATGTGGGCTTGTGCGGGCCTGAAGTCTATAAAGGAGGCTTAAGTTGTCGATATAATCTTTTTATCACCCACCTGATTTCAGGCGCTTTATTTAAATAAATTGAATGCTCCAGCTGATCGATTACACATCAGAATGTGAAGGCTGCCGGGTCCACATTTCTATAGTACTCTATAATGGTAATCGCTACATATACATGTAAGTATAAATATAGGCCTATGAAGGTTTTTTTTTTTTTTCAAATGTCCATTTAATTTTATTTTAAGAATGAGATTGGCATAGAAATATCGGCGTACCCAAAGGGGGTGGGGGAGGCTCAGCTTCTCCCTGTGAGAAGTCTTGAGAGGGATAAGGGAGGAAGAGGGTATAGGAGGGATATGGAGAATGAACAGGGAGAGTGAGAGAAAGAAAGAGGGGGAAGAGAGTGAAGAGAGTGAAGGAGAGCGAGGGAGTGATAAAGTTAGTGTAGGCCTAGTAAAGAATCAGTACAGAGAAAGAAAAGAAAGGAAAATAAATGTAATAATAATTATTATAGAAACTTAACACATAACAGCACTAAGCAGCTATTCGATGACATCAATGCCGTTGTGCATTACGTAATTAAAGAGCCCAGTCAGATGTATTTCGCACCTGCCAAGCACAAGTCACCCAATTTCGAAAACTGGACGTTGAATGTACACTCTCATGAATATTGATTGGCAACATTTTCCAATATGTCAGCGCTCTAATAAGACACAATAGAACAATGAACGTTGCAGCCCGTTGATTTCAGACGCTCGTTTGAAAGACTTTTGCTTATAACTTGGCAACATGGTTAGTATATATTTCAATGCAAGACTATTTTTACGAGCTACTTACGCCTAGGCGTAAGTGTATATACACCAAACACAAGTCAATTGAAGCCGTACAATTTACCGCGAATTTAGGACCGAAAAATTTAGACTTTTCTTTTGTCTAGATTAACACCCAACCTCTCATCTCAAGGTTTTATGTCAAAAATTAACATAACTTACCAAAACGAAAACTGAAATTCACGAGCTTCAAAAGGCTAGAATAAAAGATTGGTCACACCTGGGAGGCTACTACTTCTGAATAACAATGACTTACAAAAACGGATACGGATACGGAAACAGAAACTGAAAAGATAAAACGACGGTATAATAGGCCAAAATACTTTTCTGCATGTGTGAAACCTCGTCTCCCAACTAAACTGCCATATCGTCAGCCTGCTACGCTAAATGCCTAAGTCATTCTTACATGTTTCTCATTTGCCATTTTGATTTTCTGAGTAATAAACCCATAATTCATCAAATTTCCAGCCGCATTTTTTCATTAACTTGTGGAATATATCTCTTTTGATGTATTCCACAAGTTAATGAAGAATGCGGCGGCTGGAAACTTTTGAAAAGCACCCTAAACAAGGATTTAACCCTTGGCTAAAACAATACCCTAAACAGGGATTTTATTCCTTGCATCAAATTTCATACCCTAAATTTCATTTCCGCGTATTAGCAATTGCAATTTTGCTACCCTTTTTCCAATATTTTTATGTTTTTGACACCCTAAACGCGTTACGCGCGTATCGTGTTTACCCACGAAAAACTACCCTTTTACACGTTTTCATTATCGCGGATGGTGTACAGGCCACAATGGGAGTGACCCCCCCGGGGAAGAAATATAGCCGTGAATGGCTTTGGAGTAAAAACTCCTCCGTATGTTCCTTCAAAGGTTACACGTGCCACGTCGTCTGGTTTGACAAGTGAAAATCGGTGATGGAGATGGGTGAAAATGACATATAGCTCCATTTTGGCAATGTTTTCCCTGGACACATGCGACGACCTGTTGAAACGATACGAAACACAAACAATCCATTAAACATGTTATACCTGTTGATAGGTAAACATAATCATTAATATTTTGTAATTATCAAAGTATCAAATACATGCAAGTGCATGATAGTATAATGCAATAAAATAAAATAAAGTCATTTCGACAATACTTACCGAGTCCAAAAGGAATAACACCGCTCTTTTCAAAATACTGTCCATTTTCATCAATGAACCTTTCAGGTCTGAAATGGTCTGGTTCTGGAAATGCAGTCGGGTCTCTCATCACGGCGTAAGCGTTTGAAATGATTGTCGCTCCTTTCGGAATATGGTACCCAGAAAGTGATGTCTCATTACCAGCCGCATGAAAATCAAGGAGTAGTGCTAGTGTCGCATGGCGTTGTATCTCCAACAAAGCAGCTCTGGTGTATGGCAGATTGTTTTGATCGGAAAGCCGTGGAAGCCGATTACGGCCAACAACTGAATCCATTTCTTCCTGAATCATCTGCTGGATATCTGGATGTGCCATCATGTATAAGCAACACCATTCTAAGGTAGTAGATACCGTATCAATTCCTGCTAAAGACAAGGAATTCAATGCAGCTTTCATATTGCGTTTTTGCAGGTTACAAATTCAATCTAGATGAAATGTCATGATACAAGAATTCATGTTGGTCCTAAAAGGTATCTTTTTTGTTATATGATATGTTATATGATAGTTGTTGTATCTTCAAATCCATGCATGGTGATTCAATGTGTCTGGCATATGAATCCAATTGATTCCATCGTGGTATCTTTGATGTATTATTCAATTTAGTGTATGTTGTTATATTCTTTAAAACTCATGTATGAATATATGTTGGTTCCAAAAATTATGTGGTATTTATTTAAATCCATGTTCACTATCACCACAGGTTCATGATTTTGGGCCCAATGTATCAGGTGTAAATGTTTTCTCTGGTATGTCTGATACATGGATTTTTTTATGTTTGCTATGCATGATACCTCTCAGTTATACTTCTATGGAGCAATCATTTCTTCCATACTGATGATATATGATGTATATTTCTTCAAATTCAATGTATGTTGCTATAAATAATATCATGAAATAGCAATATTATTGTTCTAAATAAGCATGTTCTGTGAAAAAATTATACAATATGACTGATATGAGTTCATGTTGATTCCATAAATGGTGATCTCACTGATGGTTTTACTAATTGCTGTATGATGTTATAATACAGTACAATTGTGCCCGATGTATAAATCATCGTGTTGGTTAAATATGATATGTTATATCTACAATTCTTGTACATTATTATATGCAATGTACTTGATCATGTAAATCCATGTTCATTCCATCAAATGATATCTTTGCTGATTCGTTGTTGAATTTATACCATTCACGACTCTGTTGTATACCTGGTGTATGAATAATATCATATGATATGTATGATGTATCTTTACAAATTCAATCTATATGAAATGTCATGATACAAGAATTCATGTTGGTACTAATAAGGTATCTTTTTTCTTTCTTGTTATATGATATGTTATATGATAGTTGTTGTATCTTCAAATCCATGCATGTTGATTCATTGGGTCTGATATATGAATCCAAAAAATTATGTTGTATCTATAAATCCCATGTATCTATAAATCCTGTGCATGTTAATATACAAAGGCCTATATAAGAATAATGTTGATACATACCCTGCATCCAGTATGTTAAAATATGAATCATGGATTGATTGTTGGTTCCATATTGATAACTTTGTTAAACATATATTTACAATTCTTGATGTATCTGCAGTCTCATGTTAATACACACATTGTGCCTGATACATGTTCTTTGGTGTCCAACATTTTATGTTTTATGATAACTATGTTGTATCTTAAAATGTATGCATTTGATACAACATGCCATGAATCCAAATTGATTCCATTCTAAGAGTATACTTATTATTTCTTCAAATTAATGTATTAATGTAATGTTAATACTGTTGATCAACTCAATGTGCCTGATATCTGTTCCAGAGTGTCAAACATTCTATGTTATATGATAGTTGTTGTATCTTCAAATCCATGCATGCTGATTCAATGTGTCTGGTGTATGAATCTAAATTGATTCCATTATGGTGTCATTGATGCATTATTCAATTTAATGTATGTTGTTATATTCTTTAAACCTGATGTATAATTATAAATTATGTTGGTTCCAACAAAGTATGTTGTATCTATAAATCCGATGTATATACAATGGCCTATATAAGAATATTGATATGTTGATACATACCCTGCACTCAGTAGGCCTATGTTAAATTACAAATCATAGGTTGATTGTTGGTACATGCATACCACACTGATAACTTTGTTAAACATGTGTTTACAATTCTTGTTGTATCTGCAGTCTCATGTTAATACACACATTGTGCCTGATATATGTACTTTGGTGTCCAACCTTTTATGTTATATGATAATTATTGCTGTATCTTAAAATGCATATATACATGTGATACAATATGCCATGAATTCAAATTGATTCAATTTGAGTATCCTTATTATTTCTTCAAATTAATGTATGTTGTTATATTCATTAAACATATATATGTATGAATATAATGTTCTTCCACGTGATTTATCTTTATAATTCCATGCATGTTGATGTAATGTTCCAATGTGCATGATAAGCCCATTTTGGTAGTTTCTATAAATGATATCTATGCTATTTTTGCAAGCTAATGAATGTAATACCGGTGTAATACTTACCGTGCTTAATATGTGAATCCATGTTGGTTCTTTAAAAAAATGTATCTTTTGTAGCTAGAAATTCTCATATGTTTATGAACAATGATACACAATGTTCTTGACATATGAATCCATGTTGATTCCATTAATGATTTTCTGTATTTTCAAATTCATGAATGTTTGTATTTCCAATGCGACTGATTATATGAATATATTATGTTTATTCCATAAGTTGGTCATCTATCACATTGAGTATGTAGCTATCTTAATATGCAAACTGTGTTTGATAAATATGTTCATTGCTATCTTAATATGCAAACTGTGTTTGATAAATATGTTCATTATAATGGCATACGCAAGCCAAGTAATATCTAAGTGTAACCCTAATATTTTGCTGTGTTTACAGCATATCTAGGTTATTGCTTTATAATTAGTTCCTTTTGTTGTTTTCATATTTTTATGTCTTGTTTATGTGCTATATGTTCCCATCTTGTAAAAAGAAATCATAGAAAGTTAATATGCAAATTATGTAAACAAATATGTTCACAAATGTTGCAGTGACCTATCTGCAAAGGAGTTCAGAAGTAATGACTATACCGAATATTGGCATTGTTCTAGTTGTAATGAAAATCTGGCACTGCCTTTTAATCACTTTACTGATGAGCGTGAATTCCAACTTGAATTGTACAGGTGCTTTGAGGATATGTCGGCTGATACTGAATATCTGAAATCTCATTTTGAAAACATGAAGTATAATCCTCTAGACAAGAGTGATGCATTTGAAGTAAATGATTGTAATAACAACACACAATACTTTTCCACCGATAACCTAAAAGAAGCAGCTGGTATCAAAAGCAGTAATTTATCCTTACTTTGTAGTAACGTAAGAAGTTTGACTAAAAATTTCGATGCACTAAAGGAGTTACTCTCAGAAATTGATGTCAACTTTCAAAGCATTGGACTGGTTGAAACTTGGTTGAACGAAAAGCCTCATGATTACTATCATCTAAGAGGATACAACCTCGAATTGTGTAATAGAAATGACAAGAGAGGCGGTGGTGTATCTATGTATGTTGACGAAAATATTGCTTATAATGTTAGACATGATATTAATGATCTAAATCAGCTGAAGTATACTGAATCGTTGTTTATAGAAATTGAAAAAAGTAATTCGCAAAACATTGTAGTTGGTGTAGTTTATAGACCACCTGACCAAAACATTGTTGAGTTTAATAAGTATGTTGATGCTGTATTATGTAAAATAACGGGTCAGGAAAATAAGCTTCTATATATAATGGGTGATTTTAACATTAACCTATTTAATGACGATGTTCATAAACCAACTGGTGAATTTGTAGATTTGATTTTGATTGATATTTTTTATTGCAAATTCGTGGCCCGTGGGCCAAATTACATACAATAAATTACAATATAAAAATACACATATAAAACAATCAGAATTAAATATTAAAGCAAAAAATTGCACATGATAAGACACACACAAAATATACAATTTGAATTACATTTGCGGGTAAAAAATTTGAAATCCTGAGTAAAAATTGTGATCATATTAAACTCTTTGAGAAAAAATTTATATAAAAGAATCCATGTAAAATCCAGCTGCAATACAATGTACATTATTGACACACTATCACTCTCTTTATCTAAGCCAATAATAGAATATCGATTTCAATCGAATTGAATACAAACTCAGTTTTGAGTTTGTAGTTGACTACTAAGCGACCTAAGCGATCGATTGCTAGCCAATCAGATAGAACTCCTTTTCTTGCGTTCGGTGAAATACCAGTCGCCCGTCGCTCACCAACGGAATATTAAATTTATATTTATCGTATAGGAAGTCGACACACGGAATAGGCCTGGAAGCGGCGCTAGAAATTAGCATGAAGCCGCATTCATATGTAAATAGCATATTGTTATTTAAATTTGCGCCCAGACGTATTCACTCAGCAATTTGACATGCGCCAGGCATGTCAAATTGCTGAGTGAATGTGTATAAATCCCTTTCTGTATAGGTAATAAGCTAGTATATTTCGTGTTCCAGTTTGTTATAACAAAAAATAAGTATTATATTAAATATATTAAGTGTATAAACTTTAAAATTGACGTGAATTTGAAATGCAGAGCTCCAAATCTAGCTAAATCGTGTAGTGTGAAATTATGCTGTGTGACCCCCTCTGCGTGGTAGAATTATATTCATAAAACATTGAATTTAACATATAATATGGGCAGCCAACCACGATTTATCAGCATTTAAAAGATATATTAATTAATATTAATTAACAAAGATAAATAATCAATAGTACAAATGACAATTTAACTAGTAAACAAGTCTGAAATCTTAAAATGTTGCCACGTGATTTCCCGAACACGTGATATGTCTACATGTGACCATTATTCAGATTTACCGAAGTATTTTGAGTATGGTGCACGGCTTGCAGGCAACTGTGTATTTCTTTACCTCCGTATAAAATCAATAATTCATGCTGGGAGCCAAGTAACATTCTGTCTGCTTAGTGCAGTTTGGTATTTTATTTTACTTGAGAGCATATAGAAATACATAAAACGAATAAGGCGCCATGATGGAAAGCTATGGAAGGTCAGGTCGGGTATCAAAGGTTATTTTAACTTCAAATACTACTTGTGTTTCACACCTTGCCTCTGTCACGTATTTCCTTCATATTATTGACCGCAAGTCCTAATTTTGACTTTGCTATTGCAAAATGTCATTTCATATCAAATTAGTAGACTTTCTTTGAAAAAACATATCACTGGTGCCCGATGGGAATATCCGTCCGCCATTTCATTAAACTGGATCGTTTTCGCCTGGTTTGTGCCCAGATGTATTGGGGCGCGCTATACTCTCATTGAACAGGCAAAGTTCGCAAAACTAACAACGTTGTTATTTTGCCAATATCAATTAACATGATCCAAGGGGTCGAACATGAATTATTCATAACGGATCGATAACTGGCCTCACTTTCTAGATAGTAAACCAGCGGAATTTTTCATAGGTATTGCGTTGCTAATAGAACAACCGTGAATTTAGTGTCACCCCCTTGGTCGACACTGTGCCTCGTATCAATGTCTATCTCCCTATTTTGCTTCCTCTTGCCCCCCCCCTGTGATCAGTCTCCCCACTCCCTCCCCGGTCCCTACTCTCTCCTCTCGAGTTCTTCTCTTTCTAGTCTATCCGTCTCTCCCTCTCCTCTCTTTCTTCCTCCCCCCCTCCCACTCTCACTTGTTCAGTCTCAAGTATCCCGTCCCTCTCCCTCCCTTGCGAAATTTATCAGTATGATCCATGACTGAAAATAAGCTCTGCAAAAATAAACATTTAAAATAAACCCGTGTCTTGCATACAGGCCCAACCAATTATCAGATTAGCTTGCCATTGTTACGAATGAAAAGAATAAATAATCTTTGCTCCAATGCAATTCTTTTGTATTCCATTTCAATATAAAACATGATTACCAAATCGCCACTTGTACGCGCCTCATTGGGAGATATTTGGCTATTTCAGACAAAGAGCTTTCAATAGTCGTAGAGTAGCAATCACACCACTCCACGCCATACATAAATTCTCCCAGTCACATTTCCCCAATATGAAATTTTTAAAAAGTTAAAATTTAATTTCAATTTTACTTCTTTTAAAGTTTGGCAGAGGCGGGGTTCGAACTCACGGCGCACCTCGCCGCTTTGGATATGCTCTATGAGCCTAGCGCCTTAGACCACTCGGCTACTTGTCTTGATGGAATCCATTTGAAACTTATTTGAAGATATAATCGCAACTTCAATATAGGCCTACCACGTGACAAGCAAAAGCAGAAAACGTACCATATTTTTGAATTTTATTTCCCTAAAAACATTAATGTGTATTAATAGCGCTCAATTGTTGTTAATCCGACAATAAACATGATAAATGCGCGTCTATATGGACAATACATTATATCGATTTTGGCATGTGCTCGCACGGTATCAGTACATTTCCATGGTCAGTAAAATACTATAGAGGAACCTACCATTTTTCTTGTATGTCGTTCGATGTTTTTCTCAATTACATAAAAAATGCATTTTAGACCCCAAATGTTTTTTCAGGAAATAAAAGATTATATTACCATCAAAACGAAACAGTAATCTTATGCCGGGTCTAATGTTATTTATACATAGAATTTTCAACGTTTTTTCTATCCTTATTCTTGCTCAATTAAAAAAAAATTCTCTGCCTCATAAACGACATCAAATGTGCCACAATTGGGTATCACGAATCGTTATATATGATGTGCAGTTAATATTCATATGTTCTCTTATACAGAGGATGCTTCAGTTTTGACAGGAAAAATATTTTCTTGAAAACCCTCTCACTCGGTTATTTCAAAACGGTAACCACGCTTCCCTGGAATGTGCAATAATTTAGCATTAAAATTTTTCTTATTCTAACAGCAAGCGTTTCTAGAATGAATTATGGCGAAATGTGGTGTAAGTAGCAATAGATGATTTAATGCTTGGTTCCTTTGATGCCGATTAGAAATTGCGACAGGCTATTCATAAAAGTGGTACCATTGTTTCAAACAAAGGGGTTCCGCCATTAAATTGGTCACTGATCTGGCATCATATTAACGCTTTACACAACAGGCGAGTATAAATAAAGTGACCACAATACAGTCATGTGTAAGGGCAGTCATGTGTAAAGTGGTACCATTGTACTCACGTATCCCAAATGTGGGCTTGTGCGGGCCTGAAGTCTATAAAGGAGGCTTAAGTTGTCGATATAATCTTTTTATCACCCACCTGATTTCAGGCGCTTTATTTAAATAAATTGAATGCTCCAGCTGATCGATTACACATCAGAATGTGAAGGCTGCCGGGTCCACATTTCTATAGTACTCTATAATGGTAATCGCTACATATACATGTAAGTATAAATATAGGCCTATGAAGGTTTTTTTTTTTTTTCAAATGTCCATTTAATTTTATTTTAAGAATGAGATTGGCATAGAAATATCGGCGTACCCAAAGGGGGTGGGGGAGGCTCAGCTTCTCCCTGTGAGAAGTCTTGAGAGGGGATAAGGGAGGAAGAGGGTATAGGAGGGATATGGAGAATGAACAGGGAGAGTGAGAGAAAGAAAGAGGGGGAAGAGAGTGAAGAGAGTGAAGGAGAGCGAGGGAGTGATAAAGTTAGTGTAGGCCTAGTAAAGAATCAGTACAGAGAAAGAAAAGAAAGGAAAATAAATGTAATAATAATTATTATAGAAACTTAACACATAACAGCACTAAGCAGCTATTCGATGACATCAATGCCGTTGTGCATTACGTAATTAAAGAGCCCAGTCAGATGTATTTCGCACCTGCCAAGCACAAGTCACCCAATTTCGAAAACTGGACGTTGAATGTACACTCTCATGAATATTGATTGGCAACATTTTCCAATATGTCAGCGCTCTAATAAGACACAATAGAACAATGAACGTTGCAGCCCGTTGATTTCAGACGCTCGTTTGAAAGACTTTTGCTTATAACTTGGCAACATGGTTAGTATATATTTCAATGCAAGACTATTTTTACGAGCTACTTACGCCTAGGCGTAAGTGTATATACACCAAACACAAGTCAATTGAAGCCGTACAATTTACCGCGAATTTAGGACCGAAAAATTTAGACTTTTCTTTTGTCTAGATTAACACCCAACCTCTCATCTCAAGGTTTTATGTCAAAAATTAACATAACTTACCAAAACGAAAACTGAAATTCACGAGCTTCAAAAGGCTAGAATAAAAGATTGGTCACACCTGGGAGGCTACTACTTCTGAATAACAATGACTTACAAAAACGGATACGGATACGGAAACAGAAACTGAAAAGATAAAACGACGGTATAATAGGCCAAAATACTTTTCTGCATGTGTGAAACCTCGTCTCCCAACTAAACTGCCATATCGTCAGCCTGCTACGCTAAATGCCTAAGTCATTCTTACATGTTTCTCATTTGCCATTTTGATTTTCTGAGTAATAAACCCATAATTCATCAAATTTCCAGCCGCATTTTTCATTAACTTGTGGAATATATCTCTTTTGATGTATTCCACAAGTTAATGAAGAATGCGGCGGCTGGAAACTTTTGAAAAGCACCCTAAACAAGGATTTAACCCTTGGCTAAAACAATACCCTAAACAGGGATTTTATTCCTTGCATCAAATTTCATACCCTAAATTTCATTTCCGCGTATTAGCAATTGCAATTTTGCTACCCTTTTTTTTTTTATTTCATGTTTTTGACACCCTAAACGCGTTACGCGCGTATCGTGTTTACCCACGAAAAACTACCCTTTTTACACGTTTTCATTATCGCGGATGGTGTACAGGCCACAATGGGAGTGACCCCCCGGGGAAGAAATATAGCCGTGAATGGCTTTGGAGTAAAAACTCCTCCGTATGTTCCTTCAAAGGTTACACGTGCCACGTCGTCTGGTTTGACAAGTGAAAATCGGTGATGGAGATGGGTGAAAATGACATATAGCTCCATTTTGGCAATGTTTTCCCCTGGACACATGCGACGACCTGTTGAAACGATACGAAACACAAACAATCCATTAAACATGTTATACCTGTTGATAGGTAAACATAATCATTAATATTTTGTAATTATCAAAGTATCAAATACATGCAAGTGCATGATAGTATAATGCAATAAAATAAAATAAAGTCATTTCGACAATACTTACCGAGTCCAAAAGGAATAACACCGCTCTTTTCAAAATACTGTCCATTTTCATCAATGAACCTTTCAGGTCTGAAATGGTCTGGTTCTGGAAATGCAGTCGGGTCTCTCATCACGGCGTAAGCGTTTGAAATGATTGTCGCTCCTTTCGGAATATGGTACCCAGAAAGTGATGTCTCATTACCAGCCGCATGAAAATCAAGGAGTAGTGCTAGTGTCGCATGGCGTTGTATCTCCAACAAAGCAGCTCTGGTGTATGGCAGATTGTTTTGATCGGAAAGCCGTGGAAGCCGATTACGGCCAACAACTGAATCCATTTCTTCCTGAATCATCTGCTGGATATCTGGATGTGCCATCATGTATAAGCAACACCATTCTAAGGTAGTAGATACCGTATCAATTCCTGCTAAAGACAAGGAATTCAATGCAGCTTTCATATTGCGTTTTTGCAGGTTACAAATTCAATCTAGATGAAATGTCATGATACAAGAATTCATGTTGGTCCTAAAAAGGTATCTTTTTTTGTTATATGATATGTTATATGATAGTTGTTGTATCTTCAAATCCATGCATGGTGATTCAATGTGTCTGGCATATGAATCCAATTGATTCCATCGTGGTATCTTTGATGTATTATTCAATTTAGTGTATGTTGTTATATTCTTTAAAACTCATGTATGAATATATGTTGGTTCCAAAAATTATGTGGTATTTATTTAAATCCATGTTCACTATCACCACAGGTTCATGATTTTGGGCCCAATGTATCAGGTGTAAATGTTTTCTCTGGTATGTCTGATACATGGATTTTTTTATGTTTGCTATGCATGATACCTCTCAGTTATACTTCTATGGAGCAATCATTTCTTCCATACTGATGATATATGATGTATATTTCTTCAAATTCAATGTATGTTGCTATAAATAATATCATGAAATAGCAATATTATTGTTCTAAATAAGCATGTTCTGTGAAAAAATTATACAATATGACTGATATGAGTTCATGTTGATTCCATAAATGGTGATCTCACTGATGGTTTTACTAATTGCTGTATGATGTTATAATACAGTACAATTGTGCCCGATGTATAAATCATCGTGTTGGTTAAATATGATATGTTATATCTACAATTCTTGTACATTATTATATGCAATGTACTTGATCATGTAAATCCATGTTCATTCCATCAAATGATATCTTTGCTGATTCGTTGTTGAATTTATACCATTCACGACTCTGTTGTATACCTGGTGTATGAATAATATCATATGATATGTATGATGTATCTTTACAAATTCAATCTATATGAAATGTCATGATACAAGAATTCATGTTGGTACTAATAAGGTATCTTTTTTTTTCTTGTTATATGATATGTTATATGATAGTTGTTGTATCTTCAAATCCATGCATGTTGATTCATTGGGTCTGATATATGAATCCAAAAAATTATGTTGTATCTATAAATCCCATGTATCTATAAATCCTGTGCATGTTAATATACAAAGGCCTATATAAGAATAATGTTGATACATACCCTGCATCCAGTATGTTAAAATATGAATCATGGATTGATTGTTGGTTCCATATTGATAACTTTGTTAAACATATATTTACAATTCTTGATGTATCTGCAGTCTCATGTTAATACACACATTGTGCCTGATACATGTTCTTTGGTGTCCAACATTTTATGTTTTATGATAACTATGTTGTATCTTAAAATGTATGCATTTGATACAACATGCCATGAATCCAAATTGATTCCATTCTAAGAGTATACTTATTATTTCTTCAAATTAATGTATTAATGTAATGTTAATACTGTTGATCAACTCAATGTGCCTGATATCTGTTCCAGAGTGTCAAACATTCTATGTTATATGATAGTTGTTGTATCTTCAAATCCATGCATGCTGATTCAATGTGTCTGGTGTATGAATCTAAATTGATTCCATTATGGTGTCATTGATGCATTATTCAATTTAATGTATGTTGTTATATTCTTTAAACCTGATGTATAATTATAAATTATGTTGGTTCCAAAAAAGTATGTTGTATCTATAAATCCGATGTATATACAATGGCCTATATAAGAATATTGATATGTTGATACATACCCTGCACTCAGTAGGCCTATGTTAAATTACAAATCATAGGTTGATTGTTGGTACATGCATACCACACTGATAACTTTGTTAAACATGTGTTTACAATTCTTGTTGTATCTGCAGTCTCATGTTAATACACACATTGTGCCTGATATATGTACTTTGGTGTCCAACCTTTTATGTTATATGATAATTATTGCTGTATCTTAAAATGCATATATACATGTGATACAATATGCCATGAATTCAAATTGATTCAATTTGAGTATCCTTATTATTTCTTCAAATTAATGTATGTTGTTATATTCATTAAACATATATATGTATGAATATAATGTTCTTCCACGTGATTTATCTTTATAATTCCATGCATGTTGATGTAATGTTCCAATGTGCATGATAAGCCCATTTTGGTAGTTTCTATAAATGATATCTATGCTATTTTTGCAAGCTAATGAATGTAATACCGGTGTAATACTTACCGTGCTTAATATGTGAATCCATGTTGGTTCTTTAAAAAATGTATCTTTTGTAGCTAGAAATTCTCATATGTTTATGAACAATGATACACAATGTTCTTGACATATGAATCCATGTTGATTCCATTAATGATTTTCTGTATTTTCAAATTCATGAATGTTTGTATTTCCAATGCGACTGATTATATGAATATATTATGTTTATTCCATAAGTTGGTCATCTATCACATTGAGTATGTAGCTATCTTAATATGCAAACTGTGTTTGATAAATATGTTCATTGCTATCTTAATATGCAAACTGTGTTTGATAAATATGTTCATTATAATGGCATACGCAAGCCAAGTAATATCTAAGTGTAACCCTAATATTTTGCTGTGTTTACAGCATATCTAGGTTATTGCTTTATAATTAGTTCCTTTTGTTGTTTTCATATTTTTATGTCTTGTTTATGTGCTATATGTTCCCATCTTGTAAAAAGAAATCATAGAAAGTTAATATGCAAATTATGTAAACAAATATGTTCACAAATGTTGCAGTGACCTATCTGCAAAGGAGTTCAGAAGTAATGACTATACCGAATATTGGCATTGTTCTAGTTGTAATGAAAATCTGGCACTGCCTTTTAATCACTTTACTGATGAGCGTGAATTCCAACTTGAATTGTACAGGTGCTTTGAGGATATGTCGGCTGATACTGAATATCTGAAATCTCATTTTGAAAACATGAAGTATAATCCTCTAGACAAGAGTGATGCATTTGAAGTAAATGATTGTAATAACAACACACAATACTTTTCCACCGATAACCTAAAAGAAGCAGCTGGTATCAAAAGCAGTAATTTATCCTTACTTTGTAGTAACGTAAGAAGTTTGACTAAAAATTTCGATGCACTAAAGGAGTTACTCTCAGAAATTGATGTCAACTTTCAAAGCATTGGACTGGTTGAAACTTGGTTGAACGAAAAGCCTCATGATTACTATCATCTAAGAGGATACAACCTCGAATTGTGTAATAGAAATGACAAGAGAGGCGGTGGTGTATCTATGTATGTTGACGAAAATATTGCTTATAATGTTAGACATGATATTAATGATCTAAATCAGCTGAAGTATACTGAATCGTTGTTTATATAAATTGAAAAAAGTAATTCGCAAAACATTGTAGTTGGTGTAGTTTATAGACCACCTGACCAAAACATTGTTGAGTTTAATAAGTATGTTGATGCTGTATTATGTAAAATAACGGGTCAGGAAAATAAGCTTCTATATATAATGGGTGATTTTAACATTAACCTATTTAATGACGATGTTCATAAACCAACTGGTGAATTTGTAGATTTGATTTTGATTGATATTTTTTATTGCAAATTCGTGGCCCGTGGGCCAAATTACATACAATAAATTACAATATAAAAATACACATATAAAACAATCAGAATTAAATATTAAAGCAAAAAATTGCACATGATAAGACACACACAAAAATATACAATTTGAATTACATTATTTAAGAAAATTGCATATATAAAAGTCACAGTAAAACATTTATCATAATATTGCACTTTTTAACATTATAAAATGACACGAAAAGATTATCATATAAAAGTATAGCATGCAGAACAACTCTGGGTGGCAAAGAAAAAGCAAAACTTATTTATTAAGAATATCAACAAAAAAGGGAAGAGGACTATTTCTGAAACGATTAGTCCTAGTCCTAAACTGAGAAAAATTATTACTGTTACGCAAAGAACGGCCATGACACTCCTTTCTGGTAGGAGGGATGAGAGAACTTGTTCGATCAGATTTGGCAAGCCCTTCGGCGAACCTAAGACAGTGCTCCTCCCTCCTATCAGAAAGGGTGTCAAGCTTGCAAACTTTAAGCGCATCACTATAGGATAAATAGTGCCGACCCAGGATTGTTCTGCATGCACGTTTTTGAATGGCTTCTATTTCATTGCACTGTTTAGCTGAGATACCAGAATGCCACACCACATCAGCGTACTCAAGAATTGGCCTGACATATCCACTATATACGACACCAAGCTCTTGAGTGGAGAAACCAAAGCGTTTCAAGGTTCGTAGCATGAACAACCGGGAATTAGCCTTTTTAACATCGCGTCCATCTGGACATTCCATTTAAGGTTGTTCTGTAGCCACAAACCAAGAACTTTGGCTTCGGTGACGTATGATAGTGGTTCAGTACCAATTCTTAAGTCGCGATGCGGTGGCAATGGATTAGAAAAAGCAATTTGCATGGCTTGACACTTGCTGGGATTCAATTTCAGGTGGCTAGCCCACTAGCCCACTCTGAGAACTGTTCAAGATCATCCTGAAGTGAACTAGCACAACCACCGGAAAAATTCTCAGCAAATGTCAAGTCATCAACATATTTCCAACAGCGACTACCAGCTTCTTGGGCAGCTTCATTTATAAGAATTTGAAACCCAATTGGGCCAAATTTTGTACCCTGGGGTACACCACCATGAAGAGTTGAATAATCTGAAAGTACACTGTTGTATCTTACACACTGTTGACGGTTGCGGAGGAAATCGCAAATCCAAGGAACAATGGACCTACGGACTCCCATATCGACGATCTTACCAATAAGAAGCGTGTGGTCGACAAGGTCGAACGCTTTCGAGAAATCCGTAAGTACCACTGTCCCTATATTGCGACTCCTCTCCGCTCCCTGGAAAAGATAATGAACAAGAGAAACTAAATAATGAGAAGTTGACACTCCTTTTACGTTACCATATTGGCGGATGTCAATATCATTTTGAATATCATTTAGAACCCAATCAGTAATGAAACCTTCAGCTATTTTGGCAAAAATTGATGTGAGCGAAACAGGTCTCAACCTGTCAATACTTGGTGGGTACTGTTTAGGAATAGGGATGACAATTGCCTTCTTCCACTGCTCGGGAACATAACCCTCACGATATGAAGTATTCAAAATATCGGTAAGAGGCACACTTAACTCATATGCAAACTCTTTGGCCAGTTTGGGTGGAACTTGATCAGGGCCACAGGATTTGGCAGATTTAAGTTTGCTTAACTCAGCATAAACTTCCCATGGGTATAACTGAGGAACTGGCTCTTCAGCAGGAAGATAAGATGGTAACCTGCTACAGTCAAGAGGATCTAAACAATCAGACACATGAACGAACTTGGAATTAATAGCATTGGCAATGCCTTTCAAATCTTTGTCCTCAATACCCTGGATGTTTATCTTGAGATCAGGTTTACTAGAGTTTGTAACAGTTCTAATTTGTTGATGCCATTTCCTAGGTTCTGTTGTTTGTAAGTTCCTAATTCTGGTGGCATGGTAGTGAAGTTTAGCTTTTTCAATTTCACGTTTCACTAAATTTCTAAGTTTGCGCCACTGCTGCTGGTCTTTATTTGCAAATGCAACTTGACGCTCCTGAATAAGCTTTTTAATATGTGTTGTAAGCCACGGTTTATCATTATTGTGCATTTTTGTTTTCTTAACAGGAAAACAGGAATCATTGGCGATATCTAGC
Organism: Amphiura filiformis; assembly: GCF_039555335.1. NCBI lineage: Eukaryota > Metazoa > Echinodermata > Ophiuroidea > Amphilepidida > Amphiuridae > Amphiura > Amphiura filiformis. Next base: position 19,329,409 of record NC_092634.1, on the reverse strand, counting down.
ATTGAATAGAACACATCTGCTTTATTTTGTGTGTCACAACACTCAAGAACCTCATGCCAATCTTGATCCTGAACCCACTGACCAAAAGCACTTATGCCAGATTTCTTCAAAGGGCGTAACTTGTTGATCTTAAAAGTGTTTTTGTTTTGGCCTGAAACTTGGATTTCCACAAAACACAAACATGATCACTAAACCCTAAGGGTGACATTGGAACGGGTTTATTATACCGAGATTTAAGTGCATGGTTAGTGAGAATTAAATCAAGTGTGGCATCACCACGAGTAGGAAAATCAATAAGTTGGCTCAAGTCATTACCCCTAGTAACAGGATATATGTTCATTCGATTAAAATCGCCAAGAATTGCTATCCCAATTTCAGGATATTTGGTTCGCAGTAGATCGATGCTTTGGATCAAATGTTCCTCCAGCAGATTTTGATATGGTGAATCAGTGGTGATGTATACTGCGCATACAGCGATTGCAGAGATACCTCGTGGGAGTCTTTTTGGTCGAATTTTCACCCAGATACATTCTAAATCTTTAGGGACCTCGATGCAATCCATGGCGGTCGCAGGCAAAGAGTCTCGTACGTACACCACAACCCCACCTCCACGCATGTTGTCTCTACTTATGGTAAACAGTTCATAACCAAAGATGTTTAACTGGTGTTCTTGAAAGCTGGATTTGAACCATGATTCTGTTATCACGCCCACATCAACACTTTGCTGTTCAAAGATGATTTTTGCTTCATCAAATTTGTTCATCAAAGATTGTGTATTACTGAGAAAAATGTTTGGTAACTCAACCTGAGATGATTGCGTAGACTGAGATACATTGTATAACATCATACTCTTTATACCCTAGTATAACTAAACCGACTCGGATAACTAGAAAATCAGCAACTCTTATTGATAACTTTTTTACCAACAATTATGCAAATCAAACATCTGGCATTATTCTTACTGATATAAGTGACCATCTTCCTATATTTGTGTCTACAAACCTAAGTGTTTATGGTGAAGATACCAATGATGTTGTTATAGAAATTAGGGATATGAGTGTTCAAAACATTGATACACTTAAAGATAACCTTCGCAAGGTTGACTGGGCCAATGTGTGTGAAAATCATGATGCTAATGTATCATACAACAAGTTTATTGATAAATTTAAAGAGGTTTGTGATGAATGTATTCCTAAAAAGGTAGTTAAGAAATCTCGTACTAAAAATAGGATGCCTAGGGCACCTTGGATAACCTATTCTCTGCTGAAATGTATTCGTAGAAAGAACAAGCTGTTCAAAAAACAAATCCAAAAACCTACTGATGCAAATGTACATAGATATAAGATGTATCGTAATAGGTTAAACTCCTTATTAAGGAGGGCAAAACAAAATTATTTCAGTTCTCAACTGAACAAAGAAAGGTTTAATATGCGAAATACATGGAAAATTTTGAATTCGGTGCTCAGATGTCCGAAAAAGACATCTTGTCAGAAGTTTGTAAGCAACAACGAAACTTATACTGACCCCCCTAAAGTAGCAAACAAATTCAATGGGTTTTTTGCAAGCATTGGTCCCACATTAGCTGCTTCTATAAAACATCAAGGTAAAAATTTTGATGAATACCTAATTAATAGCTGCAACTCTACTTGTTTTTTCCAACCAACTGACGAAAACGAAATCCTGACGATTATTAATAATTTGGGTAATAGAAAAAGTCCAGGTTATGATCAAATAAAGTCTGATGTGGTAAAATTGGTTGCTAATGAAATTGTATATCCATTGAAAATCATATGTAACAAGTCGCTCACAGAAGGAATAGTTCCTGATGCCATGAAAATAGCAAAGGTCGTGCCTATATACAAGAAAGACTCTCCACAATCATTTGGTAATTATAGACCAGTATCTGTGTTGCCTTGTTTCTCCAAAATTCTTGAAAGAATTGTTCATGAAAGATGTAGTAACTTTTTAAATGCCAAAGAATTACTGTACAGTAGACAATACGGGTTCCGTCATAAACATTCTACGTATTATGGCTGTATTAGACTTTATTAAAGATACAAATAAGGCTATTGATGAAAATATGTGTACTGCAAGTATCCTCATGGACCTTTCAAAGGCCTTTGATACTATTGATCATGACATTTTATTACAAAAGTTGTACCATTATGGCTTTCGTGGTGTATCATATGACTGGTTCGAAAACTATTTGTCAAATCGTAAACAATATGTATCCTTTAATTCTGCAAATTCATCTCATACCAGTGTTAAATGTGGGTGCCACAGGGTTCCATCCTGGGGCCACTACTATTTATTGTATATATGAATGACATCAGTGAAACATCAAAACTTCTATCTTTCATATTATTTGCAGATGATACAACTGTTTTTCTTTCTGATAACAATATTCAGAGGCTTTGTGATAATTTGAATAAAGTGTTGAAGGAAATTGTTAACTGGTTTAAGTGTAACAAGTTATCCTTAAATGCCAGTAAAACAAATCTTATGTTTATTGGAACACCTCATCAAACAAAAAATATAACTGAAGTTCACAATATATTTCTCGATGGATGCAAACTTTCACGTGTGTATGATGTCAAATTTCTGGGAATTACACTTGATGAAAACCTTACTTGGAGGTCACGCATTAACAACATTTGTAAGACTTGTTCTAGGAATATTGGCGTCTTAAATTTAACTTACGGTATAGTATTGTGGGGCTCTGCTAATAAATATAATTTAAACAGAATTGTGAAGCTCCAAAAAAGAGCAGTTAGAATTATCACAAATAGTTCGTATCTTTGCCACACTAAATCACTGTTCGAAAAGTACAATTTACTTAATATATGTCAACTATTTAATAAATAACTGGGTATTTTTATGTTCAAATATCATATGAGTTTATTACCAAGATCATTTGACAATTTGTTCATAAACATGAAGTCTATTCACAATTATAATACCAGAAAGAAAGAAAATTATCGTACTGATATCCATAAAATGACTGATGTTCTAACACTTGGTCCTAGGCTATGGAATAGTTTGCCAAGTGAAATTAAAGAAGCTAAACGGGTATATGAATTCAAAAATAGCATTATAAGGTATTTAAAATCTAATTAATACCTCTCATAATCTCATAATTTCTTGTCTTTGCCGACTCTGCATACAATTCACCATAATGTATTATCACACAAACACTGCTAATTATTTGTTTGCTTTAATTTGTATTTTTATAACTTAAGATGGGTTCTTTGTATGTTTTTATGTTCTTGTGTATAATTAATGTTTTAATTATTTAATGTACAATTATAATTATATGTTATAAGGTGGTACATCGTTTTCAGGCCTCTTGGCCTTGTGATGTACCTGCCTTCATCAATACTTGTTAAGGTAATACACTATTTTAAAGTGTTGCGATTTGGTAGTTCACAACATCTTGCGAATGGTAGTGAGCTTCGGCAAAAAATTGCATTGCTCATTTCCTTGCGAGCGTGTAGAAGAATTCAAATATCACAGAAATGCTTTGATAGGTCCTGTGGTTCTTGAGTTATGTTGTAAAGAGGGCTGAAACAACAACACTTTTGTAAAATGTACATAACTCATTAACAACAATAAATTAAGCAAGTTTTCAAAGTATATGATTTGTAGAATGAACTTTTGCAAAACATCCCAGTGTTATTTTTCACTAATATATTGATTCAGACAATAAAAAAATCGATTTTTTTGGCTGCTTCGACCAACAATACTGCATCTACCCTTAATGTGCAATAATTTAATTTACCTCTTGTTACATTGTATGCTTTATGAGATTGATGAAAAATAAAGATTGATTGATTGATTGATTGATTGATTGATTGATTGATTGATTGATTGATTGATTGATTGATTGGTACGAGTAAGGGTCATCTGGTGTTGGCTTTTCACCCATTTCCTTCAAATAAAGATCAATGAAATCAAGTGGGTTGTCGGCGTCGAAGTGTTCGCGGTGTTCATCAATAAGTTTTTCGAGAGAGGCGATTATATCTTCTTGAAAAAAACACACATAAATAACAGTTATTTAGACAACTGCACATAATTATGACAAGTTGACTAGCTAACATAACAAGAGGTACTGACATAAAAAGGAATTTTGATGTTGTTGTTGACGTTATTTGCGTTTGTTTCTTTTTGTTGTTGTTGTTTTTGGGGTTTTTTCAGTATAAAGTTAGGCCACGGTGTTAGGCTACAATGGGTACACGGGTTTGTGTAAACATGCAAGATGTTTAGGAAAATGACGGCTTTTCTTTAGAAACACGTATTGGAATTTGACATTGGTGTTAGGTTGTTAACAGTTTTTAAAATCGATCTCAAAACAAGAACATCGATGAAATACTTTCCTAAAATCTTTGTTGTAACTAATTTGTAAACATGCAAAATGTTAATTAAAGATGTTTAGGAATTTGACGGCTTTTATTTAGAAACATGCCGTGGAATTTGACATTGGTGTTAGGTTGTTAACAATGTTTAAAATCGATCACAAAACAAGACCATCGATGGTGCTGTCGCCTCGTCGGAATTAAGCATTCACCACAGGAAATGCATTATTCGATCTTGTATATGGCCATGCGTTTTGAATTCGTCACCCAAGAAGGTGGCAGCATTGCATTGGCCGAAACCTTCAACCAATAAAATAAAATAACTTGGACAACCACATGCACGCACCAGTAAGCTGTCAATTTAAAGCTGGAACTCCTTACTACATACTGTGCGAAAATCATGAATGCGTGTTTTAGGGGGTTGGGGTAAATGTCATTTAAAAATTATTAGCTTTTCGTTCTATATTAATTTTATGCATATTTAGTACTTACTAGTAAAATGTAAAAAGTATGGGGTCATTGGGTGAGAGCATGATTTTTGGCATTCGGTGAGAGCAAATGGAATCGTTGGGTGTGAGCCGAAACAGCGCCACAAAAACCTCGAAAATCGAATTTCTAGTTCTAAATGGCTTCAAATTTCATCGTTTTTTCAAAATAAGTAACAAAATCAGTGATAAATGAAAGTTGCTGTTCAAATTGAACTTGTAAGGGTCTTTGGGTGACAGATCAAATGGAAAAATAGGGGTCTTCGGGTGACTGAGCATGTGTTCGTAAAAAAATATGGGGTCTTTGGGTGACAGCGATGCTGAAAAGGGGGATCTTAACAGCCCTACGTACGCGTCACCTCCAAAGTTGGGGTGCCCCCCACCCGGGACTTTAGGTGCTTTATTTACTGGGCCTTGGGCCAATTTATGTTTGACCTATGTAGCTCATGTACACATGTTAAGGTATAATGATCATACCGTAAAAACTCGATAGTTAGCATAATGTGTTTACTATCAAGCGCTTTCAAAACATGCAAACATGAAGAGTCCCATCCACACAGGTGTAAAGCGGTAACGAATGACCTTGAATCATACCAAACACACCAACAATATTAATAGTGGTAGCTCTATTATAATACACATTAATGTTTTTAAGGTAAATTCAGAAAATATTGTACGTTTTCTGTCATTATATTGTTAATTCTATACCCAATATGTTGAGGAATATGTACATAGCTTCGTATCAAAATGGCTACTTAACACTCAGTGGGCGAACGGGCTAGCGCATCGGAACCATACATTGACGTTTTTAGTTCGATAGCCATGCAGGCGGCATGGATGGGTTCGAGGCCCACCTCTGCCAAGTTTAATTTTAAGGAAATGGGACAAAGTAAAATTTATGTATGGCGTTGGGAGGAGTGGTGTTTACCTCTGTGAAGTAACACGGGACCTTATTACAATTGAAATTCCTGTGCCCCCCAACACATCCAATACGTCGGTTACCTTTTAGGCCTCGTATCCATAGGCTGTTCCCTTGTGGCGTGTGCCCTTGTTCCGTGTTTACTTTTTCCCATGTGACCTGCCACACAGACAACGAACCTTTGGTTTGCTTAGTGGCCGCTACGGTTCGTTGTCTGTGTGGCAGGTCACATGGGAAACAGTAAACCCGGAACAAGGGCACACGCCACAAGGGAACAGCCTATGGATACGAGGCCTAAGTGTTACTTTCACTCAAGCACAATTTTCGTGCAACCTTCTACCGTAACCGTTATCCTGATTATAGGTTAATAACTGCGCATTAGTTATTTGGAGGGCATTGTGAAAAATCTAAACATTTTGCCTTTGGAACCGAGGAATATCCCGAGGGCGCAGCCCCGAGGGATATTCCGAGGTCCAAAATGTTTAGATTTTTCACAATGCCCGACATATAACTGATGCAAAGTTATTAACCGAATTCATAACCGTCATTTTTAACTCATCACTCAACCAAATCTCAAGATTTTATTCTGTGAAATTTGTTGAAATAAACAATTTTATCAAAACGTATATTTTGCCCTTCAAAAGTCGAACAGGCTAAAACGGACTTACCAATTACAGCACTACGCAATCACGCCATGTGCAAATATGGTAGTTGCGTGCGCGTGAAGTATTCCGGCGCAACAGATGCGCACACGCGGAGGTCATTGATGGATATCAATAACCTCCGCGCCGCTAATGACCAATTTGATTGGGACGCACATATGGCGTGATACGCGGAGATTATGAATTATAGGTTAATAACTGCGCATTAGTTATTTGGAGGGCATTGTGAAAAATCTAAACATTTTGCCTTTGGAACCGAGGAATATCCCGAGGGGCGCACCTGACATATAACTGATGCAAAGTTATTAACCGAATTCATAACCGTCACTTTTAACTCATCACTCAACCAAATCTCAAGATTATATTCTCCGAAATTTGTTGAAATAAACAATTTTTATCAAAACTTATATTTCGCCCTTCAAAAAGTCAAACAGGCTAAAACGGACTTGCCAATTACAGCACTGCGCAATCACGCCATGTGCAAATATGGTAGTTGCGTGCGAGTATAGAGTTTCGGCGCAACATATGCGCACTACGCGGAAGTCATTGTATCGCGTAAGCATACGCGGAGGTCATTGATGGATATCAATAACCTCCGCGCCGGTGTGCGTATATCATCTAACGAGCAATTTAATTGGGACGCACATACGGCGTGATACGCGGAGGTTATGAATACCTTACAGAAACCATTTGGTGACCATTCTAAAGGCATCTGGACATATTTTTTGTGGACTAAAGTTTTCTTTGTGTCTGCGTTGAAACGAATTTCCATAAAAATCACCTGAAAAATTTATTTACAGATTTTGGTGCCACGGTTTTTAGAGTCACTAGCTAAAATATCATAATAATAATAATAATAATAATAATAATAATAATAATAATAATAATAATAATAATAATAATAATAATAAAAAATTAAAATAAAACGACCCTGCTTGAAAGGTCCGTCCGCCCGCATAACATGTTTTTGTTGTCTCTGGCAATCATAACATTATGCCTTATATGTTAGAAAATAGTTATCAAGCAATGAATCACATGATTTTTTTTATTAAACAAACCATTGACCATAAAAACGAATAGCCGGCTCTCAACACGCGATATTCAAAATTCCCGCGCCGAAATTGGCTAGTGCAATGACGTGTTGAGAGACGGCTGTTTTTATTCATTTTAATGGCCAATATGAGTTCGTTTAAAATAAAATTACTTGATTCTGTGCTTGATAATTGCCGAGACATGTTTGTTCTGGTCAACTGTGGTCAAAATTGTTCAAAGCATATGGTAGTCCGAAGAGTAGGACATTTTTTTCTAAGTTACCAAACTATACTCATTTCACACTAGGATCACTACCTGACATGGTGCAAAAAAGACGAATCGCGAAAGTTCAGTGACCGCGCCGCCCAACGAGTAGGACTTTTTTTTTTCTAAGTTACCGGACTATACTTATTTCACACTATGATCACTATCTGACATGGTGCAAGAAAGACGAATCGCGAAAGTCCAGTGACAGCGCCGCCTTTTTCGGGAGGCGGGAGGGGCGGTTAGTGTATTTTTGTGGTTAATCTTTCTTGAGCGATCAGAGTTAGAGTATAGTTGGTAATTTAGTGTATTTTTCTTGAGCGATCAGAGTTAGAGTATAGTCAGGTCCTACTCGTCGGACTAGCATATGGCTACAATGGCTTATTATTAGATTGCCAGAAAGAAAGATTACAGAAAAAACGCCAGAAGACATATTCTACTTGAAAGGTATGTACACCCGCAGAGCGAATGTTTTGTCTCCTAGTAACATATTTGTTCTGGCATGATAATCTTAATCTTAATTAAAATGGATCAAAGGTCATTTTGCAGCCTGTTGCCATAGTTGCTCGGTAACTCAATTTCTTGGAAGAAATATAGTCGAATGGCTTTGGTGCAAAAAACACCTCCGTATGTTCCTTCAAAGGTTACACGTGCCACGTCGTCTGGTTTGACAAGTGAAAATCGGTGAAGGAGATGGGTGAAAATGACATATAGCTCCATTTTGGCAATGTTTTCCCCTGGACACATGCGACGACCTGTTGAAACGATACGAAACACACAACATAGTAACGATCATCTATGATACCTGTTGATAGGTTAACATAATCAATAATATCTTGTAATTATCAAAATCAAGTACATGCAAGAATTCAATTTGCCCCCTGTCCTCCAGTGCATGATAGTTTAGGTGCATGCCGGCGTATCTTCTGATGATTGGGCATAATATGAAGATGAAACTGGTCATCCAATTTTAAGCCTGTTATTGGCAACGAAAACTATATTATTCAGATTTGTTTGTCCATCTTAAACGGTTACTCGCAAATACTAGTATAAAGTAAGTAAAATGTAAGTAAATTCGACAATACTTACCAAGTCCGAAAGGAATAACTCTACTCTTTTCAAAATACTTTCCATTTTCATCGATGAACCTTTCAGGTCTGAACTGGTCTGGTTCTGGAAATGCAATCGGGTCTCTCTCATCACGGCGTAAGCGTTTGAAATGATTGCCGCACCTTTCGGAATATGGTACCCAGAAAGTGATGTCTCATTACCAGCCGCGTGATAACCACCAAGTGGTACCAGTGTCACATGGCGTTGAATCCAGCAAAACAGCTCTGGTGTATGGCAGGTTGTTTTGATCAGAAAGCAACGGAAGCCGATTACGGCCTACAACTGAATCTATTTCTTCCTGAACCTTCTGTTGGATATCTGGATGTGCCATCATGTATAAGCAACACCATTCTAAGGTAGTAGACACTGTGTCCCTCCTGCTAGAAACAAGATACTCAATACAGCTTTCATATTACGTTTTTGCAGGTACGAGTACGGGTCATCTGGTTTTGGCTTTTCAGCCATTTCTTTCAAACATAGATCAATGAAATCAAGTGGGTTTTCGGCATCGAAGTTTTCGCGGTGTTCATCAATCAGTTTGTCGAGAAAGGCGATTATTTCTTCTTGAAGCTTTAACAATTCCTTGCTGTCTTTGCTTGGAAAATAGTATGGGAGAAAAGCAGACCAGCCTCAGACCCAGCAAGTCCCAGAATTCTGTGATTAAGATCAAGCAGATGACGAAATTTTTCATCATCGTACTCTATGACGCTTCCCAAACAAGATCTTAAACAGAACGTTGGCAGATGTGTTCATCAAATAATGATGTGGATTACACGGTTTTCGCACTTGGGTGTTTAACTCATCCACCAGAGCCTTAGATTCATCCACAATATCGGCTTCATAGCTACGTTTTCCGATACCCAAACTTCGAAAAGCAGTGAGGAGAAATTTCCTCAGCTCATCGTTGTGTTTGTAAGAATGCACTGTTAAAAAGACGGGAATAAAAAATAAAACAGCAGTTAAGTAAAACCATAATAATGTTTAAAAAAAATGTACACAGTGATTTTCATCACTTCCAGTGTACTGTTTTCCTGACACTTTTGTGGGCTCTAGAATTGGCAACGAACTTTGCCTGTTTTGTGCCTACTCTGGATGTTTGGTTTAGCGTGTCTGTTTATATGCACAGTGATTTTCATCACTTGTTCTAGTGCAGTTTTGTATTACCATTGATCCTTGTTGTTTTTGCAGGTTCAGCACTTACTTCTGTGGGCCTTGAAATGGTAATGTTTGGCTATCGAACTTTGCCTACTTCTTCTGCCTACGTTTGCTGTTTTTGTCCCCCTGCATACTGTCTAGTCTGCATTTTACTTGTTACCCCACATCAAGTTGGTGTACCTTGCTTTTTTTCTTTCCCATAATAATGTTATTTTAATGTGGATTATTTCTATACAATAATTAGTCGTTGGCAACTTGACACGGTAAACATAACAGTTACTGCCATAAAACATTTAAAACAGAATTGTTGATGTTGTTGTTGACGTTGTTTGTAATTTTCAGTTTTTTCTTTGTTTCTGAATAATATTATGAAGTTAGCCACGGAGTTAGGCTACAATGGGTTTTGGTATGCGATTATTATATTCCTCATCCCCATTCTTATTAAAAGCAAGACTAAACTAAGGATGGCAATTTGAAAGCAATACATATTATTTCACATTATGATCCCGTGACAAGTACACATATTATTTGTTTTGTTACTGTCAGGAACAAGCCAAAAGATCGATGACGTCCTATAAACGAAACTAGTTTCGTTTCTCGCCCTTCCGCCAGCAACGTAATCCTGAAATGTTGAAAATTGGCTCTTATATAAACTGGAATTAAACCAGACAATGGTCATAATAAGTTACCCTTTAATGTAGTGGAGGGTATGTGGAGGGTAAATTAAGTCATTTCCACAAAAGTGAAGACCTTTTACTTTGTCTTACACTTTTAACCTATAACAAAAAACATAAAAAATACCTTTTGATAACTAATTATTGAACTACAGCTTTTAACTTCTTGATCCGCCATTGTCTGGAAAAAGGGGATTCTAAAACACAACATGTACGGTGTACGATGTATACGTACGAGAAGGCCTATGGCTACTTTGAGATTCCAGTTTCAGGTCTCCGCTTTCCACGAGGCCAGTGAAACGGGGTCCCAAAACAACCATCCCTATCAGGCGTGTATCCGGCACGGTTTGGCGATTGGTTGTACGTCTTGATACCAGGGGTAGTGTTTTTTTAAAGGCGTATTGGGGTCCAGGACTCCTTGATTTGACAGGTCCGTGTGATTTGGACCCCTTAATTTTGTACGTCTGTGTAGAATTAGATGCCTGGACTCCTTTATTTTCCAATTTGGACCCAGGGCGTAACCAGACCTGACATTCGGGGGGCAAGATTGAAAAATGTCCCAATTTCGGATCAAAAGTTGTAGTATTTATGTGCGAGCGGCTTGCCGCGAAGCGTTAAACGGGTGGAGTCCTGGGGTCCGCCTTACCCAGCAAACCACAAAAATTGTTTAGAAAACGAGTTTGGTCTTTTATAAAATCGTTTTAAAAACGTTTTAAAAACGTTTTCGACTTGGTTAAAATATTGTTCGTTTTACCATGACGTTCAGAAAACGTTTTTAAACGCGATTTTTTACGTTATTTTGCCAATAATACGTTATTTCCAGAACGTTTTCCGAACGTTTTGTGCAACGTCAATTAAAGTCTTTCTAAAGCGTTTAATTATTATTTCATATTATCAAAATGTATTAACACGTAGCCTGGTTTAAGGCACTGTATAGTCGTAAATCCTGGGGACAGGAGGACATCCGCATACACTTTGGGATATCAAATGTCACCCACCCGTTTTCAGGCAAACACTTCCCTGGTTCAAGTATATTTACTCTAAAAAAATACATGCAATAGGCCTATTCGGTATTATACCTTGATTTTTGGATGAAATAGTTTAGAATTGAAATTTTCTCGCGCTCCGCGTACTTCATCGAATTCAAATTCACCTTCATATTCATCCACTTCACCGTGATTAGGGGCCAAAATAGTATAACATTTTGTGTGAATAATACGCGCATCTCCCCGTAAACTTGACCGGTAAAAAAAAGCAATTTGTCTATGGCATACCCTGATATCTGGTACATCAGCAATTAACAGAAAGGAAAAAGAGGAGCTATCATGTCAGAAGACTGAGGAAAAGGACGGAATCGAAGGATTGAAAAAAAAAAAAAAAAAGACAAGATACACATGACAAAGCCGACTAAATATTAAATCAACAGGGATTAAATAATTCCTTGAATTCTTATGACAACCCCCCCCGACATCTCAAAGATAAGTGAAAGAAAAAATTTCGTTGTTGTTTATAGATAGCCCTAAACGCCTTGATTTGGTATAAAATAGTTGTAAAATTGCATATTTTTGCGCGCTTCGTGAAAATGAACCCAAATGTTATCAACTTTCACTTCAAAATATGAAACTTAATGTTCGCCTGCTGTGCGCGCATAAATCTCAGCAATTGTGAAGTCAATGATGTCTGTATATGTGACGTGTCATGTCAAAAGGAGACACTTTTGGGCAGGATCATAATGGAGAAATAGCCAAAAATCTGCCCGGGGGTGATTTTTCACACTTTGGGTTTTTTTGCGAATTTGTAATGTTAAATGTTAAAAATATTGTCTGATATTGTCAGACCGGAATATAACTGGCATCTTGTATTTTTTTGAGATATTTTTCAATGTAATTCCCTACTTCTCATCATTGTCACCAATATTTTTAAAGGCCGATATCTCAATTTCCAATTTTATGATACCATAACTTACGAACTCATTATCTTCGCTTAAATGTCCGATTTCATTGGGGAAAACGGCGTTGTGGAGCAAAATATCTCTATATTTAAGATATGGAAAAACCTCAAAATTGATAACCTGCCCAAAAGTGTCTCCTTTTGACATGACACGTCACATATTGTTGATGAATACAAGTTTAACTGTTTAATTCTTTATATATGTGCATCAATCAGGAAACAAGTACCTAATTTGGCAAGTGTTTCACGCAGTCCTTTTTGATTATAACAATCTCATCATCACAGCACGTTATATGCATTCGACTACATCCTTTCGGACGTTGATCTCAATTTGTAGAGTTAAAGCTTTTGCAACTAACATTTTAAAGTCAGCCTAAGCCTTGCATAAGCTTCTGGTTAGTGAGGAACTGTGTCTTAGAGGTGATGTATGACCCAGGTGTTTGACTTGGACATCTTTAAGTGTGATATATTTTTATGTTTTGTGAATCGTCTGCAACCCAAAATTCAAACCTGGAATTCGTTTCACACGATCGTTTATGCGATCATGGCATGCGGTTCTATTAAAAGGAATATATATACATCAAGTTGCTCATCAAAAGGAACTATATCTGTTTCGTTCAGTTCTACCAAACAAAGGTAAGATTGTGTTTTATTATTACTATATTTGCATTAAACATGATAAAGCGTGTATGTTTTAGTCAATTTAATCAGTGAAGTATAATGAGTAACATATGGCATCCACAATATAATGACGGTTGATGTAATTTGATTCGAGGAAAGTTTTAAAAGCTGAGGACTTAAACTTAATAAGATGTTTTTGATAAGGATAATTGAGTGCAATGCCAAGATAATCGACGCGCCGTGGAGTTATTGTTGATTTAGCTTGAGAGCCGATGGCTCGAGCTAAATACCTCTTATCTTGACGAATGCATTTGCACGAGTACGATATCCGTCATACACTTGAGTGTAGAATGGCTATTAAAACAATTATTAATTGCTGCATTCATTATATTAGTTTTAATATTAGGGAAAATATCTTACATTTTAAAAACACCGTCAGGACATTGACCAACTACGTAGCATTTAACTGGTAAAGAAAATCAATCCCTGTAATCAATGGTATTTGCGCCATGCGTCATACTTAGGTAACTTATTCACGCATGGTTTAATTGACTTGACTTTATGTTGTGATCATTTAATATTGTGGTTTCGAACACAGAGAGCACTGAACCAGTTGGAAACGATCGATTTAGATGTCAGACTAGTACTACGGTGAATATCAACTGGACTTTATGTATAGGATAATGGCCAAGGATTAGAACGTGAGTGGGTAAGAATGGCTGAGCCGTGTGTATTAAAGCTCTATAATTTGAACTACTTATATTAAAACACACGACATTGGGATTTAACAATTTGTTCAGTATTATCATAGGCCTTCAAACACATGTGTTTGAAGGCCTATGGTATTATAAAGCATGATCATGATATTATGCGCTAGTGTGTGTTTCTTGGGCCCGGCTATGTTATTTTAGATATAGGCCTACATGTATTTCATTTGTAAAATGCTGAATATTTTTGCAATGGTGTCATCTTGTATAATTATGATCCACCTGTTTTTGGCCCTTTTTAATTAATAGAAGCTCGAATATTCTCATTTGATGTTTGATTTATTTAAGGTCATTAATCATAATTTATGACAATGATATTTGCAAGGGTGCAACTCTACTAGTCTTATTACAAGACTGCCCTATCCCAACCCTAAACCCTAATCCTAAACTCCGTAAACGAGGACTGGTCTAGTCTAGCGAGATATCGCACCTTAGCGGCGATTGTACACTATTATAGAACACGGTGGTAACCGTATACATTAAAAAAAAACAGAATGTATATTTGTACTTTTTGTTGGTATATATATCGAACAGACAATTATATAGTTATGTGATCTCTGTGTCTAAAGCGCCACCTAACTCTACTTTATGGTTATGTGAAAGTAGTATTTCTAGTATTTGAGCGTGCACGTATTATCTAGAATCTATTGTTTAGCGTGCAGGTTTTAGATAATGCATTGTTTAGCGTGCAGGTTTATATAATTTGGGCTGTGAAGGGTAGTTCGCGAAAATAATGCACGGGGGAAGAATACATAACGATGAATAGAAACGGCACTAGAAGTGTATAATAGGATATTGTTTTTCTAATTATTTACCATTCTTGACTTAAAAGTATGTTGTAAGGTTTGATGATATTCATGGTTTAATTCCGTATTGGTACTACTGAATAAAATACTTGTATGTTCGTGATGCATTCGTATAGGGGCTGGCCTATTCGTCGTGATTGAGCGCTTTATAAAATTGCAATCTCAAAATTGAAAAAGATCGACGATGTTGTCAGAATTGAAAGGCCGTGCCTACAATTAATTATTTGATTGAAATTCAAGGTGGTTTATTGACTTGAGTTTTGTCATGTTTGTCAAATTGTTAAACCTATTTCATAAGTCTATCTGACATAATGTGTTAGATGAGTATTATATTAACATGACACTCATGACACTCGATCATCAAATCGTCGGACAACTTAGTGCCTGATTTAATTACAATTAAGTAGGCTATATTATTATTCTCATCTATATCATATGTATATTTACACAGACAAATTCCTGAAAGTAGTAAGAGAAGTCATCAAGTATAAAACAGAACACGTGAGAAGTAACATTAATAATTACAAGTGCAAAAAAGAGTGGCCGTTGTTACCCAATATGTAAGCAATATGTGATTAATAGGGAGTATTTAGCGCCCAAAACCGCACAATTTGAATAATTGCTTTAAAGTCAGACAGAAGGGTTTACTGGAAATCCATTGAAATGATTATCATGTTGCCGGTTATTGCACCCAGAGGTGTATTTTGTGCACCCAGAACTTCACCTGTACCACCTCAGTCTAGACCTATGTTCTGGGTTAGTCACAAACTCCAAGTCCATGGTTAAAGACAACAGATGGTATGACCTATAAATCATATATTACCCAGATAAGTTCAAGTACGCTAATTTTTGCCCTAAACAATGGAATGTTGCAATATTTATGAAATGATTGCAAATGAATAATGATGTATATTGATTGCTTGGAAGTGGAACACATTTGTTTTTATTTTAGTGTAATTAATTAGGTTTGTGTTGCCTGAAAGTACTGAATTAAAATGGGACGTCTGAATTGCGCTTCTGTCTGAAAAAAAATCAAAGAGAACGATGACCAGGACGATTCTTTAGCCCTAGGTATGCATGCATAAGAGTTCAAAATGATTAAAACAACTAGTAGAATTTTTTAGCTGTAAATTAAGACCAAATCAAGTTCATGTAGCCCCTGTAGTCATTAATTTATTCAAGTTACACATGCGAAACGCCCTGTTCCATAGACTGTATGTGCTCCTCTTCCCCATCGCCATCCTTCCTCGCAACTTTCGATCAACCACACATCTCCAGTAGTTGAAAAGCTATATTGTTCATATTTACAGGGTTGTTACTAATGTTAGTGGTGTTTTAGCTTTCAAATGACACCAAAACAAAATATGACATTTTATTAATTAAACAGATCACAATTTAAAAATACATAACCCATCACCCTGTTTGGGTGGCGACTGGGAAAACGCATATCCATTAGTATTATATTACCATCTCTTGTAATCTTAGTTGTTCTCCTTCGTATAAAGTTTTAAAAGCAAGTTAATTTTGTAACTTATTTTGTACATGTAACATGTCATAATATCATAGGCCTTAAGGTCTGGTAACTGCTGGTTCAGAAGTTCAAGATATTGTCCTTCGTTCTGTTGAAACATTTTTCGATGTGCTAAGAACATTGTCGAAAAATATCCATATTCCATATTTTGCAACATTGATAGAGTTACGCAATCTGCAGTTTAGTTAGTTATCAATTAGAACTTTGTAGAGAAACATGACAAGATAGCTTTTTATTGTACCTGATTGAAATACAAAAAACTATGTCAATATTTTGGTGCACTTTAACTATAAGTTTTGCTTTTTGCAAAACATGCACATGAGGGCCGCATATGTGGTTTTATATTAAAATTCCACTCAGCCAAAATTATTCCTAAAATATATAGGAATATCGAATAGACACAAGAGGTTCTTTAAATATTTTAATATTTCTCAGGAACTGGCATTTTATACCAAACAATCATAACCTGTGCAAAATATTCCCTTGCCTCCACCCAATACTAGCTTTAAAAACAAAATTATGAATTAAGATGCCATTTTCGTGTGATCAAAAGTACACAATATGAAATTGTGGTTGATTTACACAATTGAAGTACTAATAATCATGATCATTCATAAATAGGCCATAATTCAAAATATGTTTGACATTTGCACTTGCGATGAAAATCACAATAACTTTATTCAGTTGTGGGTCAAAGTATCACAAGATACTGAACCATTAACAAAGGCAACATCATAAACGATATTGACTTCCAAATTCCATGCGATAATGCATTAAAATATTTAGCTTTGATTCATATGTCTTTATTCCAGATACGACACCTTAGTCTTGTTGGAGGACATGATCTCAACGAAACCATCAGGAGGATGATGAGGAAGCTGGGAACGAACAATTTGTGGTCCTCCTACAGTGTATAGGGAGAAAAGGCAAGCTGAGCATTAAAGATAGCCCTTTCTACAAAGTTATCGTCAGTAAGTTTCATAGGCCCAAGATACAATCTATGAATGCATATAATTTGTCATGCTGTCTGAACCAATCATAGTGGGTTTAATATACTCACATTCTGTGATTATAAAATTAAAATATGGATATTTAAATCTGACCCCTAAATCGGACATCTGTTTCCAACTTGTTTTTTGTTGTTGTTATTTTAGATTATATGTGTATACTTTATTCATAAACTTATCAAATAAAAAATATTTCCCCTAAGACCACAGACCGCACGTATGGTAACACGTCGACATGTAGGCTTTTGGAAAATCCTAATATTGAGATACAGACCATTTATTTTGATAAAGGAGTTTAATTTAATACTGAACTCATATCATTTCCACCTTTCTATAGAAGCTTGCATGAAGAATCATCCTCAAGCTAAGGAGGTTGAGATAGAGAAGTGACTTAGAGATTATCTGAAAAGAACACCAAATCTTCCAGGTGGAAAAAAGTATAAAGTAAGTTCAAATATCATTGCTGAAATGCCAAATTCATTTATTTAATTCATGTAGGCCTAAAACAATGTCTAGGGATTATAATATAAGCACTCATTCTAGACACCACCTTGTCCTCTATTTGTAAACACGTTTAAATGCTAAACATGTTTAGGAATTAAATATGTCTTGTGTTTAGATATTAAACATATGATGTTTTGAAATTTGACATTCGTGTTTAGGTTTTAAAACGTATTTACAAATTGAGGACAAAAAAAAAAGTGTTCAATCTCTAGACACTGTTTTTGCAGTGTATTACTATGTTTCTGTATCTGAATATCAAAAGTGCATAAATATTGTTCGTTGAATGTAAAATGAAAAAAATATCGCATATCGCACAGCTCATTTTCTTTTAAAAATAATGTTTAAAAAAATAATAAAGCATAGCACAAAGCTATTTTACCAAATGTATCTGAGACATACTTTTTGGCCTTACATTTCACACACCTACGTGATGTTAATTTCTCTATGGAGCATTTTTGTTTATTTTCACTTCTCTTAGGTTTTTAGGGCACCATGCCCCCTCCCCTTACACACACCCCACGCGCGCATTATGATTTCGTTATGGTTTATACAGACCTTGAAAATTACTCAGAATTAATGATACTGATAATATAAATAAGTTGTCTGGATATCTAAGGGTGACCATAACCTGATAGAATTTTTTTTATTCATAGAATTTCTTATGCCTATTTATATATATTTTTTATCAGGGCTGCTATTTTAGTGAGCTGATAGATTTAAGGGGAATCGGGTTTCAGTTCAATTTAAAAAATGATGTTTCCCAAAATGATGATCATGCTTATAAATAGATTGTTTACCATTTTATTATCTATAGAAAGCTGGGAATGTGGATGCAGCGGTACCTGTAGGGGAATTGGAGGATGATGAGCGCGGCGAAAATAGCTGAAAATGAACGTGGCCCCAACAGGAAGAGAAGAACAAGACTAGGGGACACATTGAAACTGAAGACCACAGACACTGTACTGGTAAACATGCTAGTTTTAATTACAACATTGTCGGACAAGGTGCTCACTGTCTATTGAAGTATATATATTCGACAAGATTACCCAAATAAAAGTACACCATCTCCATTTGTGCCCGTCATACTTCAAAAAGCCTTATTGTTGCAGCGTCGAGGTCCGTTCAAACTACGCCGCAATGCAGTGCGATGCGGTACCGATATATCGATTACTTTTTGCCCCGGGCTTTTTGCCTCAACTCAACGCTACTCGTCGCATTTCCAAGTTAAAATGTATTGAACTTCATTGCAATATCGTAAGTATTCTGCAGTGCAGCACCGCACCGCACCGCACCGCAATTGCGGCGTAATATGAACGGCCCTTTGGTCAAAGTTGCATTAAAGGCCATGTATGGTTTGCGACTTGACGCTCGAGGGCATGCTATAATCTGAGCCCGAATTAAAAAGACTAATTTGCGTCTGACATCCTGCCAACCAGACCGAAAATGTCGTACCGGTACTCGGACTTTTAAATTCTGCCTCAGATTATAGCGACTTATCGATTATAGTAACTATACCGTGATTTTAATTTGCTGTAAAACTTTTGACGAGAGCATACTTTCGCGATGTTCACAATGCGCTTCCGATCCGAAGCGTAGGCCTACTATGTGTGCTTTGCACGCCGTACGTGTTGTTATTTCTGTCGCCATACTCGCAAGTTGCGCCTTGTCAACATCGCGCAAGTACGCTCTTTTCAACGGTTTACTTTACAGTTAATCGCTCTGCCCATCAGCAACGGAAGTGAAGATAATAATTGGTATGTTGCGTAAACAATGTAAATTAGTGGTTTTTACGTTGTATTTGGGGACACTAGTAAAGAGGTAATAATTCAATTTGAGGAGTTTTCACACAACACTTCAATTGAACTTTATTTTATCTTTGAGACTAGACTGTGCGTATTCAAATTATTTGACGTGTTTAATGACATTGAGCGTTTCGACAGTATTTTTTGTGGGACATGAGAGCACATCAGACATATCGAATTGCATTCTGAATACGAAGAATGTCTTTCTGATATCAAATAATTTTCTTTCTTTTTCGCCAGCCCATTCGGGGCTGGTACCTGTTTCAGGTTTGGGGTCAGTTTACTCAAGAGATTATATTTTAGTGGTATTGGAATGATTTTTTTTTTTTACTTTTGTGGTTAAATTTTTTTAAATATTTTAATTCGATTTGTTAGGAAAAGTAAGTATGTTTTGCAGTTTCAACGAACGAAAACGAGTGAGTATTACCAAAGTTATGTTTGAACTAATTAATTATGACTTTAAAAGTTTAAAGGCCTAAATGTAACAATAATAGTTAATATAATATAGCATCATATGGTCAGCAGAAGAAAATCTGACATCACCTATGATGTCATATCAGTGTCCTTGACTGGGGTCCTTACTCCTTGACCACTGAACAGCGTGATATCATGTTGATAACAGATCTATAGAATCAAAATCTTCATCATATCCCGGATCATATCACAGATTCTCAACAATCTGTGATCATATGGACGATATTGATGTGAAAGTAGTTATCTATCATATCCTGTGTCGTTTTATGGATAAAAATGACTCAAAATGTTATTGATGAAATGGTTGCTATCATAAATATCAGTTTTGTCTTTTCAACGGAAAAATCCGATGCAAAATAAAGTTTTTAGGGCCTAGCTATAATATGGGCATAATTTATGCATATAGTATTGAACAATGTACCCCATTTGACATGCACTTATAGATAAATAAATTGTCTTACTTTATTAATTTAATAACTTCTTTATTATAAATAAAATGACACATAACTATTTGATTCATAAAATTACATTCAACAAAAATGATTGAAGAGAAAACACACAAGGCACTAGGCAGACTGTTATAGAATGGAGTATGTAAGATGCCATGTCCATAGCTTCGCAGGAGTTTCCGACTAGCAATCAACATGATCAGCACATTCAGAAAAACACAGTTTAAGAGTGAAGATTGTAGTGAGTAACCAGTCCTTTATAAATGTGCTGGCCACTATCTATTATAATATAGTAGGCTTAAACTATACATTGCGAATTAATTAAGTTATTTTAAAATAAAATGTACATGTAAGTTAACTCAAACCGGCAGTGTATATATCGAAAGCAGTGAAATCGGACATTCCTAAGCGAAGATATTGAGTTCGTAAGTTCTGGTATTACAAAATTGGAAATTGAGATATCGTGGGTAAAAAGCTGAAAAGACAAAAACCCAACGACAACAACAACAACAACAACAACAAAACAAACAGACCAGAACAATTTGGAGTACATGTAATGAATTAAAAGAGTTGACATGAGATTAGGAATTAATGTTTTCTGCTGTTTCAGTGTGCATGTTCTCATCGTTGATGGTTTGGTGGACTGTCATGTAGATGTAAGCGTGATCCTAAAAATGCCTTTCACATTGACCAAAACTAATTACAAGACCTCTTCTACATTGAGGCTGGCTTTCCCTTTTAAAGGAATTTTATTTAAATTAACGGTATAATACCAATTTTATGACAAATTATTAAAATTTGATATTTTTCACATTTTTGATATTAACAGTCCTCGAAGTAAATGTTATAAATGTAATGATATATTCTTAAAGTGTATGTAGCTGGGAGGAAAAGCCGACGATCAATTGAATATTTTGACTTTCCATATTGAAGATATGGAATTTTTCCCAAAAAGACCTATTTTTTGGGTGTTTGGGAGAAAAAAAATCCATATCTCCAATACGAAAGGTCAAAATTTTCTAAATTGATCGTCGGCTTTTTATCCTAAATAAATACACTTTAAGTATAAAACATCAAATTTATAAAGTTAACTGCAAGTACTGTTACTTTTCAAAATATCAATTTTAATCATTTCACATAAAATGTGTATTATATTGCGAATTAAAAAAAAAATTGATATCAGAAGGACATTCTTCGTATTCAGAATGCAATTCGACATGCTCTCATGCCCCACAATAAATTTTGTCCAAACGTTCATACCCCATCCCTTAAAGGAACAACCAAAAAAGATCGAGGTTTTTGGGAGTGGGTTTCAAATCTCAATGACGTTTGTAAAATATTTCTTTTAAGAAGATAATTTTCAACATTTGTGGATTTACGTTTCTGGCAGGGAGGAGATGATGGCCGAAAACGAAAGTAATTTCGTTTATAGGACTAATTTGCTGTTAATGCTTTGGGTACCGTAGTTCCTAGCACTCTGTACTGTGATACCTGTATGATGATTTTCCACTGCGCTCGCTGCTCGCTCCGCTCGCTGTTCGAGAGGCGTCGCGGTTTGAGAACGGGGCTAGTTCCATAAGGGAAATGCAGACTTATCACCTTTATAGGCCTGCGTTTAATCAATTTAGGTAATGAGCCGTGAAAAGGCTCATGAACTGTACATTTGCCAATATTATGCCTAAAATAAATGCATTTAAAAATGTTCATAGTACTTTTATTTTACAGAATTCTGCCTTAAAACTTGGTCAATCAAAATACGTGTTGTTAATTCCGTCGCCATATATTCGTTGTGCGACTTGTCAACATCGCGCAAATACGTTCTTGTCAAAGTGTCAAACCGGACCACGTTACTTTGCATAAATGCTAATTAAATTAGAGAGGGCTAGACATTATAACTCATTACGAACACAGTAGGCCTATGGCAAAATTCTACAAAATTAAAGTAAACCATGAACAATAATTATGACTTAATTTGAGCAAAGTGTTGGCAAAAGTTACCAGCACTTTCAAGTCTAGTCATCATCAACTCTCTAAGAAATAATTGTCCTCTCAGGAGAACCCGCCCTCTTAGATCTTGAACCTCTAAAAGGTTCTTTAGTTTGGGGGCATTTTCGATGGTCTTGGAACCATATTTGGTTCTTTAGAAAACCTCTAAGGGTTCTCCTGAGAGGACAACTTTAGAATCTTTTTAGAACTTTTTATTTCTTAGTGTGTTAACTGCGCTTTGTACGTGAGAGTAATCAATTAAGTTTGTCGAATTTAACTGAAGACCGAATTGAAAACATTAGTTTGCGTCTGACGTCAGGGCAAAGGCGCGGTGTGATTGGTTGCTGACCTACGCAGAACGGCATTTTTGGTCTGGTTGACAGGACATTATACGCAAACTAGTCTTTTGAATATTATTCTGTCTTCAATTATAAATAGTAACTTATATTTGAGAGTTTTCATGTATATAAATCATGTTTTAAAACTTTATCCTATAAATGTACAATAATCGGGTTTCATGAGTATTCCATCCATGCATATGTATTAAACAATAATTATTATAAATCGAGTTATAGAGTGTATAAACAGTCATCAGTGGTCATGACAATAGTTGACTCGATACATGGTAACACAAGTTCCACATGTTCCATGGGGTGATTTTGCATAGCATGTTTGTATAAATTAATTTATGTTTCAGCAGTATTTTCAACGAAAATGAATGAAGAATAATATTCATACACAGGAATAAAGTTTAATGAATCACACATCAAATCAACATCAATTGTCTTGTGTGATTTATTATGTGTCGTAAGTCGTAAGTATCACTAATTTGCCAAACTAACTTGTTTCATGAATTTTGTATTAGCCTAATTTAATAATATTTGATATCTGTTTTGGACTTTTATTAAATTACATTTTCGCTTTATTTTCATTGTCTTAAAGTAATAAAACATAGCACGTTTTCTAAACGTCACTAAAACGTCAAGAAAACGTTCTAAAAACGTAGTAGAAACGTAACATACGTTTTCTGGTGGTGAGTAATGCATCCTCCAATACGTTTTTTACGTTGCTATAACGTTTTCAGGACGTTTTGGACGTTTCTGCAACGTTCTTAGCACGTTAGTTGCGTGCTAGAACGTCCAATACGTTTTCTGTAGGTCCTGGATACGTCTTGGGTAACGGAAAGATAGGTCTTAAAAACGTCTTTTACGTTGTGAAAACGTTTTTAGAACGTCTTTAATAACGTTTTTAAAACGTCAAAACCTTCAACAAAATTACGTTTTAAAAACGTTTTATCAAAACGTCTAGAAAACGTCAACGGTACGTTCTCACAACGTTCAGAAAACGTTTTTGGTTAGCTGGTAGGGACCCTGGTGGGGTCCAGGGGCAAAGCCCCGACGGAGTCTCCGCCCCTGAAGATCTTGGTTTTTGGCATATTAGAAACTCAGAGTACAAATTTCACAATGAAAGTATTATAGATCTTCTTCCTTCTTTCTTTCCCTTTTCTCTTCCTTCTTCCCCTTTTTTCTTCTCCTTTTTCTTCCCTCTTTTTTCTTTTCTTCTTTCCTTTTCTCTTCTTCCTCTTTCTTTCCTTTTTCTCTTTTTCTCTTCTTTCCCTTTCTCTTCCCTCTTTTCTCTCCTTCCCCCTTTTCCCCCTTTCCAATTTTTTGCTCTTCTTCCAAGTTTTTTGTGCCCAGGGGCAGCCTGCCCCTGCCCGCACACTAGTTACGCCACTGTTTGGACCCCTGGACTCAGCAGGTCACCGCTAACCCTGCTTGTTACCATCGTTCGGAGTGGGCAGGTCCTGCTGACAGGCATGGGAATATTTAGCAGACGTTCTTAAGGGGCATTTTTTGTTTATTTTGGCCACAATCAAAAGCTATAAATTTCAGCCTGGAATAATAGACCCTTTTTAGGGCGTGTTTTTTTTTAAATTTATTTTTTAGTTGACACTAGTTTTAGAGGCGATATATGAATACACTCTACCATACACATAATGGTTTCTTTAAGTTCAAATTTTCTGTGGTTTTATTCTTAATTTTGTGAGTTTTTGGTGTCATTATATCGGAACACGTTGAAAATCCCTATAAAATATAATCAAATATAGTCATTTGTACAAAATTTAGGGAGCACGGTGGCCTAGCGGAACGGGCACTGACTCATAATCGGAAGGTTGCGGGTTCGAGCCCCGGCGACGCCATCGTGTTGTGCCCTTGAGTAAGGCACTTTATCTCGATTACTCCTCTCCACCAGGTGTTTAAATGGGTACCGGCATTCTTAAATGCTGGGAAGGTAACAGGCTCGCTGTAGAGGAAGTGTAGCAATACCCCTATAGCAACATTACATGGAGGGGTCTGGCCCAATCCGATCGCCAATGAAAGAGAGACGGGCACTCCGATCACTGTTTATACAGGATCGTCTCCTTTACCTTACAAAATTGACTAGGTTAAGGTCATATGTATAATGAACAGATCTTACGGGTCATTGGATCTCCAGATTGGATTATTCTAATATAATGAACAGATTTCGTGTTATTGTTCCTAAAACCAATGACCACCAATGACCGTGAAACTTTAAGGACAAATATATACGAACAAAAGTTTGCAGTAGTTTGGAGGTCAATTTTAAAACTTACTAAACAGCTGGAAAAGCAATTAAACCATCGGTGTTTGGAAGATGGTTCAGCAGATATATTAGGGGCTGTGCCCAGGGGCTGTGCAATAATTATGAGCCGCTCGGGAGGGCGTGCCAAAAAATGATCGCACTCCTCCTTCGGCCTGCCAAATATTGCCCCCTCCCTTCACGGCCTGCCAAAAAATCCCCGCTCCGTACTGTTTTCCAAGCCTTTTAGAGTGTTCTATTTAAAAGGTACCCCGTGAATGTATATCAAAAACGGCTTGCCCTCCCTCTCAGCTTGCCTAAACTTGCTTGCATCCCCACTTTTGGATTGCCAAAAATTTCTTACCTCCCCCCTTATTCTCCACCAGGGCTCATAATTATTGCACAGCCCCGAAAATCATTCAACTTTTGTTCCTATGCACCTCCTGTACTGATATTTTTGACGCAGCGCCCGCAGGCGATGCTTCCTTATTTAATTTCACCGAAATGACTTGCATACGATTGTTGATACACCATTCAAAATCATAGTCGAGCTCAAAATGAGATCGAAAATTGTAGGTTAAGCGCATGCACACTCTGTATTTGGCATGAGTTTGTTTTGTATGGCAGTACATGACTGAGGAAGAGATTAAACATAGTTGGTCTTTTTAACAGTCATTTGTCATGGGTTTCTTTTACATATGTCAGTAACTGACTGAGAAAGAGATTACATGAGAGTGAAATCCCATAATGCATTGCGAGTCAAGCATACTAGCGACTGAGCAACAGCTGTTACGTCATCATTTTCATGCTGGCCGTCAGCATAGTCAGTTGATATATCTCTCACAACTCCCGTATTTTGCGTGTGAGTATAGGCCTAGATATAGTTCACACAGTATTCAGTGAAATAAACGAATTGGAGTCGACAATGTGGTCATGCATGTTAGCGATTGAGAGCCAAATAAACTTGTTCTGCATAAAATGTTGTCAATTAGACCTATATCACTGTATATGAAACAAATGCCTTGGATGACAATGAAAACGATACCAAAATATGAATTTTGATGATTTTTACGATCATCCGGATGAGCAAATCTCTGAATAGTTCTGAATGGGTCTTTAATTGAATCAGCATATTTTTTCCTCAAATTTTGCTTCAATTTATTCAGTTAGGACGCTGGACAACCAATTCTTTAGAAATGCATAGTCGCGCTAAAAGTCGATCGATACATGTTAAAATCAGCACAATTCAGAGATACACCTTTTTGCTATTAAATTTATTTTCTCGGTCAAATATAAAGCAATATTTTTTTTTCTTCAGTAATGTCAGTTAAAGACATAGTGCTTGGATATACATATTTTTTAAATCTTGGTGTTAAAATTCAAGCATCATATTTTGTCTTTTAGTGTGATAGTTCGCCCGCGAGCTTTTTACGGAATTCATTTTTTAGCGTCTCAAACTAATATAGTTTGCTAAAGAAAGATAATTCCCACCTCTGTAAAGCACATCGTGTATGGTCTATATATTATAGTTTTGTCAGAATTTCCGTTTTTATTTTACCCTTTTTCCCTTCATGCTCCGAAAATGTCAAACTCAGTACTTTATCTCGAGAGCAACCAGCAGAAATAATCGATATTTCAATTGTTGTCAACCAGGTCCCTTTTCCATTGAAAACCAGGATTGCCTGACCAGCGATTTGGTAGCCCAAATCCCCAATTCTGGTAAATGAGGTGAATTTTGAAATTTGCTCCCGTGATAGCCTGCAATTTCAATTTATAGGGGCTATGGATTCCATGATTATGAAAACCATTTTGTCTGTTTGTTTGTTTGTTTGTTTGTTTATTTACCTAGGATGAGGTCCATGGGAAAATCCACTGTCCAAACCTAGAAAAATTCGCGTGTTATTAGAGGATTTTAATTTTCTGTCCCTCCTATCTCCAGGTGAATTTTGAATGACCTCCCCCCCATCGCGGGTTGGCATTTTCATTACACCCTTCAGACTTGCGTTCGGGTTTGTGTAGGCCTATTTGTCATAATTTAGCGCTATAGGACCTACTTTCTAAATGTATAGCTATAGCCGTGCTATATAAATATTATAAGGTACCGGTATGTAATATTATGTAGGCCTATGGGGGGTGGGGTGGGTACTCAACACATTTTAACCATGACTTACAATGCAAGGCTCATTGTTGCCATAAATGATTTTTCCTTTAGGTCATTATAATAGGTTGTTATAAACTTCCATGTTTAACCTTATATTGTTTTGGCTGCTTCATTATGACTTTCGGTGGGTTTAAGCAATTTCAGACAAACACAAACAAAAGGCACTATACCCAGTCACCTTCATGACAATTGAAACACTATTGCTATATTGAAGTTCTGGCAACACTGTATCCAGGCCGGGCACCCAGAGATATCGATCCACAATGCTATATTAGCCTAAGATTTCACGCGTGGATTTGAAAACTTTTCAGCTGGTAGTAAAAAATTATGGAATCAAAACGGAAATTCTGACAAAACTATGATATATCGCTCACGGTGATGTGCGTTAGAAAGTTGGGAAAAATCCTTCTTTAGCGAACTATATTACTTTGAAAAGCTAAAAGGTTGATCCAAAAAATGGCTCGCGGGCAGAGTTGAAGCCTATCAAAATCGTAAATCTTACACTAAATGACTGAATTTCACGACTAAGTTTAACACTAAGATTTGAAAAAAATACAGTATCAAGCATTACAGTTTTTCCTGACATGTACTGAAAAAATGAAAATTATTGCTTTTCATTTGGCAGAGAAAAAAATTTTACACTGAAAAGGTGTAACTCAAAATTTTGTTCATTTGAATACCAAATTTGATCGTTTGTATTGCCTTAGTAAATGACTGAGTGAGCCTTGCAGAACAATAACAATCGGTTGTCCAGCGCCCTAACTGTATTGTTGATTTTTGGACATGTTGGATGTGCAAAATGCGATTTCTACTTTTGAAGTTAGCGGGAACGGCAGTACGAGCGATTAGAGAGACTTTCTCTGATTGGTTGATTGTCGAGAGGAGTACGGCAGCATCAAAACATCTTGCTGTAATCATTCCCTAATCGATACATATTTTATTACCATAAAGGCCATAAATCCGTGTCAAATTATTTGTTTATGATACAACGTTGATACGTCAGATTTCGGAATTTTATTATAGGGGACAACAGTCGGTAAAACAACTTAATGGGTCAAATTTACTTTTTTCAGTGTTCTGGGCCAGAATAACATTTAGGACCCATATTCCGCATTCTAAAACAATACTTCACCAAATTCTCCTGATTTCATTTTCCTTCTTTCTTTTTAAGATTGTTTTACCCACTGACCCCATTCTTACATCATTTAGTGCCTCCCCCCCCCCCCCACGGCTTCCCACAAACCCGCTCCTGGGAGTTCACAAATTATTCCACAGTTCCTTAAGCATATTATTAAGTTTGTTTATTAGTTGTATATTAATTTTATGCATATTTAATAGCTTACTGTGACTACCGAACCATTCGGATTGCAAGAAGTTGTTGTATCCCCTATTGTTCAGCGCAGGGTCATTCAAGCCTTCTTGCATACTAGAGAAATCGTTGATAACCACAACAACCAGTCCGAATAAATTAAAGCTGTAAATCTTTCCATATTTGTGTCCAAGTCGTGTCAATATCATATGCAACTCTTCTCCTTTGTACATATACCAAACCAATTTAGGAAAGAACCCCAGTATTGGGAAACGCCATGGTCCTGGTGGCAAATTGCGTGGTCTTTGCAGCCACCACACAACCATAAGGAATAACAACACCAGCAATACGATTGACTTTACATCCAAGCAATCGATTAAGCTACGAAGTCTCATCTTGAACACTTAATTGTGATAGAATTCCTTATAAAATCTCATAAAGTATCAACTATTAGTGCGACTTGGTACTGTACAATATGCATGACCAAAAGGTTCAACATGCATGTTCAGTTGATCATGTTGAATTGTTGATATGTACAGATGTAAAAACAATATCCGCGATCTTTTGTGCAAAGTGTATACGACACATACACAATATTAACAGCCAGTTAGAGAAAGAACATGTTCATGCTCATGTTCACGTTCAAGTTCATTCATTCTGACCTGGTATTTAAAGCAGCACCATTATTATTTTCATGAAATACCTGTGATGTTAAATGCCGGGGTTAAATGCAAGGAAACCAATATCACAAAATATGTAAATAATAAGAGGTGGTGGAAAAACATGTAGGCTATATGTGATGCGATCAAGCAAAATCAGTCGCAACTCGGAAATATTAATTTTCAGTTTCTTATAGGACAGTAAAAAACATTTGCAAAGCTGCATTTTGCAGAAAACCCCATTAAATATTACACCCTAAGGGAGTGTTCAGAAATATCTTGGTAGGGGGCTGAAAAATATGTAGGGGGGGGGCGGGGTCATACAAGTTTTGGAGTTCTGAATGGGGGGGTTAAAATGTAGCAACAAAAATACAAAATAGCCGAGCAAATGTTCCAGTAAAACCAGAACAAACTTACATGGCAGATAAGTGTATTTGATATGTAGTGTTAAAATTGTCTTATTTATAATTTTGAGCTATGTGTCAGTTCCTTGTTCTTCTTTAAAGGGCAGGTCTATAGCAAAAACAACATCATATCATTGGCAAGCTAATATTATGAGGACAATGAAAATTACTCCTTTTTTGAGAAAATAAGACGTTTAAAATTGATATAAAGAAAAAACCAACTTAAGCGGTGAGTTCCTTCAAACGAGATAGATTTGGCCTAGAAAAACGGTGACGTCATGAAATGAGATGTGCCCGCTGTGAGAAAAGGGACTATAAACGCTCTTAATGGACAGAACGCATACTGTTGTTGTTCACAGAAAAAAATTCCAAATTAAGTACAGACTTGACATTTAGTATGGAATATTTTTTCGCAAAACTCCAAGACTGGTCTGGAAGGTGGAAGGTGTCCGCATAAACCGCACGGAGTAAATTTTCATTGGGGTGTGTCGGGAGATGATGTAAAATACTGTTTGACAGAAAATATGCTTTCCTTTAGTTGACATTATGGCGCTCATAATGCAGTGAATTAGCCTAAAATGGCAGATTTAAGGAGATCGAATTTGATTTTTGTGGGGGCAAATTTTCTGATTTTGAGGAACATTATTCTAATATATTAAATTTATCGAGGTTTGAGGTGATATTACTAACTTAATACCAATAAGTGTTCGTTAGAACTGAAATGCACATGTGATCTACCAGTTTTGAAAGTGGGAGGAGCTTTAAAAATATGGCTCTAAAAGTGGTACGCACTCGAAAGTCTGAATGGCCCCTGGGACCAAATGTTATAAACTTACTGTAGTTAACTGTACACAAAGAAAAAGCGTGAGTTCAGTGGACGACCAAGAATCCGCGCAGTTGTTTTTTGCCGTAAGTTTATAGCATTTGACCTCATGGTGGCCATTCAAACTTTCTGAGTATGTAACACTTTTAAGAGACATGTTTTAAGCTCCTCCCATGTTCAAAAAATTGGTACATTGCAAGTGTATTTAAGCAGTGATGAATGCCAATTGCTGACGAAGTTTAGGAAATATCACCTCAAACCCCAATAAATTTGATAATAACAGAACATGGTCCGAAATTGTGTCTTCCACAAAGTTCAAATTCAGCCTCCCAAAATCCGCCATTTTAGACAAATTCGCTAAATTATTAGCACCATAATATAATATATTCCATATTAAATGTCAAGTCTGTATTACAAATTTCATGGTTTTTAAACATATGGATAAAATCAGCCGCTTTTTTTTTATATATATATTAGACAATTGTGATATTACAATTCATATGTATATCAATATCATGAGAAATATTAGGCCTAAAAAAATAAATACATTGAGCTTAGAATTTCATCTGAGACTAGCATATAAACCGTGTTGAGTCCACAAACTCATGTATCTGATTTCCCTGTATATTGCAATGCTATAGTTTCAGTTGGATGAAATATTACAAAGCGAACGCATAGTAACAATACTGTGTGGGCTTTGTTCCCGAAAGAGAAAAACCTGTAGCGGAATTTAGTACGAAATTTAGGTTCCTACTACTAACTACAGAAACAAAGCAATAGTTAGAACTCTTATAATATCTACGTTGGTATGAGACGACGGCTTGCTATTTTTATACGCGGGTAAGATCACGTGTAACAAATATATAAGGCCATGCGTTTTGACTTGAACACCCAAAAAGGGTGGTGGAGTCACACTTTTCACTGTGATCGTTTCGTTTTTTGTTTTTGATCATATCTTTGGAATTAAAAAAGATATGACAGTAATTTGGTATCATAATGAAAGCTGAGATAAATGATTGATTATAGGAAAGTTTCAATAAGATATCTTGAACAGATGCAGAATGTCACTCAATTCAATTGACCAAGTCGTTGGTGCATGGTGGAGGCTCACTATGTTCAAACTATATGGTGAATTTCATTTTTGGTACCTCGCAGTGCAAAAATTTTGAAATTTTCTTTACAAATTAGCATGATTAGTGTATATCAATAATTTGGTATCAAAAGAAAGCTGACATTATTATCTAAACTTCTATTCTGTAAAATAGTTGAAACAATAAACTACCTTGAGCTAAATAAAAATAGGGGTATGTGGTTGAACTCAACATCTAAAATGGGTGAGTGGCGTCATATTTTCACAGTGGTAGTTAGTTTTTTTCATGTATCATTGGAGTAAAAAGAAATAGTAAATTTTGTAACAAATGATCACTAAAATACCAATGATTAACTATAGAAACTGCCAATAAGATATCTTGAACATCTATAAAATGGGACTCAATCCAATTGGCTAAATAAAGTAGGGGTGCTGGCGGTACAAATTGTAAGGCAATTTTCATTTTGGGAGCCTCGTAGTGTGCAAAATGTGTTGATATTTTCCTTAAAAATAATATCACTGTTTATCAATAAATTTGATATCAAAGGAAAGCTGACATAATTATCTACAGGTGTTTTTGTAAAAATATAAAATAATAAGCTGCTTTAGGCTATATGATAGGTATCTGTTCTCCAAGACAATAAGAAAATTTCATTTGATTTCAGTCACTTTATGAATTGTATCATTTTATGAAAGGTATAACCCCCCAAACATTTTTATATTGCTGGAATGTACTTACTCTGATCTATAAGAAAATTACATAAAATGTAGGGGTAACACAGATGTGTTAATGACATTATACCCATGTACCACTGTCAGTTGATGTTTTGTCTCATTCAAATAAATGTAGCATTAGACATCTGACAGTGTTTCTGAACCTCTTGTTGGATTGTTCAATTTCCTTGTATGGACATCCCAATATGCCAA
Source organism: Amphiura filiformis (assembly GCF_039555335.1). Classification (NCBI taxonomy): domain Eukaryota; kingdom Metazoa; phylum Echinodermata; class Ophiuroidea; order Amphilepidida; family Amphiuridae; genus Amphiura; species Amphiura filiformis. Next base: position 19,296,885 of record NC_092634.1, on the reverse strand, counting down.
GAATATTATGACCACCCAGGTGGTGTCAAATGAAAGAGATAAACGGGAAGAATGATTTTAAAATTATTTCCCCACCAGAGGAGACACATATTCCTCATATGATTCTGGTCTATCTAGGCCTGCTCATGTGACGTGACCGCATCAAGCAGGACATTTTGCATCTTTCAACATTTTCCTGGCCTTTATCTTTCTCGATTCCTTTTGAAAGCAATCTTCTTGCATCCCATGCAGTACCATTTTACACCTCTCCCACTGGAATTTCAGTGACTCAAGACAAGCGGTACGTTATTTATGATCAGAAAAGAGGTACCGCATTATAAACTATCAGAGGACAAACTCCATAGACGCAGTCAACTTTATAATAGACCACTCATGCATGGTATTTTTAGTATAGGGAAATTGTACATAGCATGTTTTTGTCAACTCGTAGAGAGCTCCACAAGCAAAGTTGTGCAAAAAAACCTGGATTTCCAAAATCTGTAATGCCTTTTCTCAACAACCATACAACATTTTATAGAAAAACTGAACTTTTTACCACCGTACCTAGCCATTTTTCTGTTTATATATACCACACTTTACTTGATCGAATGCTCAGTTTACTACAAGGTCACACACTAATGACCATAGACTTTTCATCGATCCTATTCCGAGGTTGCACAAACCCTGGATGTGTGGATTCTTTTGTTATTCAGCTATACGATGTTCATTCATAAAAAACCTGGTTCTACTATTTCAGTCGACCATCTCCTATTTTCGAGCTTAATTTTGGTATCATTAACAAAATTTCACCCACCGTACCCATCAATATTCATAAATTTTGACCGATCTGCAAGTTGATCGAAACATCGAGCCAAAATCAGTTAACAATACAATGCTTACAATAGCCACTTGACCAGTCAAGTGAATCGATCAGTGAGTGTCTGCGTGATACATACACAGGGTTTATTCTTATTGGCTGAATGCTCTATTGAGCCATGACATCATACCTAATTATCAAATGTCCTCATTGCAATAGAGATAGTTTGTAATGGCTAGAATGTACCTCTTTTCTTATCATAAATAATGTACCGCTTGTCTTTAGTCACTGAAATTCCAGCGTAGTAACTGGATTCCTTGTCCCTATAATATACATAACTTTTGTTACTAGTGTTTTATTATTTTTTGAGAAAAATACAAAAATAGTCACAAATTTATCAAGGGGTGTAGTATCCCCTTAAATCATTTCCGTACTGTTTTCCTAAGCCCTTTTTAGAGTGTTTTATTTAAAAGGCGCCCATGAATGTGTGTCAAAAATCGCTTGCCCACGTCCTCTCGGCTGGCCGAAAATTGCCCCCCTTCGGCTTGCCAACAATTTCTTGCCCCCCCCCATTTTACCCTCCCCCAGGGCTCATAATTATTGCACAGTCCCTTAAATACCAGGTCAGAATGAATGAGCTTAACCGTGAACATATTCTTTCTCTAAACTTGCTATTTATTGTCCATGTGTGTCGTATACACTTTGCATGACAAAAGGTCTCGGATTTCGTTTTAATGCGATTAATTGAACCGCAGCATGTTGAAGCTACACGTCATCCGGGGTTGGTCATGTATATTGTATAGCACCAAGTCAAACTTACAGATTTTATAGTTGATACTTTATGAAACTTTATAAGGAATTCTATCACAATTAAGTGTTCAAGATGACACTTAGTAGTTTAATCGATTTGTTGAATGTTAAGTCAATCGTATTGCTGTTGGTATTCTTTACGGTTGCGTGGTGGCTGCAAATTTGCCACCAGGACCATGGCGTTTCCCAATACTGGGTTTCTTTCCTCAATTGATGTGGTATATGTACAAAGGAGAAGAGTTGCATATGATATTGACACGACTTGGACACAAATATGGAAAGATTTACAGCTTTAATCTATTCGGACTGGTTGTTGTGGTTATCAACGATTTCTCTAGTATGCAAGAAGGCTTGAATGACCCTGCGCTGAACAATAGGGGATACAACAACTTCTTGCAATCCGAATGGTTCGGTAGTCACAGTAAGCTATTAAACATAAAAAGGGAAAGAAAGAGGGAAGAAGAGAAATAGGAAAGAAGAAAAGAAGAAAAGAAAAAAAGAGGGAAGAAAAAGGGGGAAAAGAGAAGAGAAAAGGGGAAGGAGGAAGAGAAAAGGGAAAGAAAGAAGTAAGAAGATCTATACCATGTATACTATACTTTCATTGTGAAATCTGTACTCTGAAACACTGAGTTTTTAGTTTCTAATATGCCCAAAACCAAGATCTTCAGGGGCCTCCGCCCCTTGACTCCGCCGGGGCTTTGACTCCCCCAGGGGCCCTAAGGCGGGCCCCTGGACCCCACCCGTTTAACGCTTCGCGGCAAGCCGTTCGCACATAAAATACTACAACTTTTGATCAGAAATTGGGAAATTTTTCAATCTTGCCCCCCCCGAATGTCAGGTCTGGTTAAGCCCCTGGGTCCAAATTGGCAAATAGAGGTGTCCAGGCATCTAATTCTACACAGACGTACAAAATTAAGCGGTCCAAATCACGCAGACCTGTCAAATCAGACCTGGACCCCAAGACGCCTTAAAACACTACCCCTGGTAACAATACGTACAACCAATCGCCAAATCGTGCCGGATACACACCTGATAGGGTTGGTTGTTTTGGGACCCTGTTTCACTAGCCTCGAGGAATGCGGAAACCTAAAACTGGAATCTCAAAGTAGCCATAGGCCTTCTCGTACGTATACATTGTACACATCATAACATGTTGTGTTTTAGAATCCCCTTTTTCCAGACAATGGCGGATCAAGAAGTTCAAAGCTGTAGTTCAATAATTAGTTATCAAGGTATTACAAGCCGACGTCAAACGTCGGCTTGTGCTGTCTCTTCTCAGTTCTTCTTCTTACCTAGCTGGGGGGTTTTCAACCCCCCGAGCTAGGTACTGTTTTTCTATCCGATTCCTCTTCTTTCTTTACCTAGCCGGGACACCGGCTAGGTCTTGTGATGCTATCGGATCTTTCTTTCTTCTTCTGGCAACAAATTCAAAATGCTTCTTCTCCTACATGTTACATCCTACAATGACGTCATTTGCACATATGCATCGGCTATATCCAGTGTCTATAGGATGTTCACAAATTTGGGGTCAAAGGTCATTAAGGGGTCATTTCCGGTATAAAACCAAATATCTTCAAAATGCTTCTTCTCCTACATGTTACATCCTACAATGACGTCACTTGCACATATGCATTGGCTATATCCAGTGCCTATAAATTATTCACAGAATTTGGGTCAAAGGTCATTAAGGGGGTCATTTCCGGTCTGAAAGCTACAAATATTCAAAAATCACTGTTTTTACAAATTACATAGCAGAGTGTTGTCTTTAGCACATGCATTGCTACCAACCAGGGTCTTTGGGGTGTCTACTGTTTCGGGGTCAAAGGTCATTAAGGGGTCGCTTCCGGTCAAAAACCACAAATCATCAAATATGTTAATTTTTTTATCTCAAAACATAACCAGACCAGAGTTGCATTAACTTCATATATGCATTAGTGTTACCTGATGTGTGCACGGTATTTTTATTTTTTGGTCAAAGGTCATTTAGACGTCATTTCCGGTTTTAAGCTAAATAAGTTCAAGAATTTTTATCTCCATAACTAAGCATATTAGATTTTTTTTATATAAACTGTAACAATACATTTTCGTGGTGTATATGAGGTTTTTTTTGTATTGGGGTCAAAGGTCATTAAGGAGGTCAAAACGTCAAATTTGCAAAAAAATGTTTAAAACTACGGAAAAGTAGCTGTATCTCAGCCTATGGAAGACGGATAAAGCCCCTACATGCTACAGTGATGCACCATTAATGGTATGAGATGTCCATAAACTTTAAGACTGGCATTTCCGGCTCCGGCTAGGTCCAGATCTGTAACCAGATCTAGTTCTTTCTTCTTTCTGGCAACAAACTTCAAAATGCTTCTCCTCCTACATGTTACATCCTACAATTACGTAACTTGCACATATGTATCGGCTATATCCAGTGCCCATAGTGTCTAAACAGAATTGGGGTCAAAGGTCATTAAGGGGGCATTTCCGGTATTTAACCAAATACCTTCAAAATGCTTCTTCTGCCACATATTATATAGTACAATGATGTCATTTGCATATATGCATCAGCTATACCACGCGCCTCTAACTTGCATACAGAATTGGGGTCAAAGGTCATTAAGGGGGTAAAATCGTACAATTGCATTAGCTGGACATCTGTAAGGGTATGGGCTCAAACTTGGTGACAACAAATCTCATGACCTGGGGAACATTTTGGAGGGGTCAGGTCAAAGGTCATGCAGAGGTCAAATTTAGGAATGCATTTTCTGGACATCTGTAAGGGGTATGGGGCTCAAACTTGGTGACAAGAAACTTTATGATCTGGGGAACACTTTGCAGGGGTCAGGTCAAAGGTCAAATCTTATAATTTCATTTTGTGGATATCTGTAAGGGATATGTGGCTCAAACTCAGTGACAACAAATCTCGTGACCAGGGGAACATATTGCAGGTGTCAGGTCAAAGGTCATGCAGAGGTCAAATCCTAGAAATGTATCTTCTGGACATCTGTAAGGGGTACAGGGCTCAAACTCGGTGACAACAAACTTGATGACCAGGGGAACATTTTTGGAACATTTTGCATGGGTCACCAGTTCAGGTCAAAGGTCATTTGGGGTCAAATCTTAAAATTGCATTTTCTGGACATCTGTTAGGAGTACGGGACTCAAACTCGGTGACAACAAACCTCATGACTAGGGAAACATTTTTGGAACATTTTACAGGGGTCAGATACCTCCACAACACCAACATGCCCCAGCTAGGTTTGTGGTCTATGACCACCATTTGCCACTAGTTCTTCTTCTTTCTGGCAACCGCAATCAACTGCATGTAGCTCCGCAAGGGATTGACATATTTCAACCAAACTTGACCCAAAAGACCACTGGGCTAGCCCAAACCTTCCATTTGACTTTGACCTTGCTGTGACCTTTGACCTAGCTATAATGGTCAAAAATGTGATTTCACAAAAATGCTACTCCTTCCACAAATTTCATGCGATGAGGACATGGTTATATCATGTGACTCGACTTTAGTCGGTGTCTATAGGGTGTGCTCAGATAAGGGGTCAAAGGTCATTAAGGGGTCATTTCCGGTCAAAGTCTAAAAAATATTCAAAAAATCACTGTTTTTACAAATTACATAGCAGAGAGTCGCCATTAGCACATATGCATTGCTACTAGCCAGGGTCTTTAGGATGCCTACAGTTTTGGGGTCAAAGGTCATTAAGGGGTTACTTCCGGTCTAAAACTAAAATTATCAAAAATGTTCAAAAAAATTTGTCTCAAAATGTAGACAGACCAGAGTAATATAACCATCATACATGAATCAGTGTTACCTGATGTATGTATGGTATTTTTATTTTGGGGGTCAAAGGTCATTAAGGGGTCACTTCCTGTTTTTAGCTAAATAACTTTAAGAATTTTTATCTCGACAACTAAACATAATAGAATTTTTTTAATTAAAATTGGAACAATGCATTTTGTCGGTGTATATAAGGGTTTTTTCATTGAGGTCAAAGGTCATTAAGGGGGTCAAAAGGTCAATCAAAAATTTTCAAAAATCAAAATCCATGTATAAGTTCCGATTAAGCTGAAATTCACCAGGAATATTTCTTATGACATCCTAAGCACAATGTAAGAGCAGTTGACCCCATCCGTAACCCAGGGGTCAAGTTATAGGGGTCAAATTGCGGCTTGTATTCAGCGTCTGTTGACTCTAGTTTTTTATGTTTTTGTTATAGGTGAAAAATTATGACAAAGTAAAAAGTCTTCACTTTTGTAGAAATGACGGAACTTAATTTACCCTCCTCATACCCTCCACAACATTAAAGGGTAACCTATTATGCCCATTGTCTAGTTTAATTCCTTGTAAAGTATACATATATGAGCCCTGGCAAATTTCCAACATTTCAGGATTACGTTTCTGGTGGAGAAGGAGGGGGTCGGGCGAGAAACGAAACTCGTTTATAGGACGTCATCGATCTTTTGGCTTGTTCCCTAACAGTAACAAAACAAATAATATATATGTGTACTTGTCACAGGATCATAATGTGCAAATAATTATGTATTGCTTTAAAATTGCCATCCTTAGTTTAGTCTTGCTTTTAATAAGAATGGGGATGAGGAATATAATAATCGCATACCGAAACCCATTGTAGCCTAACTCCGTGGCCTAACTTCATAATATTATTCAGAAACAAAGAAAGAAACAGAAAATTACAAACAACGTCAACAACAACATCAACAATTCCGTTTTAAATGTTTTATGGCAGTAACTGTTATGTTTACCTTGTCAAGTTGCCAACGACCAATTATTGTATAGAAATAATCCACATTAAAATGACAAGTTGTTTGTTAACTGCTGTTTTATTTTTTATTCCCGTCTTTTTATCAGTGCATTCTTACAAACACAACGATGAGCTGAGGAAATTTCTCCTCACTGCTTTTCGAAGTTTGGGTATCGGAAAACGTAGCTATGAAGCCGATATTGTGGATGAATCTAAGGCTTTGGTAGATGAGTTAAACACCCAAGTGGGAATACCGTGTAATCCACATCATTACTTGATGAACACATCTGCCAACGTTCTGTTTAAGATCTTGTTTGGGAAGCGTCATGAGTACGATGATGACACATTTCGTCATCTGCTTGATCTTAATCACAGTATTCTGGGACTTGCTGGATCTGGAGGTTGGTCTGCTTTTCTCCCATACTATTTTCCAAGCAAAGACAGCAAGGAATTGTTAAAGCTTCAAGAAGAAATAATCGCCTTTCTCGACAAACTGATTGATGAACACCGCGAAAACTTCGATGCCGAAAACCCACTTGATTTCATTGATCTATGTTTGAAAGAAATGGCTGAAAAGCCAAAACCAGATGACCCGTACTCGTACCTGCAAAAACGTAATATGAAAGCTGTATTGAGTATCTTGTTTCTAGCAGGAGGGGATACGGTGTCTACTACCTTAGAATGGTGTTGCTTATACATGATGGCACATCCAGATATCCAGCAGAAGGTTCAGGAAGAAATAGATTCAGTTGTAGGCCGTAATCGGCTTCCGTTGCTTTCTGATCAAAACAACCTGCCATACACCAGAGCTGTTTTGCTGGAGATTCAACGCCATGTGACACTGGTACCACTCGGTGGTTATCACGCGGCTGGTTATGAGACATCACTCTCTGGGTACCATATTCCGAAAGGTGCGGCAATCATTTCAAACGCTTACGCCGTGATGAGAGACCCGATTGCATTTCCAGAACCAGACCAGTTCAGACCTGAAAGGTTCATCGATGAAAATGGAGAGTATTTTGAAAAGAGCAGAGTTATTCCTTTCGGACTTGGTAAATATTGTTGAATTTACTTACATTTTACTTAAATTATACTAGAATTTGCGAGTAATCGTTTAAGATATACAAACACAAATCTGAATAATTTAGTTTTCGTTGCCTTAACAAGCATAAATTTGGATAACCAGTTTAATCTTCATATGCCCAAGCATCATAAGATACGTCGGCATGCACCTAAACTATCATGCACTGGAGGACAGGGGGCAAATTGAATTCTTGCATGTACTTGATAGTTTTGATAATTACAAAATATTAATGATTATGTTAACCTATCAACAGGTATCATAGATGATCGTTACTATGTTGTGTGTTTCGTATCGTTTCAACAGGTCGGCGCATGTGTCCAGGGGAAAACATTGCCAAAATGGAGCTATATGTCATTTTCACCCATCTCCTTCACCGATTTTCACTTGTCAAACCAGACGACGTGGCACGTGTAACCTTTGAAGGAACATACGGAGGTGTTTTTGCACCAAAGCCATTCACGACTATATTCCTTCCAAGAAATTGAGTTACCGACCAACTATAGCAACAGGCTGCAAAATGACTTTTGCTGCATTTTAATTAAGATGCTGATCATGCCAGAACAAATATGGTTACAAATTATGGTGTACATACCTTTCAAGTAGAATATGTCTTCTGGCGTTTTTCTGTAATCTTTCTTTCTGGCAATCTAATAATGAGCCATTGTAGCCATATGTTTTGAACAATTTTGACCACAGTTTGCCAGAACAAACATGTCTCCGGCAATTATCAAGCACAAATCGCGTAATTTTTATTTTAAACGAACTCATATTGGCCATTAAAATGAATAAAAACAGCCGTCTCTCAACACGTCATTGTACTAGACAATTTTGGCGCGGGAATTTTGAATATCGCGTGTTGAGAGCTGGCTATTCGTTTATATGGTCAATGGTTTGTTTAAAAAAAACACGATGTGATTCGTGCTTGATAACTATTTTTCTACATATAAGGCATAATGTTATGATTGCCAGAGACAACAAAAAACATGTTCTGCGGGCGGACGGACCTTTCAAGCAGGGTCGTTTAATTTTTAATTTTATTATTATTATTATTATTATTATTATTATTATTATTATTATTATTATTATTATTATTATAAATAGCGAGTTAGGGCATTCAAAAATGCCCCAACTCGCGATTTGTAAGTTGACTAGCAGTTAAGGCATATGCCCTAATTTTCACTTCCGTGTATCTCACGTAATCTCTATTATTTTTCAGTCATGTTACTTCTGCCAACTAATGTCATTATATTCGAAGATTTTATATTGTATTTGTAAGGTTTTTTTTTTTTTTTTAGGGAGAAAGAATGTTTTATTAGAAAATGCGTATTAAATACTATTTACGTTCAAAGTATAGATGGCGACTTAGGGCATTCATATGAAATTCGATGATATCATTAAAAGTGGCCTTTATTATTCAGAAACTACGATACAATATATTAACTTGAGCGACTGCAAATACTAATTGTGTGTAAAAATGTCACAAAAATATCAAATTTGATTATAAAACAGTATTATTTGTCTGTCTTTGGGATGATGTTGTTATCAATAACTCCCGATATTTTGTGTCGCCAAATTGATGATTTCGAAATTCCCCGTACTGCCGTAATATTTTCATGGGGCCTAATTTTTATGTTTTTGTACAAACATTTTTTTTTTTTTCAATCATTTATGAAATTTATTTTTTGTAAACATTTTTTGTAGAATTTTAAACATATGCAATGGCTGTAAAAGCATCTAGAATTCATTTCAAATTAAACAGCTTAATCCTCAATCAATTAAGAACGTATACAATAGTCAACCCGCACCCGCCATGTTATTTGGATAGATCCGTTCGACGTCACGTTCTGAATCAGAAGTTGCTGCTCAGTGGCAAAAATATCTCCAGGATACATCCATGCATGTATGTACGGACATGGCGACTTCAAATCTGTAACCATGTACTGACAGTCGATGCACAAAACAGATTTGATTTAAGCAAAGTAAGTATACACCTTGTATATTTTAGCCTATTTACAGTAACACATGAACTGCACTAACATTCTGTGCAGTGTGTACAGTCATGACATTATCATACCACTAGTCTAAGGTAAGCATCAAAGAACACCGCTAACCTGATATATTTTCGTATCTAGTCAGTGAGTGCGTATTTTACGCTTTATATCTAGTCAGTGAGAGCGTATTTCGCAAGCCCGATCTGCGTGTACGGCGAGGTACGCGTATAAAGGCGAATCAGCGTAAACCGGGCGCGTAAAATGCACGCAACCTGTAATACGCGAACAGTCATCTATTTTTGTAATATTTTTCCTATTTAGCAGGAATTAAAATGTTTAAAAACGTAATTATTTCAATATTTAGAATGACTTAGTGGTATGATAAAATCGTTATTAGGTTCAGCGTCGGGATGGTACGGGAAATTATCGTGCGCTCAGTGTCATACTGGGTTCAGCCTTGGCTTCACCCAGTATGACACTTCGCCATTGATAATTTCCCCGCACTATACCTCCGCTTCACCTAATAACTAATAGTATACTATAAAATACAAAATAATATTGATTGTTTTCATCATTCATGGACATGGTTTTAGTTTCACCATGCATGCGTGACACTATCTATAGTCTATCTACCTCGAGACACTGGCACTAGCTTTGAAGTTAAGCGTGTTCCGGACAGAGCGTTACTTGGTGCATGTACATACTTTTATGCGGGCGATCAATGTGCCGCATAAAATTATGTTCACACAAGAAACCACGCTAAAGCTGGTTTCATACTACCCTGCCGCTGAGCGGCGTGGCGCCGCAACGCATTGCAGACAAACAGACACAATCAAGGCTTGTCATTGGTTGAAACGCCCTGCCGCTTGCCAAAGCGGCAGGAAAGTATGCTGGGGGCATAAGCCAGCATAACATATGCTGAACTTCAATTTCAAAGCTAGTGCCGATGCAGTTGGCAAGCTATTTGTTTGAGGGAGTTGAGATTAAGTCAAATATCTCAAATTATTCCACTTGTTCATGTTATTGTTTACATTGGGAATTAGGCCGCGCCGTCAGCCTTTCGCCATCTTGTGGGTACAAATGATACGCGTGTTCAGGGGTAGCGCTAGAACTAAACACTACAGTGTCCGCAGGGACCCCTGAACTTGCAGAAAATTAAGAAGTAGGGGGTCCGGAGTAGAGATTGGCGAGTCCGAGTTGCACAAATGCAGCATAAATAGTATGTCTGCAATAGCGCTAGATTGAAAAACTGGGGGGTCCACAGGGACCCCTGAAATTGCAGAAAATTTAAAAACAGGGGGTCCGAAACCTATTTTGGTGGGTCCGGGACCCCAAAAAGCAACCTAGCGCTACCCCTGCGCGTGTTAATGCATCGGACACTACGCGCAGGGCGCAGCTTGCCATGCAACTGTTATCATGCATCATCACACATGGAGATCGAAGGACAATCGCAGCGTGTACCCACAATATGGCGGCATATGACGTCACACTGACAGCCTCTATTGAATGAATGCAGCTTTCAACAGCTGTACACAATGCAACTGCGATCATCATCCTATATTGCGTATTTCAAACTACAACACGAGCGGTCGAGCGCACAATGGATACCGGTACCATACAATACCAACCAATCATGAGTGCATTGGCATGGATGGGTCCGTGTTAGGCCTGCATGAACAGTCGTACACGGTGGCGTATATCGCGCAGTGTACGCACAAATTTGTCATTCTATGCCTATGTCAGGCTGTGTTCATTCAATTGGAATAATCTGTAAAGCACATGAAGGCCTGGGGAGGGTAAAATTGGGTGGGCAAGAAATTTTTGGCGAGTCGAGGGGGGGCAAGCAATGTTTGGCAAGCTGAGAGGGGGGCAAAGAGATTTTTGGCACGCGTTCTTGGGGGCCTTTTAAATAAAACGCTCTAAAAAGGCGTAGCCTCCGTAGGGAAACCGTACGGAAATGCTTAAATATGCAAATTTTCCTGCTCGCTACGCTCGCAACATGTGTATATAGACCATTTAAAGTTTGCAAATTGGCATGTGCAAGGGGGGGGGGCAAAGATTTTTTGGCAGGCCGAGAGGGGGTGGGGCAAGCAATTTTTGGCAGGCCGAGAGAGGGGGCAAGCGATTTTTGGCACGCCGTTTGGAAATCATAATTATTGTACACCCGGGATTGCACAGCCCCATATGTACCAAAAAGTTCTTGCAGATTAATTTGTTTAGCCAAAATATCACCAAATTTGAATTTCCTTCGGACTGGTATACCAGAACGAAATTACAACAGTGGCCTATGGAGCAGTGCAGTATAATACACTAAATCATGCATAACTTCATAAACGCAAAATTGGAAGCAACTGAAATTTTTTCGTAGATATCTATTGCAAAATGTCATAAAAAGATCGAGGATGCTAGGATCACGAAATCCTCCTTTAATGTAAGTTGACACGCACAGTGACAATTATAAAAGACAAATATTTTTTTGCTAATTATAAGCTCTCAAATTTTGGAAGATTAAAAAAATAAATTAATTAAAAAGGCACTCATAAAGTTAGATAAAAAAAATATATATAATTATTTATGTAATGGGTTTGAGCACTCTAAATTCCAAAGTTATAGTCACTTGTAAAGTAAACTTGTTATAATTATTTATAGCAATATTGTAAAATATGATGAGTTAGCCCCCCCCTTATTTCATTCGTCAAAATTCCGATTTTTACACGATTTACATTATAGCAAGTTGGTGGTGCGCGCCCTTAGACATTTGGCTACGGGCTGCGGATAGCAAGGACAATTTTCAGAAAAAAAAAAACATCATGTTGTCATCGAAGTTTCACCAGTTTTTCACCAGTTTTCTATAACATGGCTAAAAAGAAATTGCCCCATTTTGCACTGCAGAAGAAGAAGAGCTGAACCACTGCCCTTGTGAAGTAATTTTGTGATCTAAGATTAATACCCAGTTATGTGAGTAAAGAACAAGAAAGACACGAGAATTCATCTGGTTTAGTTCTGACAATTCAACTTGTAAATAGGCTGAAAATAAAAAATCTGGTACATGTATCTAATGAATAGTTTACACTTTACATCCAATTGCAACGATATGAGAGCTTGCATGTAATGGTGGTATTCAAGGTCACATATACTAAGGTCAAAGGTCATTTCAGGTCAATTTGTAAATAGTCTGAAAAGGATGATTATCAGTTGTGTTCACGTTGTCGGACGTACGCCCGGCGGACCTTGGCCGGCGCCTGGGGGGCTCCCATTGTGGCCTGTACACATGCATCCGCGATAATCAACTTTTGAATTTAAGCACCCTAAACAAGGATTTAACCCTTGGCTAAAACAATAACCTAAACAAGTGTTTTCACACCCTAACAGGGATTTTATTCCTTGCATCAAATTTCATACCCTAAATTTCATTTCCGCGTATGGGTTGTTTTACAATCAGGGTACACAGATTGTCTCACTGGGGGTGAAAAATGAAGTGTCTAGTTTTTCCTCAATTTATTTGTTTTTGTGTTGTAGATGGGTCAAATAGGAAATCTGTAAAAATTTTAGGCGTCAAGTGTTCAGAGTTTCAAGTTATGCCAGAAACATGTTTTTGATACACATGTTTCTGTATACCGGTACCTAATTTTTCGGAGAGGACACATTTTGACGGAAACCTGACGTCCAACTTTCAAACATGTGATACATGGAAACTAAGTGTAAGTGGACTTAGTGTTTATTATGAGTTTGTAGGATATCTATAAGTGTTTTTCAAGAAAATATAATTTTAGTCTTGGGTCAATTTTAACTATGGATTACGAGCTTGTATTCGGAGAGGACATTTTTTGACGGAATTTTCAACATAAATTTGAAGAAATGGTACAACCCTGGAATTATGAAAACTTTCGGGCCTCATAAGTCAAAATTGTTGGTCCAAAGTATATAAAAGTATACATATTTAGAATGGCAAAGACTTGATAAGTTCATCTGTGAGGTCAAATTTGGGCCAAAATGGCACTTTTGGCCCCAAATCCCCAAAATAACGGTTTTTGGCCCACTTCTTTTTCATGCATCGCAACAAAAAAATTCTTGGGCCAAAAATGTTTTATTACCGTAACCACTCGGGTATAAGCCCACCTTCAGGTATAAGCCCACCCCCTATTTTTCAAAACATTCTGGGAACAAGGGTGCACTCGGCTATAAGCCCAGTACTAAATTTTGGCCAAGTTCTTAAATCAAATCAATGCTTTTCTCTATTTAAGAACCAATATAAAAAATATCAGTTGATAATTAACATTCCACACTTCGAATTTTAAGAAATTGACATAGATGATAGAAATTACTGGTACATTGGGCATATACAAATGGGGATGATTTTTCTTATTTCTAAATTCAAGTACTAGCCCCTCCCCGGTTATAAGCCCACCTCCATTTTTGAAGTGAAATCTGCCATATAGGGGGATGGGCTTATACCCGAGTGGTTACGGTATTATTTTTTTTAAACTAGATCAAAATATCTAGGACCCGCTTTTTCATTTTTTTGAATTTCACCAACTTTGAGAAATTTGCTGCCAAAAATGGTCAAAAATGCTGATTTTTCAAAAAAATCATAAAAAAGCCCGATTTTGGCCCAAATTTCAAATATTTTTGGTGAAATTGGTCAAAATTAAAAAAATGAAAAAAAAGCGGGTCCTAGATATTTTCATCTAGTTTTTTAAAAATTAAAAAAAAAAAAAAATTGGCCCAAGATTTTTTTTGTTACGATGCACGAAAAAGGAGTGGGCCAAAAACCACTATTTTTGGGATTTTGGGCCAAAAAAGTGCCATTTTGGCCCAAATTTGACCTCACAGATGAACTTATCAAGTCTTTGCCATTCTAAATATGTATACTTTTATATACTTTAGACCAACAATTTAGAAGTTATGAGGCCCGAAAGTTTTCATAATTCCAGGGTTCAGACCAACCTTAAGGAAACAGTCGCAATCTTATGTGGTTCTCAATTTTGAACAATCATGTTTCAAACATTACTTCTGAACTGTCAAAATATGTTTTTATGTTATTGCTGGCAGTGATATATCATTTGCAAAGTTCACAAAGGTCAAATGAGACGGTTATTTTGTCCCAAAATCATACAGAAATGTATATTTTCATCATTTGCTAAGCATTTCAAACAGTTTCTTTGTGGCTGTAGGTGGAACTAATAGGGGCCAATAATTAGGCATGGCAACTTTTAATCATAAGTTAATCTAATATTTGAAACAGGGCACAATATGGTGCTCAGCCCAAATGTACCCAGATTGTAAAACAACCCGTATTTCATTGCAATTTTGCTACTCGCTTATTGTGCTTACCCACAAAAAACTACCCTTTTTACGCGTTTTCATTATCGCGGATGGTGTACAGGCCACAATGGGAGTGACCCCCCAGGGGCCTGCGTAAGTTGCTGGGAGTAGCGGTAGGCGTTGCCAGGAGTACTGGCAGTGTGAACGATGGTCAGCGTAAGTTCCGCCAGGCGTACTTCCAATGATTTACTCCTGACAAAAGTCAGGAGTAGCAAGCTGGGTGTAACCTCCGCCAGGTGTAAGTTGCAATGTGAACGCTGCTACTCCTGACACCCGGTGTAAGTTTCACCTTTTGTTGGTTGGAACTAAGACATTACATATTGCATGGTTGAAAAAGGTCACAGAAACACTGGAAGTGGTAGTCGATGTTTACACCGACCAGAAGTGAATGCTTGGTGGATCTGGTCGGCGTAGTGCTAGGAGTAGGCTAGGTGTGGACACGCGGTAGGAGTACCGTAGCGAAAAAATTTGTGGAATTTTTATCAATGTTAGCGTAACTTTACGCCGGGTGTAACTCAAAATGTGAACACGACTATTGTTGAATTAGTGGACATGCTTGTAAATCCTTGTCAACTTATCAGTACAGTCCAACCTCTCTTATCTGGACCTCTTTTATCCGGATCTCTGTTTATATCCGGCTTAGAAATCTTCACTAGAGAACATGTTTTTGATAATTTGACACCTTAATTCCATGCTCTGAATGCCAGGAATGACATATCTATTAGTGTTGAAACAATCTTTTTTTTTCCCAATTTCAGTACTTGGTCAGTCAATGCAGAATTAGGCCTACATGTAATTCACTTATCCGGATTTTTCACTTATCCGGACAATGCTTGGTCCCATCATGGCCGGATAAAAGAGGTTGGACTGTATAGGGATCAGCAGGAGTATTTCCTTTTTTCGTAGCAGAATTGGGACTAGGATCATATGCATAGGCTCTTAAAACCTGTGACTAAAACCGTTGAACATTGCTTTAATTGCCAAGTAATAGGAATAAATCTTATTTTATTACACAGGAGTGTAAAATTTAATTCTTCATTATTCTTTGTTAATTTGTATTTTTGATTTTACAGCTAGAAGAACCTTAATGTAGAAGGAAAGTATATAGAAATGGCGGTATATATCGATCACAAGTTACAGACTTCGAGGTTTCCAGAGGTAAGAAATTGAAAAGCAAGCCAGTAATGCAGGGGTGGGGGGGGGGGGCAATCTCTCCCGGGCAATCTCTGTGCTCTCTCTGATACTGATATAGATTCCATATCATGTTGGAGTGATGGGAAAAGGTTAAAGGTCATTGGACCTCGACAAGGGCCTCGACCATTGTCCCAAATAGGGGACGATTGGTCATTAAGACTATTGGTCATTAAGATTTATATTATGAATTTCTGATTCGCGTCTCAAAGAAACTTGCCATGAAAGAAAAAGGAGTTAGAAAAAAATTATGTTGTTCGTACAATCAACTATAATAGTGTTGACATAATTATAGGCCTAAATCATGTACTTCACCATGTTAAAAACTTCACCATGTTATTTGAATTTTATATTGATTTGGGCAATGATAAATCAAAATTGTGCTTAGTTTATTATTTTACTATAGGACTATTTTTACTTCACTACTCTATGTGCGTGTTTATAGTGAGCCAGATTATCCAGTATTTAGCGTATAAAACATAAATCAATTGTTAGGTAGGCCCCCAAAAATAAATGTTTGTTTGTCCTCCACAGCTTTGAAAGAGGACGTGTGGGCGGGCGGACATTTTTTTGTTTCTTCCAGATTTGGCGTATTCCTTGACCTAGCTAGAGCTAAATGCTACAATCATTCATGGTGACCTAAAAAAAAACCATTTTGTGTATTTAATATGCAGTTAAAGTTATAATTTGTGTTCATGTCATAGTCTTTTAATGGTTTCATATCCAATGTATTTTGAAGTCACTAAAAGTTATAACTTTGCATATTGAAGACACAAAATATTTTGGGGGGCTTTTTTTACTTTCAACCATGAAAGATCTTAGTATTTAGCTCTAGCTAGGTCCAGAGATACTCCAAATCTGAAAAAATGTTGACTTTTACTTATTTTTATAAAAAATAAATTTAAAAAAAAATGGTCAGGCCTTGATCTGAGGAGCGGGCACTGGAGGACAAACAAACAACTTTTTTTTTGGCCTTATTGCAGTATAATAAATCCACTACAATTTTAACATTATTGAGCACCTGCATTCAACGGGCTATTGAACTAGATATTGAACGTATTATAGACCGTATTTACACTATTTTTGCCCCCCCACCCATCAATGCCCCATCAGTTGTTTCAACCAAACATTTGAACCGAAGTCCAAATATAGTTAGTCATTTTGGTGTGATTTTTAAGCTTACCTATTTTTTCTTGAATTACCGTTGTGAAAAAGACCTAATAAATGCCCCCTCTTTGAAAATGCAACATCACCACGAGTAAATACTGTAGTGGCTACAGCTTACAGACCCGGCCAGACCAAACACTAGAAACCCACAAAGACAAGAAAGTGCTCATATTTGGCGAGGCTAGGCGAGAAAAGGTAAAAGGCAAGGTAGCATATTAAAAAGGCGAGGAATGGCTCAGATTAAATCTTGCTCAGATCCTGGGCAAGGAAAGGCAAGGTACATCCAGCACATCCATACCTGCCACAGACACTTGTCTGGAATATAAGATTCCACACCACCAAATCACACCATAAAGGTAAATGGCTGGTAAAAAAAAATCAGTGTTTTTATTGTAAGAACCACACCGGGATTGATTTAATGGAAAAAAAGTTTCAAAAGAAGGCTCATGTGCCTATCTTTGTGATAGCTGTACTTTGTGGATGGTTTTCTCAATATCTAAGCATAAAAAGATTACATTTGTTAC
The DNA here is from genome assembly GCF_039555335.1 of Amphiura filiformis. NCBI lineage: Eukaryota > Metazoa > Echinodermata > Ophiuroidea > Amphilepidida > Amphiuridae > Amphiura > Amphiura filiformis. The sequence continues at coordinate 19,279,228 of NC_092634.1, read as the reverse complement.
AATTATTTTGTTCTTCTTCACCAGATGACGTCACTACATATAATCAGTGTGCTGTAAGATTGACAGGATGTACATATTTTTCAACACGTCACTGCGAAAAATCAAGCTGGCAGCTGCTGCTTACCTACCCAATATTTGTTGGTTTTATGGAAGAACATATCATAAACATTAGGTAACGTGGTGTTTTGAATGAACCCACGGTTGTTTGATGGGATCATTTATTAATTTTTCAAACAAAACATCATGTACAACCAAATTTTAGGCTTTCAGACACAAGCATTTTGACTATTTACAAGAAAACCGCCGCAAACAAGAAAAGCCATTAAAAGGGGATGCTGTGTTTCATGGGTAAGTCCAACTCACTGAACTATTGCTTTGCCTACTTAACAATAGGTATGGCTGTATTAATGTTTGTTTCAATTTGTTCTGTGACTCAATTACAAATATCTGAAAGGCTGAGAAACAAAAAATTAGGCCCTGCCTGATTATCATAATTATCTTAATGTTGCTATCTTCAGTAGATAGCACATGGTTAGCAATACACGTGCTGCATTAATTTGAGTCGGCATCAATACTAAAACTGGAATAATTTCACTTTTAATCAGGGATTTCTTTAAGCATTTTGCTGAAGGGGTATTTTCAAATTTTTTTGACCCTTTCAATTGTGAATTTTTCCTCTGAAGGAGTCAAAAACATTGCCCAAGGGGTACTTTTATAATATTATTTTGAAGACATTTTTAACAATATGTGGAGCCATAGGCGTAGATCCGGAGGGGGGTGGGGTGTGGATGGGGGATCTCCCCCAATATTTTGCCAGGGGGTGGTCCATACAATCATCCCCCAATGTTGACGCTTCTGTATGTGGGTTTCTGACCAAATTAACCTCATATTTGGCCATTTAGCCCCAAAAGTGCACATTTTTGCGCTTCTCGCTAATTTATTCCACTTTTGCACCATATTTCAACAGTTTAGGTTGAAAATGGTAAAACTTTTTGTACCATAAACTTATTCTTTCTCCAAAAGGTGCTGGATTCACTATACTTCAAGACACACCCCACACCCCCACCCCCTCCGAGTCGAAAAGAAATCTACTGTTTGGAGCAGTGGCGGATCTAGAGCAGTCAGAAGGGGGTGGGGCAATTTTGCAATTTGGTGGATTATTTTGGCAATATTAATGTGTAAAATTTTAGTTGAAAAAAGCTGAACATTTGTGAAATGAGCAGTCCATGGAGTCTTTCGTGGACGGCAAGTTTTCCCTATTATGGTAGGCATTACATAAATTGGCAAATGTCGAAAGCAGAAGTGAAAGTGGCCATTTGTTTATCAACTACGCAGGGTGATGTTCCCCCCTTAGAACTTGGAAAATGTTGCAAAATGAAGACCTAATTGAAGCGATTTGGTGGACCATTTTGGCACTTTTACTGTGTAAAATTTAAATTTGAACAGTTGAAGAAAAGCTGCAAATTGTGAAATGCCGGTCCATAAAGCCTTCGTTGTCCTACATATCTGGAGTATAGGTCCTAAATGCCAAAAGCCGAGAATAAATACACAATATCAGGTGTTTCTCTATTCAATTCTTGCAATATCTGAATGCGTACGTTTTCAAGATTTTGTACGCATTGGACTTTGGGACTAGAGATTTGAAGGAGTCAGAAAAGTGCCTGAACGCGTAAATATGCGTGTTTTGTGCGTTAAAGAAAACCCTGCTTTTAATGGTCGAGATATGTTAAGAAAGGCTGCAGATCATGTAAAATGGGGTTTTAAGCAAATTTTTAACCCTGTATTTGACATGTATGACAGATACTCTAGAAACACTGTGTGGGGATGCACTATATTTAGATCACCGAGCAAGATAAAATACAAATTGTGGAATAGTATATAACCAGATTTGTCTGTTTTGGGGTAAACTTTTTGCTAATTTGCAATTTGCATTACATGGGGCGGGGGGGGCTAGGGGATTTGGAAATATGCTCAAAAATGGCTTCAGATTGAATTTTGAAAGTTAAAAGATTTCCTTCAAATTTAAAATTTAGAAGGAAATCGTACATTAAGGCTTTAAGCTTACCTGAAAAAGTATTCTTACCATGCCCAAGTACATGTAATTATTTATCAGCTAGTCAAGACCATTCTTCTTGCACAAGATATCAATTAAGGCCTATAAGCCTAACCTGAAAAATTGGGGTTTTGTCAAGTAGGCTAGGTACTAGTTACTGACTCTGAGACATGACTGAGTTTGGTTTAATTAATGCAGTTGCAGTAATCTGTCTGATTTCAATTTTGTTTTTGTTCAGATATGACCATGTATGTGACCATCTGTGATGCTGTGTTTCATGGGTAAGTCCAACTCACTGAACTATCGCTTTGCCTACTTGACAATAGGTACGGCTATATTAATCTTTGTTTCAACTTTAACATATGTGTTCTGTGACTCAATTAAAAACATCTGAAAGGCTGAGAAGCCAAAAATTAGGCCCTGTAGTCGGGCAGCAAACTACCCAGTTTTTAAGGCCTGTGGCCTTTTGATGAAGACAATGTGCCACCTATCCTAGCATGTTGTTTGGGTCCCAAGTAACATATTTATACAAAATGTTTACAAAAATCCAAATCCAGATTTTGTTTTTCAAAATGGCGCCCATTTTGGCAAAATATTTCCAATATTTGTTAAACTGCCCCTTCCCAATGTGATTTTATTGGCACAGTAGTGATCGTTTTAGGCTTGTTATAGTAGTTTTGTCATGTTGGCATGCAGTAGCACCAATATTAATGATTTAAAAATTCAAAATGGCCGCCAAAAATTCAAAATGGCCACAGAAATCAATTTATTTCCTTCAAACATACAACAAGCCTACATCAATCTGGTAACATATGAGATTGGACACATGACATGAATATTAAAATAATAACACACACAAATCCCATACTAAATGCACACCCACCCCACACCCTTACCCACCCCTCCACCCCAGTATATTTCGTTTATTATTTTAAAGTGCCACAAAAAATGTATCAAAAACATTTTCTTGGCTCATAATGGGTATCCTTTATACAAGAACAGTTGGTGGTGCTAGTTTGGGCTACAGGCTGTATTACTACATCCATAAGTACATGGCAGCAGGGGTACATGGATCTTCAAAAAATTTGAACCATTTAAGGACAATTTTGCCCAAATGTGCCCAGTTGGTTGCACTGGTCTCCACTGAAAACCCACCCATCGATATACCAAAATCGCTGAAAAAGGTACCCCAAAACCGTGGCACTTTCCTGTACACCTTCAAACAGGAAGACCCCCCAGGGATATGGCATTGGCCAGACATTGAGAGGTATTGAGAACAGGGTAAAGGTACAGAGTGGTCCCAGAAATAGTTTATGGGTCCCGGGGGATGGAATTTTCAATGGTTTCTAGGGATGGAGTTTGGATACCAGGGATGGGGTACCGTAGGTCCCAGGGACAATAGTTTATGGATCCAGGTGAAGGTTCTAGGTTCCAGGGGTGACATTAGGGGTGTCAGCAATGGGGTTTGGGGTACCAATGACAGGGTTAGGGGTTCGGGGGATGAGGTTAGGGGTTCCAGGAATGGGAGAGTCCCATGGTCGGTGTTAGGGCACCTAAAACAATGCCTACTGTACCAATAAATTCACAATGGGAAGGGTCAATTTGAAAAATATTGGATAGGGTGAGGGGTATTGGGATGGAGTAAAGGGTCCCAGGGTTTGGATAATGGGTACCGGGGACAGCGTTAGGTGCACTGAGGAAGTGCTAGGGGTACTGAGGACAGGGTAACGGGTTATGGGTCCCGGTGAAGGGGCTAGGGGTTTCAGAGATGACCGGTCATGGGTCCAGGAATGGGTCGCATGATCGTGAGGCGTGTTTGAGGTCCAAGGGATAGGATATGGGTGACTGGGGATTGAGTGAGGGGTACCAGGGTTGGAGAAATGGGTACCAGGAACTGAATAAGGGTACTGGGCATTGGGTATGGTGAACCAGATGTGGGCCAACAGGTTCCGAAGATGGTATTAGGATGTTTCATGGCCGGGTCTCAGGGACAGAGTTTGGTGTTCCATGAATTGAGTTTAAGGTCACATAGTTTGTGTTAGAGGTCCCCGGGAATAGGGTAATGGGGATGGAGGCCAAGAGTTAGGGATATGAGTACCAGGAACAGGGTAAGGGGTGTAAGGCATTGAATATGGGGAACCAATCAACCAAATGTGGGGTTACAGGAGCCAAAGATGGGATATATAATTTATAATGTATTTAATTATCTGTATTTAATAATAATTTGTATATATTTGAGAAGAAACCAGATAAACTTGAATTAAATTGAAAAATTAGGGTCCCAGGGATGAGTCATGGGTCTCGGGGACGGAGTTACGGGTTCCAGGAATAGAGTTAAAAGTCCCATAGTTGGTGTTAGAGGTTCCAGGGAACAGGGTAAGGGGTAATGGTGATAGAATTAGGGGTCCCAGGGTTGGGGTAGCCCATTAAATGGGTACCAAGAACAGAGTAAGGGGTGCCGGGCATTGGTTAAGGGTAAACAGGTTGTGGGGTTGCATGTACCAAAGGTGGGATTAGGATCCCAGGGACGGGTTATGGGCAGACCTGCCAACCTAGCGCAGTAAGAAAGAGAGACATTGAGGCCAAAATTGTGTACATGTACACAAACCAGGTACCGACAAATTCAAAGACTTGAGGTGTGCAATATTTTCAGAATTCAGGGAAGGTTTTGCAGGTCTAAATTTATCACAATAGACTAAAGAGAATGCTATAGCAAAATTTTAAAGTGACATTTGCATAATTTTCTTCTGTTCTTACATTTAAATTTGCCATCACTGAAATTTTCAGAAAGCAGGACTGTCCTCTTTTTCACTTTGGAAAACCCCAATGAGGGACAGTCCTCAAAATGAGGGACAGTTGGCAGGTCTGTATGGGTCTTATGAGAATTCCAGGTTCCAGGAACGGAGTTTAAAAGTCCCAAAGTTGGTGTTAGAGGTCCCAGGAATAAGGTTAGGGTAATGGAGATGAAGTTAGCCTAGGGGTCCCACAAGTGAACTTGCGTAATGGGTACCAGGAAAGGGGTTAAGGGGTACCGGATGTGGGGTTACCGGTACCAAAGATGGGATTAGACTAGAGGTTCTAGGAAGAATGGAGTTAAAGGTCCCATAGTTGTTGTTAGGTGTCCTGGGAATAGGGTTAGGGGTACTGGGGATGGAGTTCCGGGTTTCCAGGTTTGGCTTTAGGAGTCCCAGGGATGGCGTTAGGGGTACCGAGGACTGTGTAAGGGTACTGGAGTAAGAGACCTAGGGTAATAAGGATATGGGTAGGGTGCCAAGGGTGTGGTTATGGGCTGGTCCGAGTACATCAAATTTAGCTATAGAACATATCAGGTTATGGGCCACTGGGCAGTGGATTATGGGTTCCAGTGTTGTGTTAAGGGGTCCCTTGGCTGGGTCTATGGGCCCCAGGGATGGGTAGTGCTACTGGCCAGGGATGGGGTTAGGGGTACCAAGAATACAGGGTTATGTGAACCGAGGAGGGTATTAGGGTAGGACATTCGGGTACTAGTACGGGATACATGTTATTGGGTATAGATATCAGAGTACGATACGTTTAACAGGGTAGGCCTACAGGGCCTATGAGTTAGATACCAAGTTAGGGGTGATCGGGGTAAAGATTAGGCTTAAGGGTTCGGGTATGAGTATGGGCTGGCCCCGGTACATCAAACTTAGCGGGAACATAATTATTATTATCATATCCAGATGAGGAGGCATGAAGACATTTAAGGTGGAAGTTACAGATTTTAAATTCAGGAACTATTTTAAAATAAAATGTTATCATAGAGAGTGAATTATAGGTAAGCATTTGAATGTGGGGGGGTGGGTGGGTGGGTGGGGGTGGGGTGGTGTGGTGTGTATTTGCAGTGTAGTGGAGTTTGTGTATCTGTTGGTATATTAATTAACATGTTACTTGCTTAAACTTATATTTTATAATGCTCATTGTATGTATAGAGGAAACAAGTTGAATTTGGCGGCCATTTTGAATATCAAAATCGTCAATATTAGTGCATACATGTCATAAATAATATCCTAGGCCTAAAACAATTGCTATTGTATCAATAAATTCACAATGGGAAGGTCAGTTTGAAATATATTGGAAAATTATTGAAAAATGGCCATTTTTTGAAAAAACAAGATGGCCGCCATCTGCTGCATCTGGATTTTTGTAAACATGCATAAATATGTTACTTGGGACCCAAACAACATGTTAGGATAGGTGGCACATTGTCTTCAAAAAAAAGGCCACGGAATTTAGTTTGCTGCTTGACTACTGCCTGATTATCATATCTTAATGTTACTATCTTCAGTAGATAGCACATGGTTAGCAATACACATGCTGCATTAATTTGAGTCGGCATAAATACTTGAATAATTTCGCTTTTAATGGTCAAGATATGTTGAGAAAGGCTGCAGATCATGTAAAATGGGGTTTTAAGAAAAAAATTAACCCTGTAGATTCCACACCACCAAATCACACCACCAAGGTAAATGGCTGGTAAAAAATCAGTGTTTTTATTGTAAGAACCATTGAGCTGCTTACCTACCCAATATTTGTTGGTTATATTGTAGAAGATATCATAAACATTAGGTAAAAGGGTGTTTTGAATGAACCAGGAGGGTTAACAATGAGAAAACGATCAATTCCTCCATACCTTTTAACACATAAATGAATAGGAAATCTATTTGGTGGTGTGCACCCATAAGTAGCACCCAATTAACACCATTGTTATCATGTTGACTCAATTGGTCATTAACAATTTTAATTTTTATAACAGTAATTCCTGCCAGACAGCCCAGGAAGGTTATGACCAATTGAGTGTGCTGGAATTAAGTACCTCACCATTTCTTGCCACTTGCCCAGGATGCCATTCCTCACCTTTTTTTAAAATTTAAAGAATATGTGACCCGTCACATCAGTAGTTACTGATTGCTACATGTACCCGTCCCTATTTAGTATGGGGCTTGTTTGAAACAAGTTTGTTGATGTTCAAATGCCAAATTGACTGCTCAGTGCCAGAAGTGGGTAAGTGCAATAGCTGCCATGTGAAGTATGAGTACAATACTGTGTGTAAACTGCCAAAATGGTCACAGGGCAGCTATTGCGCTTACCTACTTATGGCACAGAGCAGTCAAAATACTGATGCCCTTGCACATTATTTTTTTCCATCACAATTTGATTTGAAGATTTACAAGAGTAAAAAACCTATATTATGTATTGTGTTATTTGTGTTAAACTTGAACTGAAAGCCTGATGATTCCAAGAAAGATGGGTTAACCACTGAGCTGTTATTTTATTAATTTTAATTTCCATAAATCTTCATTTTATCACAGGTGATCATGCATATTCGCCATACCAAAATCACAATGCGTCGAACAGAAGAGGTGCAGCTGTTTGTCTCAAAAGAGGAGAATTCCATAGAGGTGATGGGCGCTTGATGACATCCACTTGCTAGCCAACCTTATACCGGAAGAAAGGAAGCGTTCCTTACGAATATTCATATAGGGCTGCTTGGTAGTTTGGTATTAATAGTCTCATGGAATTGAGACTAAAATATTCTATAGAGAACAGAACTATAATCACTGCAAGCTCCTGTAAACTCATCTCCTCAAAATTGATTCACAATAACTTTTATCCCACTAAAAGTAGCACTTAGATAGTCTGCATGCTGTCTACTGAAGCTAATGCTAAGTATGTTTCATATGCTATCAAGATAGTCTGTATGCTATCTACTGAAGCTATGCCAAGTAGTTCATTCCACACATGCTGTCAACTGAAGATCATAGCAATATTGTAATTTGTTATTAATATGTGATGTGATCAAGCAAAATCAGTTGGAACTCGGAAATATTAAATTTTCTGTTTCTTATAGGATAGTAAAAACATTTACAAATCTGGATTTTGCAGAAAACAGCATTGAAATTGAACAACCAATTCCAAAGATATGAGCAACTAAAGAGTTATCAAAGCAACTAGAAACAAAAGGAAATATTTACTTTGTGTGGCTATATCGCAAAATTAATATTTCCGAGTTCCGACTGATGTTGCTTGATCGCATCACATATGTTATTATTTTAACAGATTCTACCTACTTGATTGTTTTGTATTACACAGGTGCTACTGAATATAGTCCATTTTGTTTAGAGGTTAATGACAGTGCATCATTTGTCTTGAGGGTATTGTAAAATAATTTTATTTAAAACATTGTGCTTTGGAATCAAGGAATATCAGGAGCAGTGCAAAGCACAATGTTTAGATATTTTACAATACCCTCAAAATACCTGATGCAACTTAGTCATTAACCACATTCATAACTGCCACTTTTCACTTTGCATCATATTTTCTTCTTTTAAATTTGAAAACAAAATAAAGTTTTAACTTTATCACAAAGTTGTCACAAAGTAGCTTCTCATCAAAAATATGTAGCATCAAAACCATAGCACCTATCAAAAACAACCTTATTGGTGCAAAGTGGGGGCAATGGCTCATCTGAAATTGTAAACTTTGATAAGGTTGCACCAAGTTGATGTATCGTTATGATACACAACATTTTCATTAGAGATGAGGACTGTACAAGAATACTGCTTGGACTGCTTAAGACTTGCCCCTACTACTGTATGTAGATACCATTTTTCCTTCCAGAAAATGTATAATCATATTATTAGTTCATGACACATGGCCTTATAGTAAACATTTCACTTGAATGAACATATCCCCGATCTTATTTCAAAACACAATGCAAATGCACAACCTTGCATACTTAATGAAAAACACTAGCTAATCACAAGTGAGTTTGATTCTCTTCCCTGTTAGACACATGCAATAATTAATCACACAGTATGCGTGGACAATCATCGCACTGTTGACAGCTTTGTTCATTCAAATGAAATTTTTACTCTAAAGATAAGATGTTTTGTATTTAAGGTTGGTCTGAACCCTGGAATTATGGAAACTTTCGGGCCTCATAACTTCTAAATTGTTGGTCTAAAGTATATAAAAGTATACTTATTTAGAATGGCAAAGACTTGATAATTTCATCTGTGAGGTCAAATTTGGGCCAAAATGCCATTTTTGGCCCAAAATCCCCAAAATAACGGTTTTTGGCCCACTTCTTTTTCGTGCATCCTAACAAAAAAAAATTTGGGCCAAATTTTTTTTTTATTAATTTTTAAAAACTAGATCAAAATATCTAGGACCCGTTTTTTCATTTTTTTGAATTTTGACCAATTTCACCAAAAAATATTTGAAATTTGGGCCAAAATCTGGCTTTTTATGATTTTTCTTTGAAAAATCAGCATTTTTTGACCATTTTTGGTGCAAATTTCTCAAAGTTGGCCCATGGTTCAGCTATGGTGTGGTAACCGCTCTAGTTACTCCATATTTTTGCCTTTTATTTTGAAAGAAAATGTATAATTTTTGCTATTATTAGTTTTATTAGTTAGTGCTTTCTACTGAAGATACACTTCCGGGTTTTGTGGTGCAGTAGCTAGAGCATTGGACTCATGATCGTAAGGTTGTGGGTTCGAACCCCATTCTACATGTTATACAAGGATGCATTTGCTAAAGATATCACTTATCATACAAAACAATATAATTATCTACTGAAGATAACATTTTGATTGTTTTGTATTACACAGATGCCATATACTGAAGATAGCACATAGATTGTTTTGTATTAAACAGGTATTATCTACTGAAGATAGTACAGGTGCTAGCTATATAAATAGATTCATCAAGGTTATTGGTAGACAATATGAAAGGTTTCTTTTAAACAAAACCAAAACTTTCACTTGCCATTGATGGTTTCACCTATCATGGTCAGTGACGAATTTTATTGGGGGGAGGCAAAGTGAATTTCAGGGGTGGGCAAAGTGAATTTCAGTAAGAGGGGTGGGCAAAATTAACAAATTTTGTGCAAAATAGCTGCAAAAAGTGGAAATGTTCCAATTTTGGTGAAATGCCTTCCTGCCCCCTGTAGTTCCGCCACTGATCATGATCGATGGGCATCATCAAAATGATGATTGGTGCTTCCTCCAGTTGGATATATCCTGACTGAAGGTGGTGTCTTATAAGGCAGGAGTGGATCATGCACATGACTTATGAAGTGGGTCCCTTGTCTTTGTTCATGACAGTGGGTCCAAGTCTTCTGATCAAAATTGATTCTTGACGGTTTCACCTATCATGGTCAGTGACAGCACAATTAATTTTATTGGGGGAGTGAATTTCAGGGGTGGGCAAAGTGAATTTCAGTAAGAGGGTGGGCAAAATCAACCAATTTTTTGCAAAATAGCTGCAAAAAGTGGAAATGTTCTAATTTTGGATGTATCCTGACTGAAGATGGTGTCTTATTAGGCAGGAGTGGATCATTCACATGACTTTAAAAAAATGGACCCCTTTGTCTTTGTTCATGACATTGGGTCCTTGTCTTCTGATCAAAATTGATTCTTTAATGTGTCCTGTATATTCTCATGTGGACTCCTTACATAGGATTTTAGCATTGCCCCAGTTGATATAATTTAATTGAACAGCAGTGTGAGCATGGTCTAAGACTGGATTGCAGACTTAGACTGCCTGCTAACCGATGGCTTGCGAGTTTGTAGTGGCATATTTTTGTCAATGTTTACCCCTTTAAATGTTGGCTTGCCCGCTCTTTGCCCACCCTCTGAAAAAGTGCTTGTTATACACCACTGCAAGTTTGAAACTAGCACTTAATATTAGCATCTAACTTGTTTTGTATGAAACACATGCATTCTACTAGCCCCCTACTGAAGATATCACTTAGATTGTTTTGTATTACACACATGCTTACTACTGAAGATCATAACTTAGATTGTTGCTTTGTATTTACATGCATGCTATTGCTGTCTACTGAAGACAGGTTTGACTATGAAAACGATTCTCTCATAAATGCATCTATGCAGTTTCCACATCGATACACCCAATATTTGCTTATTTGGGGATTTGATTATGATGATAAAACATTAGTCTGAAGTTAAAATTATGAAGATGATACAGTTTATGTTTTGACAAAGTCTGTACAGAATTCTTATCATCAATACCATATTGTGCTGCACATAAGGCAATATAATGCCAATTTGGCACAAAGCATGAACTTTGACCTCTATTATATCAGTGCGCCCAAGTAGCTTTTGCTTGTTTTTTGTCTACTAGTCACCAAAGAAGCTAGATCATGAAAAATGAAATTGGGATCTTATTGTTATTGGCGTATCTTTTTGTAATGCAGTAAAAAGCCCACATTGTGCTGCGCGTCATTGTTCAAGGGAATTGAGGTCAATATTGACCTCCACAATCAGGCTAAGTCAATTTTCAAAAAATCATTAAAATATGAAGATCAAGAGATCCCAAGCTAATTTTTATATTAATTGATAGAAAATTATGTCTTCTTTGATGGGACGCGCAGAAATACAGGCACTTAAAAATGCCCGAAAATAGGGAATTTTGACCTTTGACCTTTATTAACTCTGTGCGCCATCAAAATCCCAAAAAGTTTTTTCTGGAAAATGAAACTTACCATGGAGGTCTGTAATTACAAACTTGTTTGGACTTGGGGTCTCGATTGCATGGCCCATTATGATGCTTTGAAGTTTGCCTGAGGCGCTTTTCATCAAAACATTGGATTTGCTGTTTTTATGTACCATCAAGAACTTTTTTTCTTGGTTTTTGTGATGTAACCATTTGGTACTTCAAAAAAATGCAAAACGCAGGTTGGGATGATGATGTTATGCCCCTCCAAAGTTTGCCATTTGTAAACTAGGCTCACAGAGGCCGAAATTTCAAGATTTTTTCAGCTGAATGAAGGCGCTGTGCATGCTCATATTGTACATGTGAGTTGTTGGTGTTAATATGTACCAATATAATTTTTTAGAAAAAATTTAATTATTTTTTGTATCGCAGTTGGGTACATAATAAGGAAGACTGGCTCTTAAATTACAAATCGTGGGCAAAAGGTTACTATTTTCAATGAGCTATGACTTTGCTAAAGAGTGCTTACAAATTAATAGTAGCACATAGTTTGATTTGTATTTCAAATATGCTATCTACTAAAGCAGGCTTTGAGTTTTAAGGAGTGCGAGTGTGATCACACTCCACAACACTCCTTAAATTATCATAAGAAGTGTCTTTAATCTTTAAGCTTAACACTCATGATTCACAAAATAGCACTCCTCACAAGATTGAGGTGTGCTATTTATCACACACCTCAATTAATTTTTTTAAACTAAAAGCCTGCTAAAGGTTACACTTGGATCGTTTTGCATGCCATAATGGTGCTGTCTACTAAAGATAGCACTTTGATTGTTTTGTATACATGTGCTATCTTCAGTAGATACAAGGGTATTATGTGCTTGGGTGTTAAGCCCTTGAGACCAAGGTAGTGGATGGCACTGCAGATTGGCTGAATTTCCCCCTGTTTTTACCTTTAATTTTCATGATTTTTTTTTTTTTCAATTCTCAGAAACCGCTAACTGTCAATGGCCCATGGTTCAGCTATGGTGTGGTAATCGCTCTAGTTACTCCATATTTTTGCCTTTTATTTTGAAAGAAAATGTATAATTTGTGCTATTATTAGTTCACGACACATGGCCTTTTTGTAAACATTTCACTTGAAATGAACATATCCCGATCAGATTTTAAAATCATAACTTAGACTGTCGTTTTGTATTACATGCATGCTATCTACTGAAGATAGCACGTAGTTTGTTTTGTATTTTACACATGCTATCTACTGAAGATTAGTTTTGTCCTTCATTTTTGACCATTTTGCAATCTTTGCCCCCTTAAAAGTTGGCTCCCCCTTGCCCCCTATTTGCATACCCTCTGAAAAAGTGCTTGCTACGCCACTGCTGGTTTGTCACTAGCACTTAATATTAGCATCTAAATTGTTTTGTGTGAAACCCATGCAATCTCCTACTGAAGATATCACTTACATTGTTTTATATTACACATGTGCTATCTACTGAAGATAGCACGTACCAGGTAGATTTGTATTACACACATGCTTACTACTGAAGATAGCACATACCAGGTAGATTTTGTATTACACACATGCTTACTACTGCAGATCATAACTTAGATTGTTGTTTTGTATTACATGCATGCTATCTACTAAAGAGAGCACTTCGATTGTTTTGTATTCATGTGCTATCTTCAGTAGATATGAGGGGCAATTGATAAGTTTGTGACTTAAAGTAGAAGATGAGCTATACAGTTGTAACTGATTTTCTTTGCAGTTCACTGAATGATTAAATAGAAAGTTTGAAGTAATTTTTTTTTTTAGTTTTTCTGTTGGAGACAATTGAACCTTGACACTTGACAGTCAGCTGTTTCTAAGAATTGTCAATTTAGACCCTGTGGGGATGGTGGCTGGCTTTCCTGTGGGCAGGGATCGTAATCCAGTCTCTCCTTTCCACATTTGAACATGACAGCCCACTTCATCATGCTGTACGAAGAGAAACCCCCAAGTGTGGTCACTACGTCTTAGTGGACCTGCTTGGGTGTTAAGCCCTTGAGATCGAGGTAGTGGATGACACTGTGGATTGGCTGATTTTCCCCCCAGTTTTTTCCTTCAATTTTCATGTTTTTTTGTTTTTTTCAATTCTCAGAAACCGCTGTCAATGGCCCATGGTTTAGCTATGGTGTGGTAACCGCGCTCTAGTTGCTCCATATATTTTGCCTTTTATCTCAATTTCAGATTTGCCGTGTTTGGCCTCCATGGACCAGATCGTATCACAATTTAAGATGTTCTATAATGTGCCTTTAAGTGGCCAAGCAGGTTTGCCTGCCTTTTTACAGGTCTACTGATATTTGTTACTGGATGAATTAAATATAACAATTCAATATTACTGTAGGGGTGTATGTGTGTATGTCATTATGTAGGCCTACATAGAAAACCGGACTTAAACACATCCTTGATGAACAATCGAAAAAGGCATATATAGTTGAATTTCAAAGCCATTGCTAAGTATTTGAGCATCAGTGCTGCCATTGGCTCAAAATTTGTGTGGCAAATGCATGTCTGTGCCAGTAGCGTGGCCATCACATGGGGGGGGCACCGACCATGATTGGGGGGCACCGGATCTAATTGGGGGCACAAGTCGTTTTTCAGCAATTTTCCATGGGATTTTTAAAAATGTCAGATTGACACCACTGGTCTGTGCGGTCCAGAGCTAGTTTTCGCTCTTCTGGTTGCCATTTGCTTGGCTATGGGTTTGTTCTTTGCCATGGTTTGGATTTTTGCTTTCCATGGTTTCTCACTTTTTGCTTGTAATTAGATTTTGAATTTGCTGCCTGCTCTGTGAGCTTTATGTGGCGTTCTCTGTAGTTTGTATACAGTGTGGTCCAAAAAGAACTTTACCCAATTTGAAAGCTTAATTTCTCAGAATTCATTCCCAATGTTGTTACATATGTGATTGGACACTACGAATCAGCCGTAAACTCGGTCCCCGGTCAATCTTGTTTTATTTCGTGTTTAGAAAATATATATCATAAGCTTTAAAATGGTATATCATTTGACTTCAAACGATTTCCAGAAGCAAGGTTATGGTGTGTTGAACTCTGCTCCTTCAACAAAATGGTACTTTTTTCGGTTCTACATGTATCTCTTTTTCCACATTGCAAGTAATAAAGTCATAATTGGCGGTCATTTCAAATCATCCCCAAGTCAACAAGCTTCGGGAATATCCTCTCATTGTTAATTGTTTGTTATACGTACCCAGACAAAATACAATGTAATTGTAACCCACCACTTAAACAGGATTTAGCCAAAGCAAATAAAGACTATTTAATGATTCTATATGTAGAAGATTATTATCCTCTTCAGCAATAGGATTATTGATTGGTTTAAACGCTATCAAATGATGAGAAACATGTCGCGCCTAATTGAGACACCTATGTATCTCAGAATACAATTTGCAGAGTTTACGGCTCATTCGTAGTGTCCACTCACATATTTTAAATATATATCTGTCTAAAAATGGGTCGAAAATCACTTTGTCCACACGCAATAAATCAATGGGATGTATCCGATTACTATCTGCATTGGGCTATTCCAGATGTATTCCGCACCCCCCCCCCCCTATGGAAGACATTTAAAAAAAATACAATTCCAGCTGGAATTGAGATGTGCATCTAGAATTCCAGCAGTCATTTTTAGCAAAGATTCCGGCTGGAGGGTATGGAAGACATTGAGATTAGGTGAAATTCCGGCTGCTAAAATAAACGAAAAAACAAGAGTGGGAATTGTGAAAGGCCATGATGTGCCTATGGAAGACATTCACAAATGGTCAAAAATACTCCAATTCCAGCAGAATCTTCACTTATGATCACCATCTTGATTAACCTATGAAAGACATTTACTTGAATTCTGGCTGAAACAAAAAATGTTCTAATTCCAGCTGGAACCCTATGGAAGACATTTATATTTACGTGAATTCCGGCTGGCCATATTATAGATATATTACCACAATTCCGGCAGTGTCTTCCATGGGGTTTTCCTGACATGTGAATTCCGGCTGTCAATTTAGCCCTGAATTCCGGAAGTGTCTTCCATAGGGGGGGAGGGGGTGCGGAATACATCTGGAATAGCCCATTGCATTAGGCATAATGGGTAAACACCCTCGGCTTGTCATTCAAAAGTAAATTTTGTTTTATAAGTTTATATGCAGGATTGAATTACAGTCAAAGATTTTAATCCTTACTATTCATGCTAGATACAATAGTGTACCCGAACTTCAATTCCGTAATTGACAAAGAATTATGAAATTAACAAATCAATCACAATTTATTTTTTAATAACTTTTTCATCAAATACTCTCAAAAAGATTTTCATAAAAATATGCAAAAACAATTTGAAACGCCATTCGTGATATGCGAGACAAACTGTTGCGTATTATATAGCTGACTCTGGAGTATTAGGCAGTTAGTTCGGCCAGTTCTATTACGGCGACTCAGTCCTTCACATCTATTCACCAGCAACAAATTATTTATGACGATGCGTGAGATTTTACTCATTTTCCACCTTTTTGCGTGAGATTTACTACCTCGGCGTGAGATTATACTACCCTGGCGTGAGACCGTGAGAAAGTGACCCAATGCGTGAGACTCACGGCCAATGCGTGAGAGTTGACAGCCCTGTTTATGAGTTATGCATGATTATGTGTATTACACTGCTCCATAGACAATGCGTTGTTCCTTCTGGTGCACCAGAACGAAATTCAAATTTCACGATATCTTAGCTAAACAAATTAATCTGCGAGAGATATTTTGTACATAAACATGTAGCCAGAGGTTTCCAGTGATATAAAAATCTCAACTTTTTTGAGAAAAGTGGGGGATGAGGCTGTGGATCACGAAATGCCCCTTTAAGTATATTTCTGCCAAAAAATAATTTCTTGTATTGTAAATTGCCATATCTTGACACCTTGAAATCCTGTCTAGAAATCCACAGTCACAAAATGCAATCAAATTGTGAGGATTAATATCATTGATTATAAAAATTCTCTCATGCATGTAAAATTTTGAATGACAAGCGAAGGGTGTTTACCAATATGCAATGCCTAGCGTATCCCTGTTGGTAATCAGATACATCCCATTGAATTTCGGGTGGACAAGGTGATTTTCGACTCTGACATAAAACTGCTGCCATTTCATTACTTTGGCGTCTTTTTCTCATTTTTCCACCACATATTCTTAAAAAGATATATTTTTAAAATATGTAACACTTTTGAGAATAGCTGCTAAAAACTTCGAGAACTGAACCTTTCAAATTGGGTAAAGTTCTTTTTGGACCACCCTGTATAATTGCAGTTATAATCTAATAAAATACTTGAAATACTAAAAGTATGTATGTATATCTGTTCTAATGTGTTTCCTAGTGTAAATTATAGTTACTAAATATGTACTTATTTTTTACACATGATTAGGCTACTTGTTACAAAGCCTAATGTTTACAAATAAGGAAAGGAAATAAATAAAGTATGAAGAGATTTGCTTATTTTGGGTTTTGATGATGATGATAAAACATTTGTCTGAAGTTAAAATTATGAAGATGATGTTTTGGCAAAATCTGTACAGAATTCTTATCATCTAATAGCATTTCAGTATTTCAGCTTGATTTTAATGTGCCTTGAATATAAGTAGATCAAAGCAAAAGAATGTGTCCAGTGCTTTATTTCATTAACCATAATTATATTTATTAGCTCTGAAGACCCCCATTTTTGAGTTATTGGGACATTTTTAGTTCCCAGGACCCTACTTTTTGTCTAGAAGATCAGTTCCTTAGACAGCAGCGACTTGCTATGATCCTCCTCTCAAAGCTTATCAATGTGTGCATCCAACTACACATGGATCAAACACAGAACTTTTTACACATAAAATCCATACGTTGGACCATTTTTAGTGGTGAAGCCAGCTCAAGCAGTACCTGTGTCCTTCAGTTCATTCATAACAAACGCTTTGAAAATACTGCACATATTTTGAGATATTTTTTGAGATCCCAGTTTGTAAATGTTAATGTTTTTGATATACTGTAAGTGCAGCGAGCAGGAAATTTTGCATGTTTAAAGGTTTCCATACTATTTTCATAAGCTTTTTATTCAAATGGCACCCATAAGTGTGTTCCATATTATTACATACTAGACCACAAACCTAGCAGGGGCATGTTGGTTTTTTGGAGGTATCTGACCCCAGCAAAATGTTCCAAAATGTTACCCTGGTCATGAGGTTTGTTGTCACCGAGTTTGAGCCATGTGCTATATACAGATCTCCTGAAAAGGCAATTCTAAGATTTGGCCCAGATGACCTTTGATCTGACCCCTGCAAAATGTTCCAAAATGTATCCCTGGTCATGAGGTTTGTTGTCACCGAGTTTGAGCCCTACCTGACCTTTAACCTTGGATGACATTTGCAGTTTCATACTCCCCGAAGTGTGAGGGATTATTTTATGCAAGTTACAGCCTGATCGAGCAACTTGAATTTTGTCCTGACCTTTTGACCTCGGATGACCTTTGCAATTTCATACTCCCCAAGTGTCAGGGATCATTTTCCGCAAGTTAGCAGCCCAATTACCTCCGATGACCTTTGCGGTTTCATACTCCCCAAGTATCAGGTATCAATTTTTGTCTCGCCTGATAAGGCAGGAGACTATATAATCACTTTTCCGTGCGTATGTATGTATGTATGTGTGTATGTGTGTGTGTGACAAATTTGGTTAAAGTTTTGGTTAAAGTTTGCCTTCCGCCTATTTTCTCGGAGACTAGGAGCTCGCACGTTCTGCTCAAACTTGGTGGGTGGGTGCATCTTGACCCGAGACAGAACCGGTTTGTATTGGTTAGTGGGTCAAGGTCACTGAGGTCACCTAGGGGTCATCTGAGGTCAAATTAGTAAAAACTGTCGTATGGGCATGAAACTTGGTTGGTACAGTCAACATTTAAAGCCAAATGTTTTGAAGGTCATTCCAAGGTCACCGGGGGTCATCTGAGGTCAAATTAGTAAAAATTGTCGGATGGGCATGAAACTTGGTGGGTACAGTCAACATTTAAAGCCAAATTTTTGGAAGGTCATTCCGGGTCATCTGAGGTCAAATTAGTAAAAACTGTTGGATGGACATGAAACTTGGTGGGTACAGTCAACATTTAAAGCCAAATTTTTGGAAGGTCATTTCAGGTCACCAGGGGTCATCTGAGGTCAAATTAGTAAAAACTGTTGATGGGCATGAAACTTGGTGGGTACAGTTAACATTTAAAGCCAAATTTTCAGAAGGTCATTTCGAGGTCACCAGGGGTCATCTGAGGTCAAATTAGTAAAAATTGTCGTATGGGCATGAAACTTGGTGGGTACAGTTAACATTTAAAGCCAAATTTTTGGAAGGTCATTTCGAGGTCACCAGAGCTCATCTGAGGTCAAATTAGTAAAAACTGTCGGATGGGCATGAAACGTGGTGGGTACAGTCAACATTTAAAGCCAAATTTTCGGAAGGTCATTTCGGGGTCACCAGGGGGTCATCTGAGGTCAATATAGTAAAAACTGTCGGATGGGCATGAAACTTGGTGGGTACAGTCAACATTTGAAGCCACATTTTTGGAAGGTCATTTTGTTCCAAGGGGTCATTTGAGGTCAAATTAGTACAGACTGTCGTATGGGCATGAAACTTGGTGGGTACAGTCAACATTTAGAGCCAAATTTTTGGAAGGTCATTTCAGGGTCACCAGGGGTCAGCTGAGGTCAAATTAGTAAAAACTGTTGCATGGGCATGAAACTTGGTGGGTACAGTCACCATCAGCCAGATAATTGTGCCCAGCTGATAACCGCCAAATTCATTTACCTCTACCAAAAATATTTGCGGTCGCGAAAGCAGGCGAGACTCGTGGTTCGAGAACCGCCTTGTCTCAAGTTACAGCCCAATCGGAGCAGACCTGATCTTTGACCTTGGATACTCCCCAAGGGTCAGGGACCCCCCCCCCACCCCGAGTTAAGGCTGATAGGAGCTACTTAAAATTTGACCTGATATTTGACCTCAGATGACCTTTGCAGTTTCCCCAAGTGTTGGGGTCATTTTACCTGAGTTACAGGTCGATCGGAGCAACTATAAATTTAACCTGACCTTTGACCTCGGATGATCTTTGCAGTTCCCCAAAGTTACAGCCCAATCTGAGCAACTTTAAATTTGATTTGACTTGGACAACCTAACAAATGCAAACTTGCTCTGGCTTGGACCAAGTCGCACCTACCCACCAAGTTTGAGGGAAGTTTTTCAGGAATTTCCAAAAATAGGGTTTGTATTCTTTTGCACAGTAAATAGAAAAATTAGGGTTGGTTGGTTGAGGGCAAGCCTCCAAGCTAGCTAATCTGATTATGTGCCCAAGAATAAGAGAGTAGCTAGGACATACATGTGTTTGTTCTTCTGGATTTTACCTGATTTCAGGATTTTTTTATGGCCACAATTGTTCTGATTGATTTTCAGCCCATTTTGGGGTATTTTAGCCCAATTTCACACTGTTTTTCAAGTTTTTCTAGTACTTTCAGGATATTTCACGATCTTTCAATCACACCCTGGACATGGCATATACCACAGTAGTAATATTATGGCAAACATAGCATGTTAGTCAATTTAGAAAAAAGTAAGGATGAATTAGATATTTCTCAGTTATTTAAATCATTGAATTTGAAAGACATGACCTCTAAATGAGTACTCATATCCCATATGCATGTTCATAGAACAATCAAGTTACTTTATTATATAATGTAGAGTAAAATACAGACAATGATCTTATTTAGACCTTACATACAAGAAGTGGATATGCTTACTTGCTTAGGCAGCGTGGAGAAGTTGGCTTGAGATTAGAAATTAAACATTCGCAATTGAATAATTCAATACGTTGAATAAAAAAAATTTGAAATTCGCTATTTTGATTAATTTTGACCTAAAAACAACTCATTTTGTACAGTCAGTCTTCTACAGTTTTTGACACTACTTGATTTTTGGACATCCAAAATATTCAACATTTTGTATCTTTGTTATTTGCCCAAATTTTGACCTAAAAACAACTCTTATGTATAGTTGAAGTCTTCTACAATCTTTTGGCACCATTTTTGGGCATTCAAAAATTTAAAATTTTGTAGCTTATTTGGCCCTAAAAACAACTCTTATGTATAATTTAATCTACTACAATCTTTTGACACCATTTTTGGTCATTCAAAAAATGTGGCCAAAAATTTCAAAATTTTGTATCTTCGTTATTTGGCCAAATTTCGACCTCAAAATTTTTTGAATGTCCAACAATGGTGTCAAAATACTCTACTTCACCGATACATAAAATTGGTTATTTGGTCGAAATTCTTCCAAATAACAAAGTTCAAAAATTTTGAAATTTTTGGCCAAAATTTTTTAATATCCAAAAATAGTGTCAAAATACTCCAGAACACTTGATCAATACATGAAAGTGGTTATTAGGTCGTAATTCGCCCAAATAACGAAGTTCAAAAATTTTGAAATTTTTGGCTCAAATATTTGAATGTTCAAAAATAGTGTCAAAATACTCCAGAAGACTTGATCGATACATAAAAGTGGTTTTTAGGTCGAAATTCGCCCAAATAACGAAGTTCAAAAATTTTGAAATTTTTGGCTAACATTTTTGAATGTCCAAAAATGGTGTAAAAATACTCTAGAACACTTGATCGATACATGAAAGTTGTTATTAGGTTGGAATTCGCCCAAATAACAAAGTTCAAGAATTTTGAAATTTTTGGCTAAAATTTTGTATCTTCGTTATTTGGCCAAATTTTGCCCTAAAAACAACTCTTATGACACCATTTTTTAGGCATTCAAAAAAATGTGGCCAAAAATTTCAAAATTTTGTATCTTCGTTATTTGGCCAAATTTCGACCTCAAAATTTTTGAATGTCCAACAATGGTGTCAAAATACTCTACTTCACCGATACATAAAATTGGTTATTGGGTCGAAATTCTTCCAAATAACAAAGTTCAAAAATTTGGAAATTTTTGGTTAACATTTTTAATGTCCAAAATGGTGTCAAAATACTCTAGAACACTTGATCGATACATAAAAAGTGGGATATAGGTCGAAATTCACCCAAATGACAAGTTCAAAAATTTTGAATGTCCAAAAATGTGTAAAAATATACTCAAGAACACTTGACTGATACATAAAAGTGGGATATAGGTCAAAATTCACCCAAAATAACTGAATTTCAAATTTGTGACATTTTTGGCTAAAATTTTTATCAAAAATAGGCATTTGATCGATACATGAAAGTGGTTATTAGGTCGGAAGTCGCCCAAATAACAAAGTTCAAAAATTTTGATATTTTTGGGCCAAAATTTCAGCCCAAAGTAAACAGTATTTTAAAGGTGGGTAACCTGATTGAAAATCTCATCCTCCACTTAACCTCATCCAAATGCTGATTTTGGTATCAGATGAAAGCTCATATTTTTTTTCATAAACATATTGAAATTTGGTGTATTTCCGAAGAAATCATCAAAAAACTGCCGAATTAGTCTCAACTATGGTATACCATATAGTTGCGACTAATTAGGCAGTTTTTTGATGATATCTTCGGAAATACACTGAGTTGGAACTTCTAATTTCAATATGTTTATGAGAAAAATAGGGCCTTTCACTTGAAATCAATATATTACATGATGATAATCATTAATAAAAACACTGTAGACTACCAATATCACACTGTATAAATGTCGGTAATTCCATTAGGAATTAGTCACATTTACAAAAAACATTTACATTTTCTTTTTGCATGAGTGCTTGAAAGGGATGACATTTTATGTTATACACAAGTTTTAAAGAATTTGATTTTCCAAATATATCAGGTCACCTTCCTTTAATAATCATTTTCTACTTTAACAAAAGGAAATTTTGATGGGTGTCCCTTAATCTACTTTGAACTTTCATCCAAACTTTAACCTTGGGTTTCACTACTCCTGTCCCGTGTACATGCATATTTTCTCACATTAATGTAGTGTGCACGTTAAAGAACGTCACAGGCTATTCGAAAAGAGCAGGGGATCATCCCGGTCATGTTGACTGTACTTCAAAATACACTCATCTACTCTAGGTTCCAGCGAGTAAATACGCAGTGCGATAATACTCATACATATGAGGGAGGCACTTATAAGGAAGAAGGAAGAAGGACTCAATGCAGCACTCATAACTCATCTAGACCAAATGTGAAACAGACTCAACGCAGCACTCATAACTCATCTAGACCCGATGTGAAACAGACTCAACGCAGCACTCATAACTCATCCCCTAGACATATTTTAACACTCCATGTAAAAGCAGCTTTATACATTTTCAAACATCAGTTTTCAATTTGGTAGCTTAACCCTAATCCGCTAGGGGCTTTTAGATGAACCATGAGACCCCCTATATCATAGGGCGGGTGATATTGCATCATCACACTACATGGGATGCACGCACGAAACAGCGCATATATCAAGTAATATTTTGTAGTACTCAGACGTGTTAGGGTTAAGCAAAGGGCGGAGGGGCTCCTGGCTACCAGTTTTTTATTTACCAGCTCATGCAGTTAATTACAAAAAGTCTGCAAAAATTTTGCACGTAAATGTGGAAATGCAGACAAAACAATTAAACATGGCCCTCATCTTCCTCATTAGCTATTTATTGTTTTAATACAAACTATAAAGATGGCTTAATTATGAAGAAATCCATACAAGGTGTATCAAAATGATTGGGACCCATCAGATTGTTAGTCTATTCAAATACCTGCTTCTTCCACATTCAGCATTAGATCCTCTTGAAATTACTACAATTTATTGTTTAATGACACAAATCTACAAACAAGGTACATGTACATGTAAACTGGCCTCAAAAAGAAACTTATAATTTTTCACAAAGTCATATCTTAATATCCTCTCCATAAAATGAATAAAAATTGCACACAGGATAACTTCAATACTCACTCTAAACACTTGTCAGTAACCAAGCAGTTGTCCAACTGACACAACAGTAAAATGCACTGACACGGAACAGCTTCCGGGACCACATTCACAGGCGAATAATTGGAACCCAACAACAGAAATCTGTTGGGATGTGAATTTTGGTCCAGAAAGGTGTTCCATGTCAGTGCATTTTGCTGTTGTGTCAGTTGGACAACTGCTTGGTTACTGACATGTGTTTAGAGTAGAGTATTGAAGTAATCCTGTGTGCAATTTTTGTTCATTTTATGGAGAGGATTTTAAGATATGACCTTTCTATTTGAGGCCAGTTTAGATGCATTTTGATGAAGCAGACTTGGCCATGTTCACTGGATATTGATATGGGTACCAATCATTTTGATACACCCTGTACCATATTTTTGCTGAACCATTAAATGGTATCAGCCTACATTAGTGTATCTTACTTACTGACTGATTAACCTTTTGGTCTGAAATGGATATATCTCTAAATGCCACAAGTGGTGTCAAATTAAAGAAAAAAAAGTAAAGAATATAATAAAAAATATTTTCCCATCTGGGGTGGCACTCAACACAAGACCCGGGTCAATATTCATATGGGTACTTTTCCTAGCCTAGAAGCCTAGAAGATACGAACCCCCAAGTGGTGTAAAATGAAAGAGAACATAGTAAAGAATATAATAAAATTATTATCCCACCTGGGGTAACACTCCTCATAGGACCTGGGTCAATGATCATATTTTGGGCCGGGGATCACTCCCATTGTGGCCTGTACACCATCCGCGATAATAAAACGTGTAAAAAGGGTAGTTTTTCATGGGTAAGCATGATACGCGCGTAACGTGTTTAGGGTGTCAAAAACATGAAATATTGGAAGAAGGGTAGCAAAATTGCAATTGCTAATACGCGAAATGGAATTTAGGGTATGAAATTTCATGCAAGGAATAAAATCCCTGTTTAGGGTACGTGTGAAAACACCTGTTTAGGGTATCGTTTTAGCCAAGCGTTAAATCCTTTTTTAGGGTGCTTTCCAAAGTTGATTATCACGGATAGTGTACAGGCCACAATGGCAGTGACCCCCGGATTTTGGGTCCTTCTCATATCTCGAAATGCCAAGGTGGTATGAGCTCCCGAGTGGTGTCAAATGAAAGAGAAAGAAGTAAAGAATGTATGTCAAATAAAAGAGAAAAAAGTAAAGAATATGAAAATAATTTCTGTGGGGAGACACTCATAATTAGACTGGGGTCAATATTCCTATTTTGGGTCCTTTTCATATCTAGATAATATTAGATATCCAAAGAATGTATGACCCCCGGGTGACAGTGGTATACTGCAAAGGCCTGTGGTTCAGCTGTGGTGCCGTAACCGCTCTGGTTTTATATATTAATAATTAATAAATCTGGCATTTTAGACTGCATTATATTCAGATTTAAATTTTTCACAATACCCTCAAACAGTTGATGCACACTGCACAGTCATTGACCTCTGAATAGGTCATCTTCCAAAGTTAAACTTAAGGGGACTCGATCTTTTGTGCGTAATTATAGAGGGCCAGGGGATTCACTCTATCATTTAAAAAAATTATTTGAAGAAGTCAAAGTGCCCTAGGAATAAAAACTGTAGTGTAATTCACGCCAGACACAATTTCTTTATACAACAAAAATTAATTTTTGTAATCGATCAAAAAACAAACATTTTATATCAATTTTAAATTTAGCCTGAATCCGCACATAGCTCTCCCCATCTCTAAGGTCAAGGCTATTTTTACCATTATGCAGCGAACCATTGTTGAAGCTATTTCACATACATGTACAAAACATTCTAGAGAAAGAATGAGGCCATATACTGTTGAAATATCTTTTGTTGATTTCGAATGATAATGTCATGAAGTCGTAAATTTTAAGGTCAAATTCCTAAAACCAAAACAAAACATTGCGACGCAGATAATTCCCGACTTACGCATTTCTTCATTATTATTTGTTTTTGTTTGAAAACCTTTCCCAAACGTTAGTGCTATTTATGCATAAAACGGCTAATCTATCTTTACAAACCGCATCTTTTTTAGTAAACAAAAGGCTAAAGATGGCATTATGAGATTTATCATTTATCATTACACTCATCCGCTCAACTGCCACCATGGTCGAATTTCAAAGCGCTAGACGCGTAATCAAAGGAGTTTAGAATCGCTGGTTCGAGTCCCAACGAAGCCTGTGGAAACTTTTTTTTTTCTTCAAAATTCATGATCGCATTCCCAGAAATGAGTCACTTGTCGGTAAATCATGTATCGTATCCTTAATGCAGTGTGTATAATTTTCTGTGCGTGAAGTTTCTCAGTTTTTTCAGACCATGATGTCACCTGATATGTTTCTGGTAGTTTACTGAATGTCATCCATTGCCCGTTTCACCAATCATTTTCTTCCTTAGTCTGAGGCACTGCAATAAAATACAGAAAAATGCAGTTATGAAATTATATTGTTCACATAATACATTCACATGATTTTACCAGTCAGTGGACCTTGAATGAAATCAGATCAAAATAGTCCTCATCATCCAAGAAGTATTTTGAGCCCTGCTTGATCCACAGAACTGAAACAAAACTTGGGCAGAAAATTATCATTATCTCAGATTGGATCAATTCCCTGCATTGCTTGGCAGACACACATAGCAACCTTCCTTCTTTCCCTCGATGTGCAAACCTTTTGCAAAAGCACTTTTGTATTGATCTGCTATGTATATTGAACTAGAGTGGTTGTTCATTGTTGCACCGCAAATTTGAACCGGCTATCATTGAGAGCTATTGAGTACATCTTGAAAAACACGGGTGCTCAATGCAATATGTTCCCAAGTTGCACAAAATAGCTTGTATGAGTATAATACTATGTTCATGATGCAAAGTCAAAAACATTCAACAAAACATGATACAATTCTCAGCGCATTGTGCAGAGCCACCATCTCGGCGCTGGCAACCAGATATGAGATCTCGTGTGCTATACAGGGTGTCCCAGAAAAAAATTATCGGGCTAATAAATTTGGACATAAGTCGAGAAATAGACATCAGAACTCAACAATCTAAAAATTGACCTTTTCGGTAAATCCTATAACCCTTTGCGAGTACACCTGAGAGCTCGTCATTTGACGTCACGCCGACTTGCAATGCGCAGTAACGATGTTCGATAAACGATGTGCGCATCGGCGCAGAGCGGCGTGACGCAAAATGACGAGTTCTTAGGTGTACTGCAAAAGGTTATGGATTTACCGAAAAATCAATTAGCGTGTAGCCCATCTTATTCCCCACATCTTATACGCTAATTTTACTGGAATCGGTTGACTGATTGTGAAGAAATTACATAATGTATGCCTCAATTCACTTCATTCCAAGTTTGAAAGAAAGATCATTCAACACAATGCGCACTAGTGGTTAACACTGTCAGTGGCCTTCATATTTTGTTCAGTGAAATCCTTTTCGTTCTTTTTAAACAATCTGTTTCTTTCAAAACATCTAATTAGGTTTTGTTCAAATTTGAAAACCTGCATGATATTGAAAAGCTTTGCATGTAAGATGATGCTCGATTGCTCGGTACTTGTAAATGTCTTTTTTCGTTAATGTTGATATTAATGTTGCATAAAGAATTATTGTAAAAAGAATTCCAGCTGGCTTTAAAAAATTTTCACACACATTAATGTTTTGGAATATTTCCAAGAAATATCAAAATCACACGTAAAACTGTAAGCACTTTATCATTGTCATTCTTGGCACAAATATTCTTTGGAAAGTTAAAATATAACATATTTGCACAACCTAAAAATTCAAGTTGGAAAGCTTCCAATTGCAGAAATCAAAGTTTTTTTCGACACACTGTTATTTATCTTCAGTGAAAGCATGAAAAACATAACACTGTCAATTTATAAAATAGATAATGTGGACTAAATATAATGAGATACACAAACTTTAGGAAGCGGTGAGCGAGTATGAAAAAGCGCCTGCTGATCAAACTTGGAATGAACTGCATTGATGCGCGCATTATGTAATCGTTAATTTCTTCGACCATACACATGTTGCCAGGACATGTAGTAGGCCTGGCCTACATGTAGTTTACATGTTGAATTCCCAGGTGTCACCTATATTTGGTACCTGTGGCTGTACGCATGGGCGGCTTTACATGGGAAGGAGGAAAGGGAAAGAAAACAGGAAGAAATTGCGAAGCAATTCCAGATCCAATATTTTCAACATGAAACTGTGGAAATGGTGTAGAAGATATTGAAATTCCAACCAAATTATAATGGTATTTCCATCCAACCATTATTTGATTTTGAAATTTCAAATCCAATTATTTTCATCCAAATATATGGCATGAAAATCACCAACTAAAAGTGCTGAGCATTTCCCAGGGAGGTGACGCATATCTAAGGCTGTTAAGACCCCCTTTTTCAGCATTGCTGTCACCCAAAGACCCCATTTTCCCCCATTTATCACTGATTTTGTTACTTATTTTGAAATAACAAAGCCATTTAGAACTAGAAATTCAATGTTTCAGGCTTCTTTTGGCTCTCACACAAAGACCCCATTTTAAAAAGGTTTCACATAATAAAGTCTAAAAAGTCTGACTCACTCAATCAATGACTCAACGGTTTTGTACATTTTGCTCTTTTTGGACAGATAAGCTTGGTAGTTGAGCACTTATTTGCTGGAACAGCCCAATGCTTATGGTTTAGGCATGAATTCTACATTTATGTACATTCCACCAGACCCTAGTAAATCCCTGTCATGGTCAGATAACAATGAAAGAAGATGAGAGAAAATAAAAAGAAACTTGAGCTTGTTTTGCCTCACAAAACATTTTTAACATAGGTTTCGGAACCATGGGGAAGGCGGCTTGTGGGGCTCAGCCCCTCAATAACTTTGGTCTGGGGGCTCAGGCCCTCCTATAATTTCAGATAAAGTAAAAAAATATGACCAGATAGCGGGAAAATGGGTGTTTTTGACCTATTTTTTGCAAAATTTCCTGACACCAAGGGCACCCCAGGATAGCGTCACCAATTTTTTCGTCAGCCCCCCCCCCCATGTTGAAAATCTTCCTAAGCCTAGATGTTTAATGTATCTGATTTCAACAAGGTGTCATTTAAAAATTGAAGTTTATCCTATAGTGTTTAAGGCAGCTGTGTACTCTAGACATTGTTTCTTTCAAAAATTGAGTTTTTTGATATGTTTGTACTTTGTCATGTTTTTTTATAAATACAAGGAATGAAAATCCAGATTTATAAACTCCAACTGCAATATTTTAAGGATTTTATTTCACTATTCCACTCGTGTTTGAAATTGAAAAGGAAAGAAAATCTTTGTTGTACCAGCAGGGTACACGCGCACAACAACGCATCGCGTTGCGTATCGCGCAATTTGTTAACGCACAAATACGCTACGCGTATGCGACGCTTATCTGCATGCGCGGCGCATCTTATGGAAACACCACGGAAGCACAAAACCTAGTGGTCAAATGGCTCTGTTTTAGCTGATAAAATGTCGGTTTTTCAAGTCCTTTCCCCGATTTAAATATCAAGTTATGAATGGATTTCGCTCAAACTTCTCAAGGGGCCGTGGATTTACCCGATGTTAATGTAATGTAAGGTAGAAAAATAAAAACTGCCGCATTCTCCTGCGAGATTCGATGAAAGTGTAAAATGTGACCACTTTAAACTTCAACGGCCATTATTTCAATGTTCATTTTCTCGGCAAAATGACGGTTTATATGTACACGATAACTCAATAAATACAGCATCTATAGGAAAGCAAATATGATCATCGTAAAAAGCATGATCGACTCAAGAAACAGTTCTCTCATTTTTTTATATTTTGGCCTATTTCTGATTTTAGGCATCATTTTATGAAAATAGGCGTTTGTAAATTAAAAAAGTTCAATTTGATGCCTGGGGAGAGCGGGGAGTGTTAGCCCTATATTTTTCTGACCAGCCTAGCGATGTTAATTTTAAGGTTAGGGATGACCTGATTAGCCCATGTGAAAGCCCTATGTCTTATAGCTATATACGGCCACAATCCCAGAACTATAGGTCTTACAATGACAACAGGATAGAGCAAACAAAAAAGTTTTGCAAAGTGGCGAACTTGCCCCATATTGGGGCAGGTTCGCCCATATGGTGGGGTAAGTTCACCCTAATCACAAAAATGGTTTAAACATTGCATAACAATAACATATTAAATGCAAACATTTAGCAAGAGTATACAGGGCATTCATTCTCTTCTGGGAAGTGACTAAATTTGTTGCAGGGGTTGGGTCAGGGTAAAATGTAGGGGTCCAAAGTGAGCTTAAACGTATCATGATTACAACTTCGGGGAGAGCATGGATTAGGACATAAATGGTGGTATGAGTAATACTGATACCACATAACTTTAAAAAACATGCTTTTCAGTAGTTTTACCTTGTTTAATGGTATAATTATAAATATTTTGCATAATACGCTGATGGGGCAGGTCCGCCCTCCAGTTTGGGGTAAGTCCGCCCGGGGAAGATATAGGGCGAACATGCCCCATCATCAAAAGTGCGAACGTGCCCCTTGTGCACATTTTTGTATTTTCTTCAGGGTATGCAAAATACAAATCGAATAAGGAGTTTATAACTGCATTAAATCTTTGACAAATCCCATATATTCCCAATATAGATTTCCATTAAAACCATCTGTATTTATGTATCAATGATAATACAACATTATTAATGCAAGAAAAAATTACGTTTTGGTGTAATTTTTTTGTTTTGGCTGCAGTTCGATGAACACGTCCCTAAATGTCGCGTAGCTAATATGAGAAGTTTATAATGACATATGTCACCTAATTTTGCCATCACCAAATTCCCTGATAGCCGTAGTGCTGAGAAACAAGGGGTGGGCGAACCTGCCCCTAGGGCGAACACTCCCCGCTCTCCCCTATATGGTCAATATCTCAAATAATAAGGCCAATATCAAAAAAATAAAAAAAACGTTTTTGGAATGGAGCCTCAAGATTGAGCTATAAAAAAAATATATATTTTGGAAAGAGTGTTTTTTTGTTATGATGTACCTAACAAATATTGCCAAAAACTCACTTTTTGTGATTTTCTTCATAATTGTTGTTTTTACCCCAAATCTGTATTTATATTAAGATTTATTGATGTCTTGCCTTCATAAAAATGTATACTTTTATATGTCTTGCATGACAATTACAAAGTTATTGCACTTTTACTACATGCATGTCTGAGAGTACACAGCCTCCTTAAATCTCCTTTTTCATTTCTGAAGCCAAGTGGTTGCTTTTATATGTGATGGGTCACATATACCCTTGTGTAGAATATGTGGTTGGAATTCCGCAATTTCAAGATGAAAGTGGTTAAAATTTCTGGGATGTTTGCACCTTTAACAAAGCCTTTGGATTTCCGGGTTTTTGCAGTGGTTGTTCGTGACTAGAAATTAAGACTTTTGTGGAGGGATAAGCTTGGGAGGTGTGCACTTATTTGCTGGAATAGCCCAATGCTCTCAAAATATTTGCTTTCTTTATTTTCCCCATTTTTTAAATTATGGTATTTCACCGTAAATTACCAACCCTTAAATTTACTTACAGATTCAGCACACTCAGTTATCTGGTATTGCACAGTTTAGTCCTGAGGCCATCACTTGAGTGAAATGAGTGAAATCGAGGTGTTTGTTTTTTGTCCTCATTAACTTCTCAGATGCCGCAAAACAAACAAGGCTGTTTTCACCTGTAGTCTTGACTTTTCTACAAAAACAATACAGTAAAATATCATAAATGAAACTAAACCTAAATGTAAAGGATAAACTGTAAAGCAAGGTACATATTCTCCATGCATATGTAACAGAGTATAAGTAATTATGCTCTGTTAATTAAACTGAGCCTGCTAACAACATCAAAGACAAGATTAATCTGGCCAACATTTCTTGTAAATCTTGAATCTTCTAATATCTAACTTAAAATACATAATTTACTGCTTGAAATATGAAATGAAATGATTAAACAATACAGAGAATACATACAGAGAAATCATCAATACATGAAAGTTCCCATAATGCAGCTATTGCCCAAATTTGGTTGCAACATAAGATTTGAATTGTTTCTAAATCCAAAATTCAGATTAGAATGTGTGGAATAAGATTTGTGTATATCCTTGACACCTTCAAGTGAATATCCAATTAAAATTGAACTTCTCTATACAATTTAAGGTTTATCCTCTTTGTACAGTCATACCACTTTTCTTAGCATATATCAATAAATGATGTACTATTTATTTACAAACATGTCAAATTGGTTCACTGTGATGTGACACATTTTGGGTGCATCTCATATAAGATACGCTGCATCACATTCCAATTTGTGTGTTCTTGAAATTATGATATCACTTTTTCTGCATGACACTTTATTTTCTGCACAACAATTAAAGGGGGTAAAAACAATTGCATGTTCTAATTGGGTAAACAAAATCCACTGATTTTTCCCATTTTTTTGAAAATTCCCTGATTGGCTAGAAACCCTGTTTTTATATCAAACATCTCTTTGGTTACATTTACAGGCATTTTATGGTGTCATTCACCAGAAAATACCATGGCGCTTACAAGAAATATACACAAAAAGTCAAAAAACAAGAGAACAGTTCAAGAAAACAGAGATGTGGTCATGGCAGATTTATGTTCACATGTTGCGAATTTCATGCCGTAGCAGCTGCAATGTCAAATCTGCTTTTGCCAGTGATTCTGTGGCTATGTCTTTGAATAGCGAGCAGTTACTGTCAGAAAAGCGAGCTCAAGGTATGAGCAGGAACGTAAGCGGTATAGTCCAAAATTTAGTTTGGACTTGGGTGTTGCAAGGACCTATCTACATACAGAGGATTTAAAACAGTACTAATGAGTACTTATTGGCAAACTGGAAGCCAGTGCAAGGTTGTCAGGAGTCCTCCAACACTGTCGCATATGGGTAAAGTCAAAAATAATGGCACCGTTAGGTTGCTGATGTCTGCTGTGCAAATGAAAAAGATCAGCAAAGAAATTCATCTTTTAAAATGTGTTTTATGATTGGCCCTTTAACCACAGCAATTTGTAGTGTCACAGCTGTCATGTAAAAAATAATATGCCCAATTTTCTTTCCCATATGGTCAGGAGTGTTACATGTTAGCATGACAAAAAAAGAGGTACTTGTATTTTAATCATGTATGTAAAAAATCTACAAGTTAAAATGTTTTGCATCGGTTTTCATGGCATTTTGTGAAGTGTCAGCTATTATTAAGTTGCAAATTCTTTCATATTAGTCACTTACTTATGAACATGTGAAGACCACATGGTGCGAAAAATAAAATATGTTCCAAAAATCACTTGTCACCAGATTGTGTAGCATTGTAAGGTAATGATGACAGTAATTATCTATTTCAGTCTGTTTTTAGTAAAAACAACATTTGGGCCAAACTTGGCAAAAATAAAACTTGCATGATATCAAAACCGTCTTCTTTTTAGAGCGGGTTGAAAAGAGAAATTCTGTCTCGTCAGGAGGGTTACATCAGAATTCAACTTGATTTTTTTCATACACCAAGGTGGCAATATTCATGTTTTACTTTTTATTTTATTAGTGCATTGTGATAGGAACTCAAAAACAAGAAAAATATTCACCATTGCTTGAACATGTTTGCTACAGCTATCTAAATAGTCAATGTCAGGAGTGTTACACAGAATTAATTCTAAGCTATTCACAATCAGGCGCGCCAGTGGTTTGCGATGTAAGCGATGTATCATGGGTAAAGGTCGACATCCAAGTCCGCGCAATACAAATATTACCATGCTATTACATAGGAACACGTGACAATATTTTTAGTCTGTCAATATAACGGTATTACACACAAATCGATAGAGAAAAAAATTAATTGTGCACATTTCAAATCACATTATTAAGTATTATTGAGTATTGATTCGTGTGTAACACCTTTATTTTGACAAACTAAAAAATATTATAATAGCATGGTAATATTCGTATTGCGCTGACTTGGATGTGGACCTTTTCCCATGATACATCACGATTACATCGCAAACCGCTGGCGGCGCCCTTATTGTGAATAGCGAGAATTAATTGGCAATAATTTCTGAAGAAATTACCAGTCTGTTGGTGTTCTTTTAGCACTGAAAATTTATTCCTGAAGCCAAACTGCTGCAATCATGATGTAAAGACCTTCATATTCAAGAAATATGTACATAAAAACATGGTTTTCATAGCTCGACCAAAATGTTACACTCCTGACAATCAATTGTAAGTAATATAGGCTCAACAATAAAATTGAACTAATGTAATTCAATTTTTGCCCCTTTTGAGATAGCCATAGATAGTGTTACCAAAAATTACAAAAACTATGTTCGAAAATGTGATGTGCAAATTTATATATATTTGAGGCTTACGGTAGGCCTACTGTAGCAAAGTGTCAGGAGTGTTACAACAACATGCAAGCTGGGCTCAAAAAATAAAATTGAACGTAAATCACCTAAATTCTGTGCCTTTTTTGAGAGGGCCATAGATGTTGTCAACAAAAAATTACAAACACTGTTTTAGAAAATGTAGTTTATAAAATATTTCAGGCCATACAGGTATTATACAGTGTCAGGAGTGTTACACAATAGCACTAGTTTGATGGATCCTTACATCAATTTGAAGAAGAAAGTGATGCTAAAAACTTCACAGTTTTTGCACATCATATTGCATTATACAAACTTAAACAGAAAATAGTTTAAGATGTTTTTTTGACAAATGTGACCATCCACCACAACTGAGCCCGGATGTCTCCAGTGCCACTATTGAGATATGCTCAAAACAATAAACAATAGGAAACAAAGGATTTTTTGACTGTTTTATTGATTTTTCACTACTTAAATGTCAAGTACTATAGACATGATATACATCATATTCAAGCTAATTTCAAGCAGAATATTTTGGTTGAATGTCTCAAAAATGATCATTAGGCGACTTCAGGGCTCAGTTGTGCTGGATGGTCACAAATAAAACTTTTATTCAGATTTCCACAAATTTTTAGGTGTTTTAATGAATTTTTTTTCCGAAACTTTGTTTCCATGAGAAAAATTCTACATGACTATCTTAGTTTAGTGTCTAAGTAAAATTAAAACTCAAAGAATTACATATTTGCATAATTTTGTCAAAATATAACAAGGAATGGCATGGATCTTTTTGTGTTATGTTTCTAAAAATTTGGACTACTTTTGTCAATAAACCAGTTGAAAAAATACATTTAGTAACATTACTGAAGTAATTTTTTTATTTTTTCTTGACTTTAGATAGGTTGTGCTTACAATAAGACAACAATTACATCTGGCCAATTCCATGCCAAAAGTGCCTTTGTAACGTCCGTAACAAAATTTTGGAACATTATTGCTCAAAACAGGAGCATTTATTTCAAACTTGCTAATCATTCCTCCATAGATTGATGTCACACCGACTTCAAGATAGTAAAGAAAAAAATCTAAAGAAGCACCTTGACAGTTTTTTTTCATCATGAAAAACGTTACGGACGTTACATTTGCGATAAAATGTAACGTCCGTAACACTAAATCAACAGTGTAGGACGATACAGGAGTATTAATTTCAAACTTGCTTTTCATGTTTACATAGAATGGAGTCAGGGCTTGCTCAATATAGTTAACAGAAAAAAATAAAACACAGAACTGAATGGAGATTTAAGGATATGTACCATCTGTCAAAAAGGCAGGCACTTTCGGCGTAACGTCCGTAGCGCTGCGTTTCTAATTTCTGTAGCTAATTAACTAAGAAAGCCAAAACAAAATTGCTTCATTATAATGAACATTAGAGTGTGTACTAGTAGCATACTAAGAAATAAAGTGTTATCCTAACAGCAAACATGTGTGCTATTCACTTGAAAGTTGCAAGTTGCATGCATCTGTAACGTCCGTAACGGTGGAATTGGCCATCTCTGAACACTGTTTGTATTTTTGACCCTTTTGTCACACTTTGGTGCCATTATTTCTGATTATCCATATGGCACTAGTTACTAGTTGGTGATATAATATGTCACTTATTAATAATATGTCACTTGTTGATGGTAATATGTCACTTCTATCTGGTACCAATCCGAGAAAATGAATCACAGAGAATGGCAAAATAGTATGTACTCTTTCAAGGCACATAGCAACTTTTCTAGGCGTTGTTGACATGGTACCTTCAGGAAAGAAAGTTCCTACTATGAAGACCTAACTTTTGAGTGAGAACTTTGTTAGTGTTTAGTAGTGTATATTTGTACTTTAATGAATGTATAATGCTCTTACCTCCCATTTTCTCCAATCTTCTCTTTAAAATGTTTGGCTCTTGCACCCAAATGGCTTGCAGAAAAGCTGGGACATCACCTTCAATTTCTTCACTAACATATTTGTCCTTGGCTTTAGTTCACTGTCAAAATCAAGCATAAATAATATATAAATAATATTCTTTATGAACAAATGCTGTGTTCAAATTGTTTTGTTTTTTACCAGGCAGCGGTGGCCGACAGTAATTTAATCGGCAACAGCCAATAAGCGTAAACAAAATGACAATATGATGGCAACACTGCCTGCACGTTGGGCGCCCGTGCGTGCCGTGGTGCATTTTAGCTCTATTGGCCCGTTACAGAAAAAAAATGCACGAAATATATTTCCCAGTGCAATGTATAGATTTTCACATGAAAATAAATAATTTGGATTCAAAATTAATGTGAAGAAAAAAAAAAATATTATAGCCGGTAGTGGAAATCGATCTACGGGACCTTCTGCGTGGCAGGCGGAGGCGTTAACCGCTACACCACGCATACATTGATACATGTGGGGGAATTTTTTTGTATATCATAACATATATATCGTGCGTTATTCATACAAAAAATTCAAAAACAGTACTTAAAATGAGGTTCACTGTCGAACCTCAACGGATTAAGACTGATAAAATAGTGCTTGATAACATGCATACACTTTTGGAATTATTTGAGACATTTTCGTGTTTACGTGTAAAACCAATGATGACGTCAAAATTCAGTCAATCTTTGCCGGCCCCTGTTTTTTACCTTTAGGTGCACTTTTGTACCTCATTTTATAAGTTGCCCACCCCCACACAGTAGGCCTAACAATGAATAAATTTTTCTCAAAAATTATGGCGCATTGGTGACAAGTAAGATATGTATATTATTGGGGCAAGGACTACAACTACTGCACTGGAAATTTTATTTCAGCAGACAACAGTTGTAGAGTTACAGTCAAAAATGAGGGAAAACCAATATTTGATCAATAAATTAATAACTATGGTACTTGCCTTGAGTTGCTGAATTTTCAGTGCAGTAGTTAATGTATAGTACCGGTACTTGCCCCTATAATATAGGCCTACATATCTTACTTGTCACCTATGCGCTATAATTTTTGTTTTATTTTCAAAAATAGGCGCAAAATTGGCCAGGGGTGTAGTTCCCCCTTAATGCATTTGAAAATTTACAATGATTAAAAAGGGCATTTCGTGACCCACTTTTCTCAAAAAAAGTTGAGATTTTTATACCACTTGAAGTCTTGAACCGTCTGGCTACATAATGTCCCTTACCAATGTTGAAGCCTTATTAAGCAATATTTAAGCAATATCACAAGCAATAAACAAAATATGCTTTATTTTAGCAATACCACAAGCAGTGTTGAAGCATATTGCTTATATTAAATCAACTAGCTAGCAATATAAATATTTTAGGCAATATATTGTTAACTGAATCAATATCCATTTAGCAGTATAAAACTAAACAAACAATATAAACATCTCAAGCAATATATTGTTAACAACTAGTAGTAAGCAATATAAAATTAGCAATATAAAATATTTAACAATATGACCTCAGTGTCAAATGGTGCATTATGGGAATATATTTCCAACTGTCATTTTGAATTGTGAGGACTGCAGAGATGATGTAGCTTCTTGTTTTTTTTGATGTTTTCAGCTATGAAATGCCTTCATTTCATTAACATTGTGATGTTATTTGACAATCAATGTATATGTGATCCATGTATAGGTATATATAGAGTAATTATTACTGCTTGGAAGTGTGCAAGTGTTATTAGCATGGACAGTATAGGTAAGCTTAAAAATATACATGATTGATTTGGTATTCGGGTGCTGTGAAAGCTATAGGCATGCATGCATTTCTTGAAACATGGAATGACCAAGTAGGGGAGAGCGGGGAGTGTTCGCCCTATTTTTTTCTGACCAGCCTAGCGATGTCAATTTTAAGGTTAGGGATGACCTGATTAGCCCATGTGAAAGCCCTATGTCTTAGCTATATACGGCCACAATCCCAGAACTATAGGGCTTACAATAGCAACAGGATAGAGCAAACAAAAAAGTTTTGCAAAGTGGCGAACTTGCCCCATATTGGGGCAGGTTACCCATATAATGAGGTAAGTTCACCCTAATCCCCAAAAAGGTTTAAACATTGCATAACAATAACATATCCAATGCAAACATTTAGCAAGGGTATACAGGGCATTCATTCTCCTCTGGGGAGTCACTAAATTTGTTGCAGGGGTCGGGTCAGGGTAAAATGTAGGGGTCCAAAGTGAGTTTAAACTTATCATGTTTACAACTTCGGGAGATTATGGATTAGGAAATAAGCGGTGGTATGAGCAATACTGATACCACATAACTTTAAAAAACATGCTTTTCAATTGTTTTACCTTGTTTAATGGTATAATTATCAATATTTTGCATAATCACGCGGATGGGGCAGGTCCGCCCTCCAGTTTAGGGTAAGTCCGCCCGGGAAGATATAGGGCGAACATGCCCCATCCTCAAAGAAATAACGTGCCCCTTGTGCACCCATTTTGTATTTTCTTAAGGGTATGCAAAATACAAATCGAATAAGGAGTTTATAACTGCATTTAATCTTTGACAAATCCCATGTTCCCAATACAGATTTCCATTAAAACCATCTGTATTTATGTATCAATGATAATACAACATTATTAATGCAAGAAAAAGTTACATTTTGGTGTAAATTTTTTGTTTTGGCTGCAGTTCGATGAACACGTCCCTATATATCACGTAGCTAATATGAGAAGTTTATAATGACCTTTGTCACCTAATTTTGCCATCACCAAATTCCCCGATAGCCGTAGTGCTGAGAAACAAGGGGTGGGCGAACCTACCCCTAGGGCGAACACTCCCCGCTCTCCCCTACAAGTGAGGGAGGAGTATATTGGGGCATATTCAGTACATCATAACTTAATGTCTATAGTGTCTTTATGTTAAATTATATTGGTTAAATGTCCATGTACTATGAAATGCAGATCATGTTAAATTTGGACAACTGAGGAAAGTTGCTTCCTGTTTTAATCAGTTTCTTTTGTGCCATGTGTGCTAGGTATTGACATTATTTTATTTAATAGTGTAGAAAATAACAACTTGCAATTTGACGCTTTGAGCAAAGCTTTTTTATTATCTTCTATCATGTTTAGTTTAACATGCACATACTCAGCTTTCATACCAAATTATAACGTAACATTTTATCTTTGAAACCATATAACAACAGGCCTCGAAATAAGGCGGGCCCTTGGGCCCCGAAAATCAGCGAGGGCCCGCAAAAGATACATCCGGCGGGCCCAAAGGGCCCGCAAAATTTGTGGCAATTTATATCACTTACGGACTTGAGCTTACTGCAGAATTCAACAGTACCCAGTCATGCAACACTGGCAACACATCGCCCGACTATATTGCATTCTAAATTCACATTTCGGGAGAATTGAAGTAAATTCAAGGCCAAAAACATTGTTATTTACTTAGATCTTTAATAATATTAGATAGTTATGATGTCAAAGTAGGTGTAATAACTCTGTTTTTTTCACATAAAATCGGCCAATATTGTGTATTTTGGAACTTCCGGGATAGCACAATACACCACTATAATACAGCAGGTCATGAATATTAATGAGGTTCTGTCACTGTGGCGGGTTTATAACAGCACTGCATGACTTTTGCATATTAAATCACTTTTGATTTTGATAAAATTGGAGATATAAAGGAAATGAAAAAGACTGATTAACCGGGACTGATACTAATGACAATGTTTAAAAACAAATCAATTCAAAATAAAATAAAAACTTTTTTGAAAAAAAAAAAAACCAGCATCATCTAAAAGGTTGCTTGCCCTATTTCTTTTTCCTTTGGGCTTCTCTCTTTCTATTCTTTCTAGTACTTCTTTATGTATATTAATTAATTCCTAATTACTTAATTACTCCTTCTTATTAAATAATCTATTCATTTGAATGTTAACATATGGGTTATTTGTTTCTTTATTTTCCTTAGGCTCCTACAGTTACTCACTTTTTTGTGGGGTCACATAGGTTAAAATCAATGGCCCAAATTTGGGCCCCCAAAAATGTGTGAGGGCCCTCAAACATTTAAGATTTAAAATTCTGGCTTATTTTGAGGCCTGTATAACAATATATGTAACTTTTGTATTTTACATGTGGCTTTTATACCAAATATATATTAACTTTAACTAAACATTACGCAGGGGGGGGGGGGGGGTGCGGGGGGGTGATCGCACCTCCCCAAATTGGCAAAAGTATACCAAAAGTCCCCAAATTTAAGAATTTGCGAGCGTGAGCGAGTTTTTTACGTTTTTTGGTCAAAAGGTCCAAATTTTGGGGAAGAGTCCACTTTTACAAAATCGCCCCCCTTTGGAAAAAAATCCACTTTTTCAAAATCAGCACCCGCCCCCAAAAAAATCCTGCGTCGGGCCTGCGTTCCACTGTTTCATATATTCCAATCTTTAGGGCCTAGTTGTCATTTGTCATTGATGCAGATCGATGTAGAAAGTATATTGTCTTAATTTGATGCTATATTCAAGAAAAATAAGGTAGGACACTATAAATTTATGTATGTTTTGGAACACATTGATCATTCTGCTGCTGAGGAACATTCCTTCAAGCCAATCAATACAGTACAGTCCGTGCATTACATGCAGTTTCATTGTGCATACTGCCTTCGGTAACCTTTAACAATATTTTTGACAAATATTGCTTACAGTAAATATTGCTTACACGAAGCCTAAAAATATTGCTTGAGTATGCCTTAGGTATGCTTAAGGTATGCTTAAGGTATGCCTTAAAAGTATGCCTTAATTATTGCTTATAAGGCATAACAGTAAAATATAAGCAATATACAGTTATCATAAGCAATATATTGCTTATTTGTGTAAGCAATATATTGCTTTTTGTGTAAGCAATATATGCCTAAATATCAGAAACGAAGCCTTAATATATGCCTAAGGTATGCCTAAGGTATGCCTAAGGTATGCCTTAAAATTATGCCTTAAATATTGCTTATAAGGCATATGGATATTAAGGCTTTGAAGCCTTCTTATATTGCTAGGTATATTGCTTAAATATGGCTTAAATTTTGGTAAGGGGTTTATGTACCAAAATTTCTTGCAGATTATTTCGTTTAGCAAAAATATCGTCAATTAACAGTGGCCTATATCATGGAGCAGTACTTGTAATACACATATTCATGCATAACTCACAAGCGCAAAATCTGAATCAACTGAAATTTTGGGAATAAGCCTTTTTCATGGTTATCTGCTGAAAAATGTCATAAAAATAGGATGCTAGGATCACGAAATACTCCTTTAAGTGACTGAAGTAGTTTATAGTTCCATGCTCTATCTCTGTCCACACAGACACAGTAACTATCGTGTCATCGTGGATAGCAAATTTCTCGATCAAATGACACACAGACAGTAAGCTTACTTCAACCCAACAAATATAGCCAGCTGCTCAGTCTGATATTGAATATTGTGATCTCTATGCAATATGGTTCTACATTAAGGCTGGCATTTTCGGTCGGGTAAACGGTACCCGCCGAGATT
Source organism: Amphiura filiformis (assembly GCF_039555335.1). NCBI lineage: Eukaryota > Metazoa > Echinodermata > Ophiuroidea > Amphilepidida > Amphiuridae > Amphiura > Amphiura filiformis. The sequence continues at coordinate 19,237,785 of NC_092634.1, read as the reverse complement.
ACATTACCGGGTAGGAAATACCCTCCCGGTACCAAATTCAAAAAAAAAAAAAAAGTGCATTCAAATTCAATACATTTTGAAATCATTAATAGACTATGACATGAATACAAATTATCAATTTTCATATAAAAAATAACAAAATATCTTGAATTTTTTTTTTTTTTTTTAGGTCAACCATGAATGATCCTGGCATTTAGGTCTAGGTCCAGAGACACTACAAAACCGAAAAATAAAAACTTAAAAAAAAAAAAAAAAAAATTTTTTTTTTTGCAATTTCAGTACCCGGTTACCCGCCCGAAAATTGCGGCGGGTACCCGGGTACAAAATTACCCGAAAATGCCAGGCCTATTCTACATGCATAGGCCTACCCATTTACATGGCATGCGCGCATAGCACTCACCGACTCAGAGACATGTATGGCCGTACATGCATGGCCGGTCTCGTTTTATTTACTTGCATACCGTACGAGACCAGATATAAAAGAATGTGTACCAAGTGCCGAAAATTCTGAAAACTTCAGAAAGATTTGAAACTCATACCGGTACTGCCTTGCCCTTGCCCTTGTTGCAGGACGGTCAATCACAATGCAGAGCTATATGCCTACTATGGGGGAAACAAGTCAGAATTTGGGTGCAAAGTAATGTACAATTTCATGAAATATTCATCGCTGATGATGAAACCGAATTCATTTCAAGAATATTTTAGATCAAATAATTACCTTCGATTCGAAACTTTAGTTGCTCTTGCAATATTAACACCTTTTTGCAGCATTATTATTCCATCACGGTTAATGTTTACGTGTGGGTTCGCGAGCATCCATCTTTAAATAATTGCCTCTTTACCAGTCGTTTCTCTAAATCCATGAAATTTTCCTGTCGGGTTGTTAGCGGTTACCGCACCATAGCTGAACCATGTTATTGTATTATACCAGGGAAGAATAGATTATACCACTGTCCCCCGGGGGTCAAACCTTCTTGGGATTCTGAAATATAGACCCAAAATAGGCATTTTGAACAGAGTTTTATGAGGAGTGTCACCGTGTGGAAATTTATAAAGTAATTTTAATACCGGGAGGGGGGCGGGGTACCGGTACATTCTTTATTTTTATTTCTCTTTTATTTGACACCACTCGAGATACAAAAAGGACCCAAAATATGAATATTGACCCAGGCATTATGGGGATTTTATATAGGGCCTATTCTTTACTTTGTCCTCTTTCATTTGACACCTCCTTGGGCAGACATTCGATTGGAAATGCCCCGAATGTGAAGTCCTTGATTTTTGAGACTTGTTCTTCGATTTAGGGGACACAAGTTGCGCCGATGAAGATGACTTCATTCAAAAGGAAGGAAGAACAGACATCAGACTAGTAATTGAAATCACCTCAACTCGCTGAAAATCCTCGTGATAAACTTCCAAAGCATCATGAATAAAGTGGCTGAAGTGGAAGCATTAATCCAGGAATATAACCCTGACATCATACAGGGTACAGAGACGTGGCTCTCTCCAGACATACAGAACTCTGAGTTTCTCCAAAGCAATTACATTGCCTACAGGAAAGACAAAAAAGGTGACAGGCATGGGGTGTTCTTTTTGCTTGTAAAAGGGACCTTATAGTCACGCATAGAACCGAGTTTGACTCTGAATGTGAATATTTGTGGAGCCAAGTGGAAGTAAAGGGAAGGAGAAACCTACTGTTGGGCACCTACTACAAGCCCCACCAAAACGACATGGACGCAGTTAAAGGTCTCCAAAATTTACTTGCAACCATCAGTTCCAAACATAAAGAGTTTGACCTTATTCTGAGTGGCGATGCAAATCAACCAAATGTTAACTGGATAAATCAGACCATTAATCCAGACAGTTATGCTTCAAAGGAGGTACCGGTAGCTGAAGAACTCCTTGACACAGTCTTTGAAAATGGGCTGGACCAGGTGGTTCACAAACCAATTAGGGGAGATAACATACTTGACGTGGTTTGGACAAACAACAAAGGAATTATTGTAACCGTTGATGTAGTACCTGGTATGAGTGATCACAGCGTGGTATTACTTGAATTGGATTTAGCTGGGAAAAGGAAGAAGAAATCCACCCGCAGAAAAACAAAGCTGACGAAGACCAAATTAAAGAGGACCTGACTCATTTCCAAGAAACTTACGAGAAACTGACTGCATGGGTCAACTTTCCAAGAGAAATGGGATGCCATTGAGAATCAAATCAAATCTGTCATGGACAAACATGTTCCATCAAAAATGGTCTCTAACAGGCATAGTCTGCCTTGGTTCACGAGGGAGCACAGAAGGTTGTGTAGAAAGAAACAAAGGGCCTACAACAAGGCAAAGTGTTCTGGAAAATCAACCGACTGGGAGAAGTACAAACTTTGCTCGAAAGATCTTAGACGCAGTCTCAATTATGCCAGGAGGGAACATGTTAAAGATTACATTGAAAGCTCTCTTAAGGACAATACCAAAGAATTCTGGTCATTTATCAAGAAGCTTCGCCAGGATGGAGGAGTACCAGATCTCAAAGTGAACAACAAAATCCTTAGCACGAACAAAGAGAAGGCTGAGGCGCTCAGCGACCAATTCAGCAGTGTTTTCACTAAGGAGGATTCTACTATACCAAATCTTGCCAGTAGCACCATTCCTCCCATCAAGAAGCTGATCATACGAGAAGAAGGGATACTCAAGCAACTTCAGAACCTTAATCCAAATAAGGTATCTGGGCCTGACGGCATTCCAACATGGCTACTCAAGATGGCGGCGACGGAATTGACACCGATATTCACCAAATTTTTGCAAGAGACCCTTGATAAAGGGGAGATTCCACATCAATGGGGTGAAGCCAACGTCAGTGCAATCTACAAAAAGGGTGAAAAATCAAGGCCTGAAAACTACAGGCCTGTCTCATTGACCAGCGTTCCGTGCAAGGAGGTGATGGAGCACATCATCCATTCTCATGTAATGGGACACTTGGAACAGAACAGTATTCTTGTTGACAAGCAGCATGGGTTCCGTGCAAAGCACTCGACGGAAATTCAACTTATCCTGACATTAAATGACCTGACCAAGAGCATCGAAAGAGGTGAAGTCACGCATATATGGCCATCTTAGACTTCGCCAAAGCGTTCGACAAAGTGCCACATCAACGCCTCCTCAAGAAACTTGAGTCTGGCATCAGGGGTGACATTCACAAATGGGTAACAAACTTCCTTACTAGACGTACACAGAGAGTGGTCTGTGAAGGGACACCTTCAGAGCCGAAAATGTGACTTCAGGGGTTCCACAAGGCACAGTCACTGGACCATTGTGGTTCTTACTTTTCATCAATGACCTTCCTGCATACCTCACAAGTACAGCAAGGTTGTTTGCAGATGATTGTGTGCTTTATACATCTATCAGTTCACCTGAGGAGCTGACAGTCTTGCAGGACGACCTGACAAAACTTCAGGAGTGGCAAGACAAATGGGGCATGAAATTCAATCCCAGCAAGTGCTCTGTTATGCAGATCACCCTCAAGAAAGAAAGACCACAGATGAACTACACATTCTGTGGAGAAGAACTCAATGAAGTGACTAGCCATCCATATTTAGGAGTTCAAATCGACAATCGTCTTCAGTGGAAGGGGCACATCAAGATGTCAGCCTCAAAAAGCAAGCAGGATCCGGGGCTTCCTTAAGAGAAACATCTGGTTTGCATCACAGGAAACTAAAGTAGCAGCCTATACAGCGCTGTGATGGTTAGACCCGTATTAGAATATGCTTCCTGTGTATGGGATCCATACAGAAGAGGAGATAAGATACTTCTGGAGAGAATCCAGCGGAAAGCAGCCAGATTCTGTTTGAAAGACTACGAGCAGCGCAGCAGTGTAACAAAAATGCTGGAGAAACTTGAGTGGAAGACCTTAGAAGACCGACGCAGAACAAACAGACTGACCATGATGTACAAAATCATGAACGACTTGGTCGCAATCGACAGGGACGACATGATCACCATGTCAACGGAAACCAGAACCAGGGGTATAGTCACCAACATAAAATCCTCAAGATGCAAGGAACAAAGGACATCTATTTGAACTCCTTCCTTCCTCACACTGTGGCAGATTGGAACAAAGTCCAGGGGGACACCACTTCAGCAGCCACACTTGATATCTTCAAAAATAGAGTCCAAAAGTAATTTAGGTAGTATCAATATCAGCTTGAGCAGCATCAAAGTTGGCGAAAGTACAGCAAGACTGAACCTGCCGACTTATAACCAAGACAAGACAAGACAAGACACCACTCGGGGGGTAATACCTTCTTGGCATTTTGAGATATGAAGAGGAACCAAAATATGAATATTGACCCAGGTCTTATGAAGAATTTCACCCCCGGTTGGGAAATTGTTTTTATTATATTCCTTACATTTATCACTTTCATTTGACACCACTCGGGGGGGGGTCATACTTTTTCGCATTTTGAGATATGAATAGGACCCATGTGGATATTGACCCGGGTCTTATGATGAGTGTCACCCCCGGGCGGGAAAATATTTCTATTGTAATTATTATTCTTTACTTTCTTCTTTTTCATTTGACACACTTGGGGTCATACCCTTGTGGTATTTCAAAATATGTCAAGTTCAGACCAAAAGGTAGAGTCAGTAAGTAACGTTAACAAGTTAGTAAGCAAGTAACATTACTATTATAGACTGATACCATTTTACGCTACCTCCTCACAGTTGAACCAGAAATATCTGAACGCACAATGTTCTAATATCTGTGGTTGTGATAAACAAGACTACAGGAGCATGGGCCAAATAAAAAAAAATAGCTTCATGCCCCCCCCCCGCCTCATCACTTTCTGGGATCAGTCCATATTTTTTCTTCAATTTTCAGTTTTAATATACTAAAATAGTAAAATGTTAATGCTAATAAACCAGTTTATTAATCAGCATGAATCCCGCAAGTGCTGTTTTTTGTGGAACTCTAAAACTCCTCATAATATTAAATACAAAAGGGTCTCATCATTTTCCTAGCAGATGCTGAAAACTGCTCGCAATGTCAATTTTACGTGAAAAATGCTGTATTTTGCACAATTTAGCACACACACACTCACCCCACACACACAACACCCTTTCTGCTCCCTTTCCAAAAAGTTATGGACATGAAACGAATGTTTAATTTTATGTGGCCATATCACAGAGCTGTAGGCCTATATATAACAGATTAAGGGGGTACTACACCCATTGATTTTTTTTTTTTTTTGCTTTTTTTTTTTTGCATTTTGTGAAGAAAGTAGTGGTATGCAAAATGACGGGGCAAATCTTCTCGTTTTATTGGTGGCATCGGTATCAACGTAGCTTACATGCTTTTAAAGGAAGAAGCCAAAAGGTGGAACATCACTGATGATTTAAATTCACTTCATTTTGGACAGCTTACTATCAACGGATTTCGTTAAAGTTTTGGAATGGGAATAGGGCCTAAAGTGATTTCTTTTATGACTTCATGAACACCTATCAAAAAAACGAACTGGTTAAAATGCTTCTATTTATACAATGTTGAGCTATATTTTGTATTTTTAACTTGCGACATTATTTCACTGAAACTTAATTAAGCCATAGGTAACAGGTTACCACAACCACACTACAGCAATGTTGAAAAAATTGTATTTCTTGTCACCTATACCACCATATTTAGGTCGTTTTCCGTAAGCTTCAGTTTTGTGATTTTGGTAACTATTCTAAATTGTACTCACCATTTACATCCCAAGGTATTTTAGTATATCCACCTTGCACTTTTCAATATCCAGTAAAAGACAGAATATCAAAATTGATGCCTCATTAGGATATCACATGTATTCAAAATGGATGCTTAAATTTGACCTGAACCAAGTGACCTATAACCTGACCTATGATGACCTCTTTTTAAATCTCTTTTCCTAACAACACATTATAGAAGGTACATATAGTAATTAAATTGACTATGCATCCATTGGGTAAGAGTTTATTTAATTTATTCAGTGTTATTTTGCATGCACCGCCGCGCTGAATAAATTTTCTATAGAGAGTATAACAAAGGATTTAATGTATTCTACTCATGTACTCTACTTGAACATGTTGAATAGAATAAATTATGGTTTGTTATGAAACACACATCTGAGTTACTAGGATAAAGTTCAGGACATGAGGTGATGAACATATTTATGTACTTCATAAATTTGCAAGAAAAAAAGAAGAGGGTACTGATGAAAATCAGGGTATTATACCCCTTAAACAACAATGATCAACATGATGAAAGAAATAATTGAACATGTTAAAGAATTTATTGAATTTTTACACCAAGATATAAAGTATTGAGTGCTAAAAAACTTTTTGGTTGGCCGTAAGTTAATCTATTAAATTAACCACTGCAGAGACCTGAATGAAACCCCGACCACCACCCCGCCCACCGGAACACACCCACGGGCGAGTTACCCACCCACCCTACGCCACTGGTTAAACACGATCAAGTTAACGGAATCACTTAGTTCTTCTGAGGAGGAGTATACACTCTAAGAAATAAATGTGAAATAGAACCTTTTTTGTCCTCTCAGGAGGTTCTTTAATTTGGAGAACCTTTAAAGGTTCTCTGAAGGATCGAAAACGGTACTGTATCACATTTTTGGGGCAATTTTCGAGTATAGTAGAAAAAATTATAAATTTAATTATACCTAAATTAATTTAAAAAAATAAGCTCATCCCACAGATTAAAGAAAACTAAAGTAAAAAAAAAAGTAAAAAAAAAAAAAAAAAAAACAGCCCTAAAAACCGTACGCGCATTCCGCTTTCACTTTGGGAAGGGTTTTGAGACGAACTATTAAATTAAGGTGACCTTATATATTTTGATGAGGAGGTGCAAGGGAGACCCCAGGGAGAAATAGGCCCATAGGCCCTAAAGGAGAATTCCTACATGCTAATATGTAACAAAAAGTGAATGTCACAAAATAATGAACCAATTTGACATTATCGTTGATAACTCCTATATATAACTATAATAGCAAACACGGTAAAAAGAGCATAATGCGTGTGGATGTTTGGGGGGGTGTTTCTTGTTATTTCATGTATAGTTGAAAACGTGGCATCTTTGTCACTACCATAATATAGGCCTATCAGAAAAGATAATACAAAAAGTGCTGGGGACAATGGGGGGGGGGGAGAATTTGAGCTCCTGAGTCGAACATAATAAATTTGAATTTGAATAGCAACTTTCATTTATCCCTTATCTTTTACCTATTCTTTATAACAAAGCCATTTTAGAGTTCATTCAGCGATTCTTCTTGCAGACTGTTTAAACTATTGCTGTTTAAACCACTAACACGTATGAACATTCACTCGAATATTATTATTTATTCTTGTCCCGTTTTAAGGCTGGTTCAAAGTGAATATTCGAAGGCGAATATTCGGCTTCGAATACGTTTTGGGCGTCAAAATATATGCGGCTTCGAATATAAAACTATGAACCGGAGAAAGATATATTTCTACAGTTCATAGCGTTGCCCGACTGTTAACAAGTATTGCCCGTTGACCAAGGTAAGCAAAATTTAGAGAATTTCTTTAACGAAGTTAATAAAATCATAATAGGTAAACTCCATTGAACTATTGTCATGATTTAATGTCTGTATAAACATGATAAATGGGTTTAAATAGGAGCAGTGGCGTAACCAGTGGGGGCCGGGTGCAAGCTGCCCCGGACACACAAAAACCTGGAAGAAGAGTCAAAAATTGGGAAGAGGGAAAGAGAGAAAAAGAGGGAAGAAAAAAGAGGGAAGAGAAAGGGGAAAGAAGAGAAAAAATGGGAAGGGAGAAGAGAAAAAAGGGAAAAAAGAGGGAAGAGAAAGGGGAAAGAAGAAAAGAAAAAGAGGGAAGAAAAGGGGAAGAGAGAAGAGAAAAGGGAAGGGACTCAAGGGAGAAGAGAAAAGGGAAAGAAAGAGAGAAGAAGATCTATAGGCCTACTACTTTCATTGTGAAATTTGTACTCTGAAACACTGATATTTTCTAATATGCAAAAACCAGGAGCTTCATGGCGCTCAGCCCCCTTGACCCCCGCCTGGGCTTTGCCCTGGACCCCACCGACTCCACCCGTTTAACGCTTCGAAGCAAGCGAGCGTTTTCTCGAATATAAACACCAAAACTTTTGATCAGAAATTGGGAAATTTTTCAATCTTGCCCCCCCGGAAGGTCAGGTCTGGTTACGCCCCTGACCTGAATAGGAGTCAAAAAGATTTGCTTTTCAGGGCATTTACGACCTGCCTGTAACAGGCGCGGAGGTTGACCCATACCTTCTTGTAGGTTTCAACTGCAAAGCAAATCAAGAAATGAATGAGTAATAGATAAATAAATAAATTAAATAAATAAATAAATAAAAAATAAATAAATAAGTCAATAAATAAGTCAATAAATAAATAAATAATTAAAAAATTTAATAATAATAAATAAATAAATAAATAAATAAATAAATAAATAAATAAATAAATAAATAAATAAATAAATATATAAATATATATATATTAAAAGTAAAAAGTATCACAGACAGCTATACAGTGCTTGATACCAAAAAATGGTAGAGCTATTTAAAAATTTTTAAATATATATGGAAGAGCTATTTTTAAATATATATATAAATATCATAAGATATGATTGAAGCGACGACAAATATGACAGCCCTCACAAGTGTTATATATGAGACCACCCACAGTGACCCACCAAATATATATCTGTCGAGTTCAACAAAATTCAACTCCCACAAATATATTTCCGGTGAATACTTTTTTCATTGGCTGATATCCACTTGAGATCGGTATCATCAAAGTAGTATTGCTCTCATTTCATGATTCATTGAGCAATCAATTTTGGCATTCGACCGAAATACGCGTCAAAAGATAAAAAGTCTCGTTCCGAACTTGTGTAGGCCTACATTGCTAGGGCCTAAGTGTGTTTTAATGCCTGATTCACAAATTATAGAAATAAACAAGAATTTATTTTAAAAGAACACGCAATGATAGGGTACCAACCCTCGTGGTTTTGGTTGTTCTGCATAGTTTATGAAGAGATTCATTGCAAAGTGCTATATATCCATTCCTACATATTACTTATTTTGCCCTCTTAATTATTAATTATAATTATGAATTTGACTGATAACAACGCATTACATCTTTATTCGGCCCAAAATAACAAAAATGGGTCAACTTCCATGGCAAACGCATTTTTATATCAATAACCAATGATTTACCACCCCGGACCCTCACACGTCCTCTGCCAGGGGCAGATGCATATGGGGACCTAGAACTGGGGCCAAACATTATTTATGTAAAACCGGGGTGGAGGCATAAATCTGAATTTGGAGTTAGACTTTTTTCTGCATCAGTCGATTTAAATAGAGCTACGTTAATATGGAAACATTCACTTGTACATTTAGGTTATGTTTGTAAGCCTAAATATCATATTATTTGCATAAAACATTACTAATCATATAAAAATGGGTACTCTTGTACCGCACTAATATTAAAGGGGGCACACCACTAAATCAATGCGCCATTTGTGTAACCCTAATGAGTTCCGGTAAAATACAGAAACTATTTGAGGTATTTTGGGCTGGTCTTTAGACTTATTAATCAAAAAGAGTGGCGAATTATAGCTTAAATAAAAGTGGAAAGCCTATACATAAATTTGAGTCACCAAAAAAGTAGCATTTTTATAATTATTGAGAAAATAGGTCCGCGAATTAAAAAATGGCAGAATCGGGTTTGCAGTCTTGAGACTGAGAGCATGTCAAAAACAGTGAGGGCACTGTTCGCGGCCTCGTAGCGGGAAAACGAGGTGGAAGGACCCCTATACATTGAAACATATGTTAAACTTTCATCGATTTACAATCGACTGGTCATCATAAAAAAATTAAACGAGCCCAAAAGGCCTCAAAATGAGCAAAGAAAACCGGTGTTTTTACACGTATTTCAATGGGAAGATTATTTAGTGGTGTGCGCCCAAAGCATTTTCTTTCAGTTCGTTATCAGCCATGTTCAGATGTTGGAACTATCCAGGCGTATTTGACAACTGGGCAGGTTAAGGGATGGGGTATGAACGTTTGGACAGTAGGTCTATTTATTGTGGGACATTGGAGCACATCAGACATATCGAATAGGATTCAGAATACGAAGAATGTCCTTCTGATATCAAATAATTTGGATTTTTTGAAATTCGCAATGAAATACACATTTTATGGCAAATGATTAAAAATTGATATTTTTGATATTTAACAGTAACTTAATAAATCTGATGATTTATACTTATAGTGTATGTAGGTGGGATGAAAAGCCGACAATCAATTGACAATTTTGACCTTTCGTATTGAAGATATGGATTTTTTCCCCAAAACACAAAAAAAAAATAGGTCTTTTGGGGAAAAAATCCATATCTTCAATATGAAAGGTCAAAATTTTCAATTGATCGCCGGCTTTTCCTCCCAGCTACATACACTTTAAAAAATATCATTAGATTTATAATATTTACTTCGAGGACTGTTATATATCAATATGTGAAAATATCACATTCTAATAATTTGTCATAAAATTTGTATTATATCGTGAATTTCAAAAATGAAAATTATTTGATATCAGAAAGACATTCTTCGTATTCATAATGTAATTCGATATGTCTGATGTGCTCTCATGTCCCACAAAAATACTGTCGAAACGCTCATTCCAGATCCTTTAATTTTCATTGGGGATTTTTGAAATCATCGTTCGTCGAACAATATTCAGGTGACCTCGAGCCTTTCATATAAATCAATAGTATCTTGCTATCAGTTGCGCGATATTTAATCCGGTTCAACTCATATTTTATTCATTGCCGTATATATTTTGACGTCACAAAAAGTATTCGAAGCCGAATATTCGTCTTCGAATATGCACTATGAACCGACCCTTAGCGTGCCAATATCAGAAAATATTACCAAAATATTCATAACGTAAGTTCCCGGGACTGGAAAGCGTACACGCAAGCACTGATGCACAGTGTAAAATGTGCTGGGGTTTTAATGGGGTTTTCTATACTACTAATAAAAGCCAAGCCAAGCCTCTCATTCGTTTTAACATGCATTTTCTTCGTCCTCAGTAAAACGATTTTGCAGGCTAAAAAATAGCCTCACTTTCCCGTGACATATTATATCATGTATTCATTCAGTTACCGTATTATATTCAGCAGATTGGTGACCAAAACCGGTGACATAAAGAAATTTGTAAATTCAGCCGATGTTGTTTAAAAAGACTGGTTCTTTATCGATTTTTGATACAAAACGCTATAGCTGCCTGAAATTACGGTATGTATTTGAGCACAAACACACTCCGCCATAGCACCGCTTCGACTCGTAGCCAGCACTGTCTACCAGGGCGGGCAATCTAAAAAATTCTTGGCATTTTGAGATAAGAAAAGGGCCCATAATTATGAATATTGACCCGGGTTTTATGATGAGTGTCACCCCCGGTTGGGGAAATACAGGATGCGTCAAAAAAGTGCAATAGAGAAAGAATCCATTCTTATTTAAGAACCGAGTTGAACTTTTTAGGTTTTAATAAATTTCATAAATAACATATCCATTAGTGATCTTGTGTGAAAAAATCAAGGCATTATCATTTACCGCTTTGTTTTTATGACACATTTTATAGCGATACCCAATTTTAGTGTTTGTCCAAGAGACATCTAAAAAATGTCAGCCCACTCTGTGTAAGGTAGATTTGGAACAACACCTAAACTCAAAAAATAAAGTATCGAAACGATTATAGATGGTCAGATATATCGGAAAATGAAATATATAGCAAAAACTTATTTAATGTAGATAAAGCACAGCTTTCTCCTGCGCATTTTGATACCTCTTTCGTTGCTCTACGATATCATTTGGTCGAGTTATGGGCGCTTGAGTGGCTTCAAGTCGGATTTTGAAAGTTGCACTTAGCTCCTATTCAAGCCAAATGCGTTCGTCGTGTACAAACACACACAAAATCAAGACAAAGATGTGCTCTGTTTACTTAACCATGAACTTTACTCCTTCGACTTCCAACTTCAATACTTGCTACCCTTTACTTATCTCTGACTTATCTCATGAACTCTTTCTGCTGACATCTCAATACTTGGTGTGCCCACCATCACACACACTCATTGTGAATTTGGCGGACAAAAGCAATGGTCATTTATTGGTTACAGTACAACGCATTTGGCTTTACTTGATAAACTGAATTTTTATGGGTCAAACTTAAAATTCAAAGCCCGCTCTAATTCTTTAGATTTGGAAGGAAGGAAAAAGTTATGGTCAGATATAAACACGGGTCTTTGTAAGTTATGCAATTTAAACCAGGAGGAAACAGTTGATCACTTTCTATTCAATTGTACAAGTTTGGACTACATAAGGAATGACCACTTCAAAAGACTTGAAAGAGATCTATGTTCTAAAGGGTGGGAAGTAATTTGGCATATGTTTTCGGTTGGGGATGCAAATATTAGACACCATCTCCTCTTAGATAACATCTTCGAAGATAGCTATGATCTAGGGTCTATACTTGATAAATGTAGTAAACTGTTTCTCACTGATGCGTGGAAAGAAAGGAGTAATATATTGAAAGACTTATGATCTCATAATTATAACCCATATTAATGTATTGGGTATTGATTTATGAAGCTCATACAAACATGTATTATATATGTATATCTGTATGACACTGTAAGTGTCTTTTTTGTAACAATTGATTAAGTTATTTCTTTCTTTCGTTTTTCTTCTTTCTTTCTTTCTTTTTTTCTTTCTTTCTTTCTTTCTTCTTTCTTTCTTTCTTTCTTTCTTTCTTTCTTTCTTTCTTTCTTTCTTTCTTTCTTTCTTTCTTTCTTTCATCCGTTCTCTTTCTTTAGCCCTCTTCCTCACTTTAGATTATTTATATGTACCCTTTGCTTGAGTATATTTTTACTTTGTTATATAATTGTTGATAATTATTAAACTTTGTTTGTATATTTAATGTCTTGGATGCACCATCAGATAGATGAGTGCCGCTGATGTAAAAGTGAATTCCAAATAAAAACTTGAAACTTGAAACTAGGAGCTAAGTGCAACTTTTAAAATCTGACTTGAAGCCACTCAGGCGCCCATAACTCGACTAAACGATATCATAGAGCAACAAAAGAGGTATCAAAATGCGCAGGAGAAAGTTGTGCTTTATATACATTAAATAAGGTTTTGCTATATATTTCAGTTCCCGATATATCTGACCATCTATTATCGTTTCGATACTTTATTGGTTGAGTTTATTTTCTTAACCTCATTGGCATTGAAATAAAATGGAGCACCCAAAGTGTTACTGTTCTTGGTCTTGTTTAAGGAGAAGATTTATTTGTTGTTATTTTCATTTTCCCTTTACTTTAAAGATGTTTATTCTCTATCAAAAACATATAAATTTGTAAGCGGGTTTTTCAAATGTCGAAATGAAATGCGCGCAAATTGAAGTGGAGTCAATTACAAAATATCCAGGAAGTTGGACATATTGGGGTTTTTAAAAACTGGAGTTGGAGTCGAGTGATGTATAGGAAAGACTTAAATTAATGTTAGAAAGTTTGTTTGAACAGAAAAAAATTAAATTAAAGTAACGCACGCAGCAAAAGGACTCATAAAAATTAAACGGTAGGCCTAGTACTATATAGTAGCGAGTCACTTCATTTTTTCACAGAAGGTAACTATTGAATGTGGCATTTATAAAAACTTTCAATGATGGGAAACTTGGTAGTCTGGTTCGTATATAAATATCGATTCTTTGCTCTATTGCACTTTTTTTTACTTACCCTGTATATTTAAACAGTTTTACTTTTTTCCCTTTAATGTGACACCACTCAGGGGGTCATACCTTCTTGGTATTTGGAAATATGTCCATTTTAGACCAACAGGTTGCTGAGTAAGGAAGTGAGAAAGACTACGACCATTTTATGGTTTAGCAAAAACTAAAGTAAAAAAAAAAAGAAAAAGAAAAAAAGAAGGGGTTTGAGACGCACTTTTAAATCAAGATCGAATTATGAGAAGGTGAAATGGAGACCCCAGTAGGCTAATTCCTACATGCTTTCATGAAATAGGCCTATGTAACAAAAAAAAAGTGAATGGGGGGTCAAGAACAATTGTAAGGGGGGGTGTAAACATTGACAAAAATGGTCATAATTCAAAATGGGCTAAAAGTACAACAAAGGGCTTGGCTACGCCACTGCTCCTATAAGTCGAACATAATTTGCATCTTGATAGCAACTTTCATTTATCACTTATTGTTTTACCTATTCATAAAAACAAAGTCATTTTATGTTTAGGGTTCATTCAGCGACTTTACTTGCAGATTCATTTAGGCCTTCTAAGCAAAATAACGTCAAAGAAACTTACAGCACAGTGGCCTATGTATAGGAATAATGATCCATCAGCCCCATAAATCCTGGCTATACCCCTAGCCGTATATGAAGCCAATTGCTTATTATTGCTAAATAATTTTGATACTATTTCAGAGAGGTAGCATATTCAAACAATGTGATAAAAGTAAAAATTGTGTGTTTAATACAGATATCAGACTGAAAGTAAACTTTATAATGATTAAATACATGTATAGCTGGCATGACACAGACCGTTGCGTGTGTTGCCGCGCCAGGACAGTGGCGTAGCCAGGATTTTTCCAAAGTGGTTGGGAGAAAAGGCAGGAGAGGCCAGGTGACTTTCATGGGGGAAAATGTGCGGAAAATCGGCCCAAAATACAAAAACCAACAACTTAAAAACCGTGTCGGTCAGCATTCCACAGTGGGCAAGATGTCCGAAGGGGGTGGGGGATTCCCCCTTCGCCTAACCATGGCAATGGCTCCTTTTCTTCTTCTTCCCCTCCTCTCTTTCTCTCCCCTTCCCTTTTCTCTCTCCTCCCTCTTCTCTTTCTCTTTTTCCTCCCTTTTCCCTCTTTTTTGCAAATAATAGGGGGGCGGCCGCCCCCCCCCTGCCCTGTGGCGCCGCCGCTGAATGAACGTGCCTAGGACCTATATATCCCGTATAAATGCTATGCAACACGACAAGATACCCTAAACGAGCCGTAAGCCTACATCCCGTATGCTATGCTACGTATAACACAACAATTTCTCTGTAGGGCCTACTTTTAATGCAGCGCGAGCGCGAATAAACCGTTGTCGGGTTTAAAAGTTTAGATTATGTTGCATTTAGGCCTATCCCAGCAAACACAAAACATTTTCGACCAGGGAGGTAAATAAGGATAACTTACTGCAATTTAATATATTTTTGCCCTCAAATCAGGGACAATAATTTACTGGGTGGGCAGCGATAATGGCATCCAGGCGTTGGATTTTCAGAAATGTAGACCTGGTTTACAATGGTTTTGCGTGCATGGAAGTTGACTTTGATGTAAAAAGTGGACTTTACCCTTCCCCTTAAAATGCATCTATATAGATAGGCCTATTAGCATATACCTATTGCAACTTAAGAAAAATTGTATATCGTATTATATTTCACTTTGGACATTTAAAAATCTTGCACTATAATTATCACTCACTATTAGTCCTAGGTAGGGGAAAAGCAGTAAAGTTACATGGGGAGGATAATGTTTTTATTTGATATTACAGCGAAATAATGTTTTGATTTTTACTTCTTGTCATAGATGCATATCACTCACAGATTAAAGAAATGTAAATTAAATTATACCTGTTTTGGACGGGTGATTTTCTAAAGTGTATTGAAATGTTTTGATAAGAAATGAAAATGTGTTAAAAACATGAACAAAACTATATTTCTAACATTTATAAAAAATGTTTGCCAAGCAGTATTTGACCAGGTATTTACTAGTGATTTTAATGTTTACAAGTATTTCTCTGTAATTTCCAGTATCAGAGATGCCACTTTTCCTTCTGATACCTGAATTCCTTCTTTTATTAAGTCAAAATGTCAGCATATTTTGGAGACTTTTTATCCAAATTTACACATTATTACAGGCAATTTTTCACAAAGTTTCAGGGTTTTCGAGTGGCCCAACGTGACCTCTTTGCGGTATGTTGGTATTCCCTGATATTTCCAAGCCGGTAAATGAATTTACTAGAATTTGGCAATATATGGACAACTCTGAATTATATTGACCAACTAGAATTAAAATGTTGATTTTGCACATTCTTATATTTTTTATAGGCCCAATGTTGCACAAAATAATTAAGCCCAATATAGAATCACAGTCGAAAGGTGTAAAAAGTAATGAACAAAAAGAATAACATAACAAAAGAATTTGGCAATTATATTGACCTATTTCCCAGCTATAATTTAAATGTTGTTTTTTTGTCAATTATTAAATTAATTAAATAAATAGGCCCCAATGTTGCACAAAACAATTAAGACCCATGTAGAATTACAGTCGAAAAGTGTAAAAAGTAATGATAATGTCAGATAAGATGTTTTCTTTCAACATTTAAAGTTTAGGTTGATAGGAAATCATTTTTGTAATATTATTACCTAGTGCATGCTCAAAGACTAGAAATGAGCAATGTATATCTGGATTAAGTTTCAAAAAATAAAAATAAAATCACGCCTTTTTCAAGAATATCCAAATTTATGGGCTCCTAAGAATTATTTCAGGTTTTGTGTGGAAATTGCTCAAAATAATATTTTAAATAATTTTTGGCTTCCTATACCATTTTGTACTGTGTGATAGTTATTCCTACTCCGAAGTTGTATACATGTTAAATGAAACGAGGACTGGACTAAAGTCTAGCAAGTTGCACCCTATTCGGTAATTGTACCAAATTTGCAGATGTTAAGAAAAGATGCATCACTTTCATAGTATTCAACATCACTTTCAAAATGTTGATTTCAAGAGATGCACGTTGGTACTAGTTTTATGATAATTATTATATGGTGCCCATTTTTTTGCGGGCAAAATAATTTACTGGGTGGACACTTTTGGGCAATGGGCAAGTTGAATTTACTGGGTGGGCAAAATAATTTACTGGGTGGGCATTTGCCCACCCAGTTAACATGTTATTTACCTACCTGTTTGCGACTTCATCCACAAAAGGTTAGAAAAATGTTATTTAATTAAGTGTTGGCAAAATATTTGGCAACAAATGTTTGCAAAACTATTCTGCAATAACATAACATTTTGAAAACATTGTTGTATATAGGTCTAGTGTATCATCGGAATTTCAAACGAAACGTTTCATGACCCCTGGTCCGACATTATATAAATGTTATTAAAACGTTTTTATCTAATAAACCAAACCCCCCAAAATATAACTTGTTTAAAACGTTTTGAAACGCTTTTGTGTTTGCTGGGACAACATTGTAATTTTTGAGACGATGTTTTGTAGCGTATCATCTGGCATAGGTCCCTATACTCTATCATACTTGCCATACAGCTGGCGAATAGAGAAAGTGGGCATTTCAAGTAGCCATGCCAATTTGAAAATAAGACCAAAGGTTAAAAATGGTGACTGTGTGCTATTTTCTAAATAGCATCAGGCATGGTTAAAACATAGGAGACTGTTTTTTTTTAATTCGCGACATAATACAAATTTTATGGCAAATTATATATTTTTTTATTTTTGAGATTTAAACAGTCCTCGAAGTATAAAACTTTATCAATCTATCGATATAGGCCTGTGTAGCTGGGAGGAAAAGTTCCATTTCTCGTCATATTTTAGTTTCGAATTGGTCATGGTAATAAGTATGTGCGCATTTGTTTGTAAAGTTAGGCTATGAGCGAAAACACTTGATTCACCGTACTTAAGGGGGTACTACACCCCTGCCCAATTTTGTGCCTATTGTTGCTTTTTTCTCAAAAATTATAGCGCATTGGTGGCAAGTACGATATGTATATTATAGGGGCAAGGACTACAACTACTGCACTGGCAATTTTATTTCAGCACAGACAACAGTTGTGGAGTTACAGTCAAAAATGAGGGAAAACCAGTATTTGATCAATAAATCAATAATACTACTTGCCTTGAGTTGCTGAATTTTCAGTGCAGTAGTTGTAGTCCTTGCCCCTATAATATACATATCTTACTTGTCACCAATGCGCTACAATTTTTGAGAAAAATGCAAAAATAGGCACAAAATTTGCCAGGGGTGTAGTACCCCCTTAAGGGATCGAATAGCAACGTTTGCACATAATACTTCAATATGAAATGTCAAGATTTTTTAAGTATTTTAAGTACATATAATTAAATTTGTAGTTTACTTCGAGGACTGTTAGGCTAAATATCAATAAAAATTCCCTTTAAAAGGGAAGGCCAGCCTCAATGCAGAAGAGGTCTTGTAAATAGTTTGGGTCACCGTGAAAGGCATTTTTTAGGATCACGCTTACTTCCATGTTACATGACAGTTCACCAAACCATCAATGGTGAGAACATGTACACTGAAACAGCAAAAAGCATTAACTCCTATAACTCCTGTCAACTCTTTAATTCATTACCCCAAATTGTTCTGTATTTTTGTCTTTACTGCTTTTTACCCATGCTTATTATTAAAATCAAGAAATACACTGCAGTTGTTAGTTAATTCGCTATGTAAACTCAACTTACATGCATATTTTATTTTAAAATGATTTTATATTATTTCATAATGTATAGTTTACTATAAAGTAGATAGTGGCAAGCACATGATAAAAGGACTGATCATTCACTACAATCTTCACTTTTAAACTGTATTTTTTGAATGTGTTGATTGTTAGTCCGAAACTCCTGCAAAGCTATGGACATGGCATCTTACCTACTCTGTACTTAATCTGCATTGTGTGTTTTCTCAGTCTTCAATCATTTTGTTGAATGTAATTTTATGAATCAAATAAAAAAAGATAGAAAGTGGCCTCACTTTAGGTATGTGTTATTTTACAGTATTTATAATTTATAAAGTAAGACAATAATTTATTTATTTTCTATAAGTGCATGCCAAAATATGGGATATATTGTTCAATATTATAGCTAACACCTAAAAACTTTATTTTCCATCGGATTTTTCCCGTTGAAAAGACAAAACTAATGTTAAAGATAGCAATAATATCATCAATAAAATTTTGAGTCAATTTTATCCATAAAACGATACAGGATAGGATAAATAATTACTTTGACTTCAATGTGGTCCATATAATGAAGATTTTGATTCTACAACATTATTAGATCTGTTATCAACATCAATTATGCACTCACAGGCAACCAAACATCATGCTATGCTCAGTAGTCCACTGATATGACCTTGTTCCAGTGATCATTCCCCGCTAATTACTAATTGTTGACCATGTCATTTTTTTGATATGCTGATTGCTGAACAAGTTTATGTTTGTGTGTAGGCCTAACCTATGATAACTTTTAAGTCATAATTAATTCAAACATAACTTTGGCAATACTCAATCGTTTTCGTTCGTTGAAACGGCAAAACATACTTTCTTTTCAAAAACATTTCCACCACAAGAAGTAAAAAAAAATTCATACCAATAGAAGAAGGCTATAATTTTAGCTAATCTTTAGTGTACACAAATCCCCCGGGGGGG
The DNA here is from genome assembly GCF_039555335.1 of Amphiura filiformis. Taxonomy (NCBI): domain Eukaryota; kingdom Metazoa; phylum Echinodermata; class Ophiuroidea; order Amphilepidida; family Amphiuridae; genus Amphiura; species Amphiura filiformis. The sequence continues at coordinate 19,218,239 of NC_092634.1, read as the reverse complement.
CACATCAAAAATTTTGGGAGCTGACGGCGTACCGGTAAAAGGGGTCTTTCGGAGCTGCGAACCGGGCTGTGAACAAGTAAAATGGGGTCTTTTGGAGCGGCGAAAAGTCAAAATCAAGGGTCTTTCTTGGCTTTTTGGTTGAAAATCGCCTGAAAAAACAAGAAATATGAGGAATGAGCAATTTTGGGTCTTTTAGAGCTGAAATTATCAAAATCAAGGGTCTTTCGGAGCTTTATTTTGGTCAAATATAGGGGTCTTTCAGAGCTGCGAAACCCAAAAGGGGGTCTTTCCGGGGAGCATACCCGTATGGTCATTTGTGTTGAGTGCCCCCAGGACAAATCCCATCTCAGAATTAGGTACCAGCCCTATGGGCTGGCGAAAATGAAAAAATATCAATATTTATTTTGAGACACCAGTGATTAGAATAGATGTGCTTTTAAAAGAATTAAGTTACAAGGTCAAATGTCACTTAATGGACGCATCATGTTAATAATAGTACTATAGTATTGTGTTTGTCGGGTGTTCTATACGCTCTTGAAATAGGCCTAAATAATTATGCAGGTTTTTTTCTATAAAAATGTTGGGCGATCTACATGAGAAAACTAGAGCGGTTACCGCACAATAGCTGAACCATGCATGGGGCTTCCGCAGTATATTGTTGTATACCACTGCACTTTCACACGTTTCCTCTTGTGACACCACCCGGGTCACACTTTTGTTTTGTTTTCGAGATATTTGATGTAGAAAAGACCCAAAATATGAATATTGACCTCTTTTAAAGGAATGTTATTGACCCAGGTCTTATGAGGAGCGTCACTTCTGATGGTGAAAATATTTTTATTATATTTTTTACTTTTTTCTAGTGTGACACCACTCGGGGGGTCATACATGAAAAGAACCCAAAATATGAACATAGTTAACCCGGGTCTTATGATGACTGTCACCCCGGCCGGTGATATAGTTTTATTATATTCTTTACTTTTTCTCTTTCATTTGACACACCTTGGGTGTCAAATTTGACTCAATTCTTGGCCGCATTTGGAGATATCAAAAGGACCCATAGGCCTATGAATACTGACCCGGGGTCTTTGGGTGACAGCGATGCTGAAAAAGAGGCTCTTAACAGGCCTACATACGCGTCACCTCCAAAGTGGGAGTGCTCCCCTCCCGGATTTGGAGATATGTCCATTTCAGACCATTGTTGACTACGTCAGTAAGGAAGAACGTAAATAAGAATAATAGGCTGAGACCATTTCATGGTTCTGCAACAAAAACCATTTTGAATTTGATGTGTCCAGTGGTGGCACCAGGATTATTATTTTTTTTTGGGTGGGGGGTGAGGGTGAATCCAAAAAACATTCGAAATGTCCCCTTCCCCCATCTGAAAAAGTCCTGGCTAATTCGCTGCTGCTTGCTTGGTGGCAAAGCCCATGATTGAGGGAAATGCTCACTCCGTAGCCGTCTAGCGTCATCATTGTGTCCATTCCTCCTGACACCTTGACAATTTTATTGGACCAATCATTTTCGAATTTGGATATTTTCCTAAAAACTTGCCACCCCGGGCCCCCAACCCCCATCAGAACAAACCTTCACTGAAAACTACACAATTTCGGGCAAAAAAATTGCTGAATTTTACACCCATGCCTCCACAGAAAAAGATCCTTCTATCAATTTTCAATTTGCGTTTTCTTTCATGTTCGATCACACCTTTCCAGTGAAAAAAAAAGCTCACCCATAAAATTGTCTAATAATTGATCAGTCCTGTAGGCCGTATGCAGACTTTTTATTAGACGTAAAATATTTGACGTAACATATCGGCATTCTATTTCCAGTAATGTTTAACAAATGTTTGATGACGTAAAAGCGATATATTTCTACCAGATATTATACGTAACATATTATCGATTTTACGTCATCAAACATTCGTTAGAATTTAAACATTACTGGAAATATGAATGGGACTAGATTAAATAACGTAGATACATCAAATATTATACGTCTAATACTCGGAGTCTGCATACTGCCTAAACACCAGTCACCATGAAAACAAACACATACATACATGCGGGCATACATGCTCCTTTGTATTCTATTCAATGTCATTTTATTTTTCTAACATACAAAAACACCCACAAAAGTAACTATTCCAAAATTGTAGTCAGTGTATAATTCAGACACAAAATACACAAGTTTGCCAAACCTAAAACAAGTGATACATTTTTATATTAAAAATGTTATTTTTAAAATCAGTGTCAATAGGAAACTAGGAAATATGCACTTTCCGCTGATACAAAAATCTCCATTTTGATGGGGAGAAGTGGAGATGCCGTTGATTATACCATCCTTTTTTAATTCACAGGACTAGAGGAACAAAGGAGGATATTTTGACCACTATACGCTGACGAATTTACGTAATTAATCGGATTACGGATTACCATAGCAATAGATGAAAACAATTTTGAACATATTGCGCTGCACTACAAAGCAGGTTACACTCATCACTGAATACAATACTGGTCTTTTCAAAGATACTAATCTTACAGGTGCATGTGATCAGCATGTGGTTCAATGCAGAGGTACCGTGTGAATGTATCAGTGCATCGCGGTATATTCAAAAATTGTTTTAACCTATTGCTATAGTAGTTAATCCGATTATTACGTAACCATCCAACATATACAATTGAATACCTGAGTGGAAGAAGGGCCCAACTCCATCAAAACTGTTTTTGAGATATTAAGAAAAAACTTAATATTTGGAAAAGTTTTATAGATAGAATGTTTTCATCTTCAGGGGACCTTTAATACATGAACATACAATATTACATACATTCGAATGATGTTTCCATGGCAACGGTACAGGTCTTAATACGAGCTGGAGTTGGGCCCTTCTTCCACTAATATACTGCAAGTGCCAGTTCTAGCAGATGTGTTATAAATAGCTACAGAAATTTGGTAATTATCCATTAATTGCACAAGTAGAAGCATGTAATAGGTTAGCAAGAAAGTTTATTGCAGTGAAAAGCAGATTTCATGGATGAACAAAATTCCTCTTTAACCCAATATTTATGGAAGAAGGGCCCAACTCCATGGAGTTGGGCCTTTCTTCCATGAAAACTCATGATTAAGTGTACGTGGAAGACTATTTAGAGAGTGGATTTTGGCTCATCTTTCACACACATGGAAGAACAGTCTGCTGGCAATAAAATGCTGGGTCTAACTCATTTTTGTAAAAAATTGGAGTTGGGCCCTTCTTCCACTCAGGTATTCAATTTTTTCCCCAACTTAACCCAGGGGTCTAACCAGCTTGGTTGATTGGTTTCTATCCTGAAAATATTCTTTGTGGTCTTGACTACTATTATGCCAAAGTAGAGATTTTTAGCAGTGTGCACAACTGTTGCAATTTTCCTGTATGCACTACCATCAGACCATTTTAAAACTTCATGTCCAGGGTCATGAGAACACATTTAAAACTTTCTTGATACTAATATTGCTGGCAAAAAAAAACCCCAAATAAACATTTGATTTTTGAAAACAAATTTTGAAAATGTTCGGAATTATTTTCAGTCAAAATCAATACATTTTGGCCAAAAAATTAATTGAGTAACTCAGCAAGATTAAAAATAAAAATCTTTCGAAACGCAAAATCTAGGTCGGGCAACCTAAAACATGGTCACATCCGCAACTTTTGTCACATACGCAACCCTAAAAAATTATGACCAAAGAGGGCTAGCCATTTTTTAAAAATTTGATGGTGGGCCAAAGATGTACATTGTATTTCTAATTAAAGCTTTCAAAGATGTTAAATCTCAAAATAATAACAGAAATAGCATTTTTTGGGTTGCGGATGTGGCATACGTGGTGGGGTGGCCTCAAAATGAGCTCTTGCTTACATACATGTATGTTGTTATTTTAAGGTCATTTCTGCATTATATCAAACATCAGTATATTTGTACATTTTATAATTAATATTGTCCAGCATCCATTACAGGTTCGTGAATAACCTACAACACATCTATCTCTGCTAGACCTAATAAGTTCCTTGTATAGACCCTATCGAACAACCTCACCTGGAAGGGTATAACAATTGAAATAGCAGACATGTTGGTGGACAGAGGGAAAGGTCTTTAGTTCGATTCCGCAACCATTCTTTCGAATTGCCCTATGCCTATGGTACCTTATGGTTGACAAAATTTTATTTAAATGAGGACACAACGTAGTAATTTGAATTCTTCTACACGCCCGGCCCTATGAATTGAGCAATGCAATTTTTGCGAAAGCTCACTACCATTCGCAAGATGCTGTGAACTACATTTTTTTGCTGCTTCGACCAACAATACACCATATACCCTTAAATGAAGCAACAGAATTTGTGGATCTAATAATTAATACTAGCGAGCTGGTTCCAAATGGGCACAATAGGCCTATGCTGTAAATTAAAAGCCCATCTTGTGGCATTCAGTTTTAGAAAGCTGATTTACCAGTAACGAAGGATAAATGAAAATCTGGTGGTACGGTGGGACGGTCTTTGTTAATTCCATTAAAAACTACATAATCATCTAGATTATAAATGTCATATAATCTCAGATTGCACTTATACATGTATATTATTGAGATCAGTATGATTCTCTTATAAATGGAAGAAGAGTTATAATAGTTCTGTTAACGTTTCTTTGTACTCAGCCTTGGGTTAAAAGTTTAACAGCAGGTGACTACGTACTACTAGCTAAAGTCCTCTAAGCCTAATTGATAGGTAGGCCTACCGTACATGTACATGTTTACATGTAGGTCCTACCAGCCATTTTGTTGACAAGTTGTCTATTTCTGTCAATTGTTTTCCCCGAATTTTAATTCGCTTGAAGTTGAAGTGCCAACATGCTATATGGCACAGGTGTTTGCATTTACTTTACACATCGTCATCACTCATCACTACAGTATCATCATCTCGATCCATCTCTTGATTTAGCTTGTTGATGCAGATGATTCCTTCAAGTACAAGTTCAAATTTCATCTGTAAAGAAATAAACCAAAATATAAATATTAATTATCTATAAAATTAAATTTTTAAAAATCAGATTGTTCAAAATTTAAATCAGATTTTTAAAAATTTAAATCTGATTCTTTTTTATTTATATTGATTTGTTTAATTTTTTTTATTCCAAGAACTATACCCGATGATAAAGTCAAAAGAGACCAGTGGAAAGCTAGACATAATACGCAATCCTATCAGGTATTTACAAATATTCGAAACATGTTTTTACAAAGAAAATATTTGGTAAAATTATGGGAAAAACCTGTTGCATTTTACATCTTGAAGGTGAATTTTTAGCAATAGATAAAATGACATCATAGAGGTATTTTAATTGTATCCAAAAGTTGTAGAAGCATTAGGAATGAGGTAAAACCATCAATTTAAGAAAGAAATTAACTTACATTTATCAAAAATTGTTTTTTTGAAACAAGCCATGTGATTTAAATTGCGATTTGATTCAACATGATTTAAATCACGAAACCTGGAATGATTCCATGAAATTTGATTTGTTTTATGATTCTCAATTATCCAGTAGCTGAAATTTACATAGTAGTTGATTTTACAGAGCTACAATTCATCTGTAAGAAGGTAGCTGCAAGTGTAACTTGAAACAAGAATTGTCTTTAAAAAGGCATTAAAGACAAAGTTCATGGATCAGGTATACAGGCTGTAGCAAAATGATTATGGACATGACTGGACATAACAGGATGCGTTATGTGTCATAGGTCATACAACGGGCGTGTTATGTGTCATAGGTCACATAAACGGGCGCATTATGTGTCAGGTCACATAACAGGGTGCATTATGTGTCATAGGTCATATAACAGGGCGCGTTGTGACATGTCATAGGTCACATGTGATAGGTCACATAACTGGGCGCATTATGTGTCATAGGCACAGAATTAAAGACAGTGAATAGGGACTTGACCATATTAATACAGGCATGGAGCAATTGGGGGTATTCGGTTTCCCTCGGAATGCACTCGAGGCATTCGTTGTCATGCAAGCGCGACATGGATGAAGCTAGGGCGCATTTGAGGGGCGCGCTTGATGCGACCTGCACACGAGTACCAAGATGCTTCAGGTGAGATGCCACAAACAGAGCCTGTACCACCAGTCAAAGTCTCCGCATCATCCAATAATGAGGGCCGATTGTTCCATGAAATGCGACAGGCGAGACTGCTATGCAATTAACCCATATTTTCATGGTCTATTGCATAATCGCAAAAGCATGCAACGTATCATAAGTCATATATCTGTCATAGAACGGGTGCATTATGTGTCATAGGTCATACACGGGCGCGTTATGTGTCATAGGTCATATAATGGGGCACGTTATGTGTCATAGGTCACATAACGGGGTGTATTGTGTCATAGGTCACATAACGGGCACGTTATGTGTCATAGGTAACATAACAGGGAGCGTTATGTGTCATAGGTCACGTAACGGGGAGCAATATGTGACGTACATTACATAACGGGTGCGTTATGTGCCATAGGTCATATAACGGGGCATGTTATGTGTCATAGGTCATATAACGAGGCACGTTATGTGTCATAGGTCACATAACGGGGCATGTTATGTGTCACAGGTCACATAACCGGGTGCGTTATGTGTCATATGTCGCATAACAGGGCGCATTATGTGTCATAGGTTACATAATGGGGTGCGTTATGTGTCATAGGTCATATAACAGGCACGTTATGTGTCATAGGTCACATAACAGGGCGTGTTATGTGTCATTGGCAGGGACAGGCGATTTGCGCGAAAAAAATAGCAAATTGCGCGGAGATTGCGCGGAACTTTATTTCATGTATCCCTGCCCATAGGAAAAAAATAGCCAATTGCGCGGAAAAAAAGTTCCACGCAAATCGCCTGTCCCTGGTCATTGGTCACATAACAGAGCATGTTATGTGTCATAGGTCATATAACGAGGCACATGTGTCATAGGTCACATAACGGGGCGTGTTATGTGTCACAGGTCACATAACTGGGCGCGTTATGTGTCATAGGTCGCATAACAGGGCGCATTATGTGTCATAGGTCACATAACAGGGTGTGTTATGTGTCATTGGTCACATAACAGAGCATGTTATGTGTCATATGTCACATGTGTCATAGGTCATATAATGGAACAACTATCATACTATAGCCTAACCTAACCAGGGGAAGATGAGAGAATTTAATGTCCAAATTTGTCATTATATAGTGCCCCAATTATTAACAGAAAATATAAGCAACATTACTGGGTAGATGTATCAATTTCTATGAAGCATGAAGGTTATGGTTTAATCATGTTCAAGAATATAAACTAATTTTTATTTGGCCCCGCCTCACAGTGGCCCCGGCTTTTGGTAGTAAATTGGCTTAGTGAAAAGTCCAGTGTATTTCTCCTACATGCCCTGCCTCATTACTTTGTAAATAATTACTCACCAATCAGTAAAGCCTGTTATAATCATGTGATGGCCAGAATCCAATAGTAAATATGATTAGAAAAAAGGCTATTTCATACACTGTACAGTCACATTGCTAGATTAAATGGGCTAAATTGTTCTTGACATGTGAGGCAGGATTAGAAAAAGACATTCAAACAAGGGTATGAGATATTAGGAAATATTTCCTAGTCTCTTAACCACAGGGTTAGTGGGCAACAATAGCTATTCAAAGACACATGGTAAGGGATAAATTGTGCATAGGAGATGTGAGTGGAAGTGAAATTAGAAGTTCACTCCGTGAACAAAAACTAGGTATTATTCTGGACCATTGTTTGAGGTATCATTTATTAATCATTCTGGACCATTTTGAGGTATACATTTATGAAGTCTATTTGCCGTGTGACCTAATCCTTTTTATCATCCAATAAAGCAATTGCATGTACATACCAGACTTTTGATGTTCAGTTGAGTTCATCACTAAAACAGTAAACATTCTGATTTGTAAGCCAGTTGCTGCATTACCAAACAGTTCACTTCAAGTTGACATCACTGATATCACCTAGTGTGGAAATTCAAGAAATAAGATTTTATAAAATGGAGCAACCTTTTACAAGAACAAGCATTTATCCTCCAGGTTTCTGAAATAGGGATTCTCCATTCTGCACTTAAAAGGCATTTAAGTGATCCACAGCCTCATCCCCACTTTTTTTAAAAAGTTGAGATTTTATACCACTGCAAACCTCTGGCTACATAATGTTTATGTACCAAAAATTTCTTGCATATTAATTTGTTTAGCAAAAATATCGTCAAATTTGAATTTTGTTCTGGTATTACAACAGTGGCCAATGGAGCAGTGTAATACACATAATCATGCATAACGCGCCAACGCAAAATCGCAATCAACTGAAATTTTGGGAATAAGCTTTTTTCGTGGATATCTACTGAAAAATGTCATAAAAAGAGGATGCTATAGGATCATGAAATCCTCCTTTAATACATGTAAAAGAATCCTAGCTTCAAAGTTACATGGGAGGTGGGTCTGATCAAATTCAAAATGTATTAGTGAATTGTTTGGCTAATTATTTGCACCCTAAAGTAAACTGCGCAGTGAACACCCTTTCATGCTTTGGATAAGTGCTGCAAATTTCTTGATCATTTCTTGAACATGCATCACTCATGCACTGCCATTGTGGCGCACTACTTTTGAGAAGTGCCACACGTTACTCATTTGCCTTCTTCGTGAGTTGTGTTGGAGATCAATGGGGAATGTACGACAGTAGCACGCACATTTCAATTAAGCTTTTTGCAAAATTCATGCCTTTAAAGCCAAACTATTAAGACAGTGTTCAAGATCTTGGCAACATGGCCAAAAGTTTGTAAAAAGTATTTAGGGGTGAAAACAGTGATAAAGTTTATGTTTATCATATAGGTTAAATTATGTGTAGAATCATTTTTTAGAGCTAAAAACCTGACATCTCATGTGTTTTTAGAGAAAAAAATGGTTTTGGGGTCTTTTTTTACTGAAAATTGGCATATTTTTGGTGACAATTTTTTTCACAGTAGATTTCAAATATGCTCACTGTACCTATTAAACTATTAAATATTGTTAATTTTGTAATCTAAATTATTAGACAATAGTATGTTTATTCCATTAAAACAATTACTTTAAGTATAACTTGTTTATTTTTGCCCTTATTTTGTTAACAATTTAAAAACTATTTTTATCATTTTTAGGTAATCAACTAAAGCGTGTAAAAAGTATTGGTATTTTGAAAAAAAAAATCAAAACTCAAAACCAAACAAGCTTTTGAGATAAAAATGCAAACTTATTTATGCCCACGTTTTTTTCAAATCCTAATTTATAATAGGCCCCCTATTAGGGTGTTATTTGCTGGCATTATAGCATAGACAAGCACAGGGGAAAAAAGTAAATTTTTGTCATTTTGGGCGCCACCATTGTCTGTGCTGTTGTGACTACATGAATGAACATTGCAATCTGAGAATGTTTTAATTACACAATTTAATGAGTTATCTAAGATCTTTGGGGATTGAAATACTGTTTTTCACATATAATTTCTTGAATCGCTATGTTATTGCAAGAAAGTAAGTTGTATCGGCACTTTTGTTTCATTTTACTAGACAAGACCAGCTAATAATTAAAAAAACATGAAAATTACTATGAAAACACAAAAGTTTGAAATAACATGCACTGAAATCACAATTTACTTCATATTACCTCATTTGTTTGGCTCAAAATTAAAAGGGGGCAATGTGATAATCTATTTTATGAAAATCACACATATATGGCTTTAATAGTCCAGTGCTAGCACTCACTTTATCTGACCCATATAATGTTTCATACGGTGCAGTGCTGGTCGAGATTTGCGGAACATACCAGGTTGGATGATCTGTGTCTGTAAAAGAGAATCGTTGAAGCACTTTTTCACCAGTTATCAAGCTATGTAGCCTGTGTTGTGCCATGCAAAACCAGATTGAAGTGAGGAACAAATCCCTGAGGAAAAAAAATTGCATAACAGAATAATCATTTTATAGGAGTTGAAAGAATAACTTTTTCATACTAAGTAAATCCCTATAATCCGAGTATTCTTTTTCCTGGTCCTGGTAAATGTGTGTACGTATCGTAGAGTTTGAAAAAACATCGAGGGTGTCCCTATGAACTATTTTACAACATTGCTTTACCTTAATTGACAAATCTAAATCAGCCAACATTTTAGGTGTTATGATAAAAAGCATTCATACACTCCTACAATGTACTGTAGATAGTGAGAACCATCAGCATTAAATATTGTATAATTGCACTGGTGTGCACTCCGCGTAGTGTTTTCGGACACGTTCATTTTTTTTTCGGGTGGATGCATTTATATTTGTTTGCATTTTCCAACATTTTTACTGACAATTTTGTTATAAAATTGCAAAAATCACAGGTTTCTTTAGTCATGTATGAAATAGGTTTTAATAAATAAGTATATCACATTACTCGAGAAATTGTAAAAAACAATGCACTACTGAGATGTTGATGCGTCTAATGCACTCCCCCATTTGGGGATCGTGCCCGGTAGGTTCAGTTTGTATATAAAGGTAGGTCGTATGACCGTTCCAGGATTTGAAAATGACCCCCTTTTCACGGGGAATCGAGGACATTTGCAGCAATTTTACCCCCTATTTTGCGCGATATCAAGGACCGTTTGGCCCGCAATTTCCTCCCCTATTTTTATCATTTTGAGGACGCATTTTCATTTCACCCCTTATCACGAGGAATCAAGGACATTTTCCGAAATAAATACCCCTATTTTTACCATTTCAAGGACGCTTTTGAATTTTTCCCCTATTTCACAGGGAAATGAGGACAATTTTTATCGGAAAAAATACCCTATAAATTTTTGTGTGGAACTACTAAAAAACGGACAGAAAAAATACAAAAAATGAAAACTGTAGCGGTAAAACACGGACGAAAGTCCTAGAAGTACACCCTATTTCAAGGACAATTTTGCTCCAAAACACCCCTAATTTGGACAATCGCGAACAATTTTGTCCTCGAAAATTCCGCGGACATTTCTTGAAAAGTACCCCTAATTGGAACCATCATGCGTACACATCATCAGTGAGACCGGGGGATCGTGCATTAGACGCATCAACATCTCAGTACGCGTGCATTATTTTGTACAATTTCACTCCCAACAAGTGATATGCGTTTATTAACCTATAATTAGGTCCCTGGGATTAAGTCCCACTTTTGGCACTGATCTACATACTATAGATAATGGGGTTCAGACTAGAGCTGTTTAGACATCTATTTTAAGAGTTACAAGTATATACAATCACGGTACATCATTTTGTCTCCTACAGTTGTCCACTCTGAAGTACAAAGTGCCAATGCACATGTATACCGCGTGTTAACAGTGCATAGTGCTGCGTCTCTGCTGCAGGTATGCGTGCCTTCAACGTCGGCACAATGTGTGCGTCCGCGTCGGTACTTTTGTACTTCAGAGTAGACTGACTATAAAAGGTGAAGGAAGTGTTTGATATTTGCATAGAAGTAGTGATGTTATACACATTACGTTTTGTAACCTGGAGAGATTTGATCATGTCTCACCTCCTTTTCAACCAAATCGATGGTAATAACACTTGTAGTGAGGGATCAACATTTAACCATAAATTGCCTCAGGCAAAACTCACATCCTGGGAACTAAATACCACACAAGGTCATTTTTATGCAACTCATTGACCCATGTGTGCCATATACTGCCTTTAGCTATAACTGCTATAATGACAGCCAATCAGCCATGCAGTGGTGATGTGGTCAACTCACTGACAGATACCAACCTCAGGAGGGAATTAATTTTTTGATCAATTCTCTTTGTGATACTTGCCATCTTGTCATCCGTGCCCTCATCTTGTCTAAAATTGACTATGGCAATGGTCTACCTCCAATAGGGTCAAACAAAACTGACATTTAGTGTATATTCAACGAATCGCCGAACTGGGCTGCGAAGATGATACGTCAAGTCCGTAAACATACAAGATCATGTCACTCCATGTTTGAAAGAACTGCATTGGTTGCCTGTGGGAAAAAGAATTTGTTTTAAAGTAGTTTTAATCATTTACAAATGCATGAATCATATGGCTCCTAATTACATCTCCTCTTGTATCACTCTCAATCAACCTGGTAGAGCTGGACTGTGCTCAGCATCTGACACAACATGACTGACAGAGCACAATACATTGTACATCTAAACTGCTGAAGTCTGCGGAGCGCAGGGCCTTCTACTATAATGCTCCCGGAATATGTGGAATCGTTTACCAATCAATATCCGTGAATCTATGTCACTTGCTGTTTTTAAGAATGCTCTTAAGGATACATACTCTTGAATTCCATCCAACTTGTCCATGTTTTACATTTTTGCATATTTATGAAGTACATAAATGTATTCAACACTTCAGATATTTAATTGGCAAAATTTGTGACTAAAAAGTGCTTTTAAAAATGATTGTAGTATATTCATTTTACCCTACATATATGTTGTTTACAGTTGCTAGGTGATGGCAATTGGGATTGCCAGACCCAGCCATAAACATTTCTAAGACAGCTGGGCATAAAAATCCCTCTCATTCACAATATATATTATCACAAGGCAGAGAAAATCCATAAAAATCAATATATTCAGACAATGACATAACACCAGCCCTGTTTCAGCATTATTGAACACCATCCCACAATTCACCTGCTTTTGACAACTCTTGATCTAAATGTATTATAATACATGTTAGTTTGTCACACATCAGCACACATGTATTGACTGCATTGATTTGTGGGAAGTGCTTTGACTTGAAAGATTAGGCTCTTCACCAACCTTCAAAAGAATTCATTACTATACTGTTGTATGCATGGCTAGTTGTCAATAGTGTGACTTGTAAATGAGGCTTTTGTGTGGGTCAAATACTTGAGGTCAATTCTGGGCACCATTTTGAAAAGAATGTGCTTTTTATATGACTGGAGACACTTGAGATTTGGTCTATTTAACCTGTTCTTGGACCTGAATTTGGATATAATATAAAGGATGTATACATTTTGCTTGGGATATAAATGGTGAGTACAATTGAGATAGTAAACTTAAAACTGATTGGACACATAATGGCAAAACAGGTACCTGAATCACAAAAATGATTGAAACAGAAGCTTTTGAGAAAGTGTGTGATTTGGCAGAATGGTGGCAAGAAATGTTACTATTTTTCATCACTGCTGTAGTTTGGACATACAATCTTTGTACCTATGGCTTAAGTAGGATTCAGTGATATATTGCAGCTAGTTTAAAATACAAAAATATGGGTCAAGAAAGAAAATAGAAGAACTTTAATGAATAAGCTTATGGCCAAATGTGGAGCACTGAAAATTTACGTTTTCTAGAACTTGTAAATTATATTTCGGAGGTTCATATACCACAGTTTGATAGCAAGAATGTAATTCTGGAATGTTTGACATATGCCTACAATTTGGTAGAGAAATCGGTGTGAAGTATATGGTATGATATCAACGGTCCAAAAATAAAGTAGCGAGTGGTGAGAGCGACCCAAGTCATAGGCTTCCAGTGAAAATCTGATTAAGGCTATAAAAATAACAATGGGAAAATAATAATATATAAGCCTTTGCCTTTAAGATGAGGTATAACTTTTATTTTTCCGATGATTATTTCTGGGCTAAATTTGATACTTAATGTGGCAAATTCATCCCATTTTTTTGCTCAAAACCTTGAAAGAGGCAGTAACCTTAAGACACATTTGTATAATTCTTTCTAATTGCTCTATATATATTTTGCTTTTGTATTTTGGCCTTTTGCCACCTTCAATATTGTGTACAGCACTACGCTCTTAATGTAGCAGCACTTTATAAATGCTAAATGTGTATGTATGTATGTAGGTATACATTGTAGGTAGTGAAACATAATGAGGATTAATTACCATAGCAAAGTTACACTATTTTTGAATGTAATAATTGTCCTTCACTATAATCAGGCCACACTCACCACCTAGTGTATTTGCTCAATCATTGATTGAATATAATACCGCTTTTTGAAACCTAGCTACAGTGGACTCGGCATAACTTGATCAGGGGTAGCGCTAGAACTAAACACTGCTGTGTCCGTAGGGACCCCTGAACTTGCAGAAAATTTAAAAACAGGGGGTCCGAACTCTGATTTTGGTGGGTCCGGGACCCCAAAAAGCAACCTAGCGCTACCCCTGAACTTGATGTGAAATTACTATTCGTAGTGTAGTAATAATCGGATTAACTAGCTACCATAGCAATAGGTGCACAATTTTTTAATATATGCGCCACACTAGTACGCTCATGCGGTACGTACTGCATTGAACCACAGATGTCAAAGAGCACATAAATCATATGCTTAAGAACTGGGGGGGGGGGAATATTAATTTTGGTGTGGGAGCCTGAATACCTTTCAGCCACCCTCCCTCCCACCCCAATAATCCTAGGTGGAGTTAACAAAAGAGGGAAGAGTGTTTGTGACCTATATTTTGCAAAAAAACTCTGGGGTGGAAAACCCTGTCTGCCACCCCAGGGTGGCCCACTAAAGAGTTTTAAACTTTCAGCTCCCCAAATGTAAAAAATCTTCCTAAGCCAATGCAAATGTTGATTTACCTTGTTTTGCAGATGCAATCAAAATTCAGTATCTCTTGTCGCTGTCATAATTCCCATTCAAAAAATTGGTGGACCAGTACAATAGATTTCTCAGCCATTCTAAGTGTAAAGCAAACATAATGCAAAACATACAAAATAAATAAAAGCATATTACTATTGTATCATGGGCTGGACAATGGTCTATCTTTGGAACTCAGCAAGAAAAGTAGTACTATTTTTATTAATTCAAATTAATCAATTAATTGAGATCGGCATTGGTGGATGCCCTTCCTGCTAGACAGGGAGTGGGGAAGATATTTGGAGAGTTTTTATATGTTTGATGTCACATTAGGAGTTACACAAACATATTTGATGAGATTTGGTCATATAATTTTTGATAAAAATGCAAAAATTGGCACAAAATTGAGCAGGGGTGTAGTACCCCCTTACACAAGTTAAATCTTTCAGGCAATGTGTGACTGCTAATTTTCCATAGGACCTCTGTAGAATTTTGTCTGAAAATTTAGGTACAACAATGAAACTTGCCTAGCATCAAAGGATTAACATTGACCATAATAAACCAATGGAATTGTTGTTTTTGTGTGTTTTTATCACATTTTTTAGAAGAAACCTTACCTCTGTCTCAGAATTACTAAACCAACAGTAGGTCTAATAATTGCAAGATGTTTGCACCACAAATTTGTGTTCATCAAGGAACTCTTGATACACCAGCAACTTTGCGGGTAGCAAATTCACATGCATACAGCGCAACTGCAACATTTTCAGAACTGTGTTGATTGCGTTTGAGCAATAACATTGTGTTTGAATTTTTCGGGGAAGGGGCATTGAGCGGGCAAAGTGAATTATTTGGTGGGGGGGCAAAACCAAAAAAGGTGACATTTTCGTAATTTTGCCTTTTTACAGGGTGGGGGAGTGGGGGTGGCAGCAGGGTGGGGTTGGGAGTTGGCAAGAGTTTTGCTTACCGTATGAGAGACGACAGGCAAGACCAATATTTTGCGTAGTGGATGCCACACACTACGATAAAAATATTGGACCTGCCTGTCGTCTATCATAGGTAGAGGATAGTAACTAAAAACAAATATTCCTATCATTTGTTCTCATTCTTTAGTCAGTTACCGTAAATTATTATTTTGATTTTAACTAAAACTAGTTTTATTTAGGGAAAAATTAATTAACTATAAAACTAACAGCCATGAAAACTCCCCTTATTCTAAAATGAAAAAATTCAGTTGCGCGTATACTGTGTGGCGTATTACTTCGCGGTACTTCACGCAGCTAGTGCGCATCTCTTGACAAGCGTGTTGCGTAACGATGCATGTACGCGCACCATATCCTCTACCGTGTTTTAAACGACATACAGGAACTCAATGAAATGCAGCACTTGCTTATACATGTACAAGCTAGACCACAGCCACTGACTAAGATCAGAATTAACAATTTTATATCTAGGCCTATGCCTTTGCAGAAACTATACGCCTAATCTAGTCCGTTATACTAAGACATAGAGTTGCAGCTAAAATATTCGCCTATTATCCAAGTATTAAATTCTTGGCCAAGCTGGAACATAGTGCGCTAAGTGAGGTTCCAGACATGAGTAGAAAGCATGCACTCGTGTTACATGATTGCGTACGGTACACGATAGTACGCTACATGGATGCAACAGGTATGTTCGAGCTTGGCCAAGAAATAGTTTCTTGGAACTGAGATTACGTACCGCGTGGTGCAATTTATGTGGTGTAACGGCACAAATATCGCGATTGATTGGTCACGCATAGGTTACTGTTGCATTACTGTAAGCCTGACAGTCACAGTTGTCATGACATGGTTGTCATTGCATTATATGATTATCAATATCATTGCATGCCAAATGGTGCCAGGATCGGGAAACTTCTATAGTTTTTTGCTATAGTCAAATGCAGCAAACCTTTGATGAGCGCGACTACCGTGATGTTGCAAATTCGGCGCTAACAACGCGCACGGCGCACAGTTCATTCATAAATTTCCACTCAGCAACAACATATCGCCTTAGCAGCCAATCAGAGACAAGTGTGTGCAACGCAGTAAATACGTGATGTATATATCCTTACAATACGCGCTCGTCAAAGGTTTACTTTACTGCATTTTAGTATAGATTGCAAAATGCAGGGGCAAAATGTTAACACACATGCACAGCCCAGGCTGCAAAGCCTGCAACTGAATACCGATTAAAGTTTTTATTTTCATCAAGACCTTGCAAATGATCCACAGTAGCGCACAGTTATACATGAGAAGATTAAGCCTAGTACCAATACAACATCATCATGCAGCATTAAAGAAAATTTAAGCTTACCTGAATTGCAATGTAGAATTGTAACATCATTCAACTTGCACCTCGTCTATACATTACGAATTAGATCGATTGAAGACGTTCCTAAACATGTAAACTGTCATGACGATTCATTTTCCACGAACCACGGACGCGGGTTTTTGTTGAAATTGAAACACCAGATATAAATCAGTAGGGCCAAAAATAGAGCTACACCATGTACACAGCGGTGACACAGCTGATGAAATCGATTGATTGATAAACAAGGTCTTCGGCCCGGAAGTCAGAAGTTGCCAGTCATATAGCTGGGTTTGAGGCAATGGAACTTTTAACACAGGTGACCCTGGGTCATTTGGATGCCCTAAGTCCTAATTTATACTAATAATCTCATCCCCACAAAGTTAGGGCATTTTTGAAAAAACATGCATGATAAAAAATTTAAATTAACTTCACAAAAAATACTTATATTACACAATAGTTATCTGTATGACACTAAAATACCTTTAGCGTACTTAATCTCTGAAATTAGCTAATATGAAACAGTTTTGAGTACAGTGTTGCCTGCCCATTTAGGGCGTATGCCCTAACTCGCTATTTGTAATTATTATTATTATTATTATTATGATATTTTAGCTAGTGACTCTAAAAACCGTGGCACCAAAATCTGTAAATAAATTGTTCAGGTGATTTTAATGGAAATTCGTTTCAACGCAGACACAAAGAAAACTTTAGGCTGCCAAAAAATACATGTATGTCCAAATGCCTTTAGAATGGTCACCAAATGGTTTCTGTAAGGTATCAGGATAAAGGGTTACGGGAGAAGGTTGTACGAAAATTGTGCTTGAGCGAAAATAACACTAAAAGGTGGCCGACGTATTGGATGTGTTGGGGGACACAGGAATTTCAATTGTAATAAGGTCCCGTGTTACTCCACAGAGGCAAACACCACTCCTCCCAACGCCATACATAAATTTTACTTAGCCCTATTTCCTTAAAATTAAACTTGGCAGAGGTGGGCCTCGAACCCATCCACGCCGCCTGCATGGCTATCGAACTAAAAACGTCAATGTATGGTTCCGATGCGCTAGCCCGTTCGCCCACTGAGTGTTAAGTAGCCATTTTGAAATTAGAAGCTATGTACATATTCCTCAACATATTGGGTATAGAATTAACAATATAAAGACAGAAAACGTACAATATTTTCTGAATTTACCTTAAAAACATTAATGTGTATTATAATAGAGCTACCACTATTAAGGGCTGGGGTATGAACGTTTGGACAGTATTTATTTTGGGACATTAGAGCACATCAGACATATCGAATTGCATTCTGAATACGAAGAATGTCATTCTGATATCAAATAATTTTGAATTTTTGAAATTCGCAATTTAATACACATTTTATGGCAAATCATTAAAAATTGATATTTTTGATATTTAACAGTACTTGAAGTAAACTTTATAAATCTGATGATTTATACTTAAAGTGTATGTAGGTGGGTTGAAAAGCCGACGATCAATTGCAAGTTTTGACCTTTCGTATTGAAGATATGGATTTTTTTTCCAAAACACCAAAAAAAATTAGGTCTTTTTGGGAAAAAATCCATATCTTCAATATGAAAGGTCAAAATTTTCAATTGACCGTCGGCTTTCCTCCTCCTACTACATACACTTTAAAATATATCATTAGATTTATATAATTACTTCGAGGACTGTTATATATCAAAAATTCGAAAAATATCAAATTTTTATAATTTGTCATAAATTTGTATTATATTGTGATTTTCAAAAAATGAAAATTATTTGATATCAGAAAGACATGCTTCGTATTCAGAATACAATTCGATAGGTCTGAGGTGCTCTCATGTGCCATAAAAATACTGTCGAAACGCAATAAACGCTCATTTTAGATCCCTTAAGGTTATAAATTATTTTAAACTGTTGTGATTTGGTAGTTCACAGCATCTTACGAATGGTAGTGAGCTTTGGCAAAAACTGTATTGCTCAATTCATAGCGAGTGTGTAGAAGAACTAAAATATCACAGATATACTTTTATACGTGCTGCGGTTCTTGAGTTACGTTGTAAAGAGGGCTGAAACAACAACACTTTTGTAAAACGTACATAACTCATTAACAACAATAAATTAAGCAAGTTTGTAAAGTGTAAGATTTGCAGAATGAACTTTTGCAAAACATCAAGGTGTTATTTTTCAATAATATATTGATCTAGATAATGAAAATCGATTTTTAGGTTGCGTCGACCAACAATACCTCGTCTACTCTTAATATTGTTGAATTCAGACAATAATGAAATTCAGACACGTAATGAACACACAACAATGTGTTTGGTGTGATTCAAGGTCAGCCGTTACAGCTTTACATCTGTGTGGATGGGACTCTTCATGTTTGCATGTTTTGAAAGCGCTTGATA
Source organism: Amphiura filiformis (assembly GCF_039555335.1). Taxonomy (NCBI): domain Eukaryota; kingdom Metazoa; phylum Echinodermata; class Ophiuroidea; order Amphilepidida; family Amphiuridae; genus Amphiura; species Amphiura filiformis. Next base: position 19,198,863 of record NC_092634.1, on the reverse strand, counting down.
GTAAACACATTCTGCTAACTATCGAGTTTTTACGGTATGATCATTATACCTTAACATGTGTACATGAGCTACATAGGTCAAACATAAATTGGCCCAAGGCCCAGTAAATAAAGCACCTAAAGTGATGGCGCTTGAGCATTATACCTTATCATAGTATGTACATGAGCCGCAAACGTCAAATATAATGGCCCCCAGCGCCCAAAATAAAAAAAGCTTTGGGGCTCAAATTTGGGGCAAGGATAGCACTTGAGCATAATATTGTTATATGGTCGAATCCAACCAAAAGTGTCCACGGGCCAAAAATAAAAGTCCGAAATAAAAATGTCTCTACAATTTTTTCCTTTTGCCCATTGATTGATGACATATTGGCCTTATAGGAACCAAAAGTGCCATTACTAATCTTGAAAAATAAATCCAGTACGTGTGATAGTAAATGTGATATCAAAACCCAATGTTACCTACGAATACCACTAGGATGCTTTCACTATCGCAATACTAATCAACCTAAAACAAATGGAATATTCCCATTAACGCTTTTTTCGTGTAATGTAGACCACAGGGTGTCAGGAAAATGCTAGCTCAACCAGAAAATATTTGTTTTTATTTTTATAACGCGATCAATATGATCTTAGTCAATTTATGCTAGTTTATTTTTGAAAATGAAGTTTAGGTCAGTTTCTGTATTTTATTTATCAAATGAGTATGAATCAATTTACACATTGTATAAGAACGAGTAGGATATATGTTTTCAAGAATATTAGGAATTATACGCATACACCTAACGCTTTATACAATGAAAAGGTGAAGAAACCCGGGTATTCGTAGGTAACATGAGCGATTTAACAATATCTATATTGAGTTTAGAGGTTTAAATTTTGCTATTATGGTAATGAATTAATAAAATGGTAGTTTTTATTTTTCTTTCAGATGGTATATCGAATTGAATAAATGCTATTACCTTAGATCAAAAAAATTTTGCTGCTTTTAGCAAGATTTTGACCACTTCATTTTGATATACAAGTAGTTAATCAGCAATTTTACATAATAAATAATTGTTGAATGAATCCGTATATGGGTAATAATAGTTTCCTGGGGTACCGCTTAAAGTTTTTGACAATTAATTTCCATTGGTAGGGACACTTCATTACACATGTCATGTATTATGCTGTATTCGTAAGTAACATTTCAGTATTTGTAGGTAAGAATTAGACTTTTGGTGGATATCGCAATCAAAACTTCATTTTATAAAGCACTTTGAATGTATTATTTTCTCTATGTGCGTTTATTGATACTTTAGACCCTATCATGTATTAATAATGTCGGTTCACAGCGGTTGAAAGAGGATTGAAGTAAGAAACAAAGGCACTAAAGTGACTTTAATTTGCTTAATTGCACACAAATCGCTTAAAACCGTTATTGCAGACTTGTGAAGTCCATCTTGGAGTCAGTTACGTCTTGTGGCCTTTCGTTTGAGGGCAACTATAATTAGCTTTATACCAGGGTCCATCACTGTGTTATCTAGATCATGAGACAATGAGGACAGTCGTTTTTTCCATTTTATTCGCAGGTAACCTTAGCGAAAACGTCAAAAGTTACCTTCGAATAAATCAATTTGGACAAAAATTACTCAGAAACCAGAAGGTCGGTAAACATTTAAAATGAAGCACACATGATAGTTGACAAATCCAAGTATTTATTCCCTTCTAATCTTCTTTGAATCTGATTTTTCTTTCAAATTGGCAGACCGTCGTCTATTTCAGTACATATTTTTCAACAATTAAGCCGTATTTACTTTTGCATGGTGGGCATGTATGTGAATTCGCAACTTTCATTGACATATGATTTGATAGCAAACATTCAGGCCTTCGTTATGTACCAATATGGGCATTGGCATGAATGGCGGTGTTTCACAATACTGTCATGATGTCAAATTGTATTCGTAGGTAACATTCGGTTACCGAAATTTACCTACGAATACTTGCTTTTATTGTTGACATCTCAGAAATATTTAAACGCAGGCTATTGAAACTTGGTAGAAATAAAGAGTGTATTACCCTGCACCTATTGCTTAACTATTGTTTACTATTCTCTCACTTTGTGGAAATGACACAGCTTTTAACATGTATTCGGAGGTAATGCATATTTTTACCAAACCTACCTTTGTGCCATTTAGAATTTCTGGCAGCTAAACACAATAATAAAGATGTCCGAATGCAATGCATTTCAGTATTGGACATATCAAAGCTTGTATCAATTGCGCATTTATTAGTGATTTCCATTTTTAAAGATATATCTAGTGCTATGAAAAATTGTATTCGTAGGTAATGTAAAAAATACCACTCAAAAAATTATCACAAAAAATTCATAATTATGTACAAATATGTGAAACATTTAACAGGCAATCTTTGAATACACACCTTTCAGGAAATCAATTTAGATTCAATCCAATGACTTCTTTTCATAACTGATTTAGATGTTTTTAAAAATACTTTAAGAAATATTTTGAAAAAAAGGGTAAAAATAGCATGTTTTGAGGTCTCTGACACTGAGCTTATCAAAGAAAGGGGTCTTTTTATATATGGCGTGAAGCGTATGATCAAGGCGAATAAACACAATACAAAAACGAATGCCAATTGATTAATACTTTTAAGTTATGGCCCTGAACATGCCGTGTACACTTTTGGTTGGATTCGACCATATGTATACCGTATATGAGCCCCCCCCATACGTCGTATGTCACAGGGCTCCATGGCCCAGTGGCGTAGCCAGGTTTTCGGAACGGGGGGCACAACTTTTAAATGTAGCGACGAAAATCATTTTTGTGTCCAATGCGGTCCTCAAAAATCTAAAAATTGGGTGGGGGGTAGGGCAAAATTTTCAAAAAAGGTACAGTCATATCCAAAATTAGAGTCACGCGGTAGCATGACCAGCAAGTTTTTAAAAAAACGACTGATAAAGAAGAATAAGAAGATGCACCGCGGGACTATATTTACACGAAACAAAACGCTATTGTTCTATGATATTTTTCGCTGGGTACAAAATATATCTAAAACCATGCTAAATCGTATTTACTATCCAAAGTGTAATATTTTAATAACTCATTAATTCAAAAAGTTACACCAATCATACAGTCAATCCGATTGTTTGATAATAAATAAACATTCTTGCTTTATTTCACGCGGTATTTCATAGCCAAAATTAGTGGAAAATCATAGCTAATCATACTGATATCCACAATCTTTCGTCACTGCTACAGCCATACATGGCTGTCACTGTCACACTACCTTTTGAGATTCACTTTCAAATATACCCTAGTATATTCCTGGATACCCTACATACAAATTCTGGATCCCATTCGCCAAAAAATCAAGTTTTTCGCAATTCTTTTATTCTTTCCGGACCACAGCATACATTCATATTAATAAATACTCCACTTTCACACGTCGTTATAATGGGTCGTCCCCGTGGCGAAGCGGTTAAGGTCCTGGACTAATCCATTTATGAATTTTTGCTCAGGTTCGAAACTTCCCACCACTTTTTTTTCTTAATGTTTTATTAACCAATGTATTGTCATAAATCAAGAATAACACCATCTCGAACATCCATTGCTATTATGATATTTTTTTTTTCCATCAAACAAACATGTCTGATTTTTTATTCTCATCTAGGCCTAGGCCTGAGCCTACTTTCACCATCCAGATGCTTTCACCATGCCTGACTATCATGACATCTTCGTTATTTAAAACACATTTATCATTGGCTCTGTTCACAGTTCAATCTGAAATTATATTTGCAATAAATATTATAAATTGTCACAAATTAAAATCACAAACCGCGAAAGATCGCCAACAACTGCCGCTGAATATTGATATCAAACTAGATTTCACCGCAGGGCTATAAAGAACCACAAACCGCGACATTTGGATATCCAACTAGATAGCCCAGCAGGGCTACAAAGAATCACACACCACGAAATATGGATATCCAACAGGCTTAAACTATAAATTAGCTCCCGATAGAGGCAGGGCCTGATAAGGGTAATTAAAATCACAAACCGCGAAAGATCGCTGACAACCGCCGCTTAATAGGGATATCCAACTAGATTGCCCCGCAAATACAAAGAACCACAAACCGCGAAATTTGCATATCCAACAAGATTGCCCGCAGGCTTATCGATTATAAAGAACCACAAACCGTGAAATATGGATATCCAACAAATTAAGACCACAAACCGCGAAAGATCGCCAACAACTGCCGTTAAATTTGGATATCCAACTAGATTGCCTCGCAGGGCTATAAAGAACCACAAACCGCGAAATTTGGATATCCAACAAGCTTAAACTAATTAACTGCCGATAGAGGGCTTGATAAGGAAATTAAAATCACAAACCGCGAAAGATCGCCGACAACCTCCGCTTAATAGGGATATCCAACTAGATTGCCCGCAGGGCTACAAAGAACAAAAACCGCGAAATGTGGATATCCAACAAATTAAGACCACAAACCGCGATAAAATGAAATTACATGAAATGAAGAGCCACAAACCGCGAAATTTGGATATCCAACTAGATTGCCCCGCAGGGCTACAAAGAACCACAAACCACGAAATATGGATATCCAACAAGCTTAAACTATAAATTAGCTCCCGATAGAGGGCAGGCTTGATAAGGAAATTAAAACCACAAACCACGAAAGATCGCAGATAACCGCCGCTTACTAGGCATATCCAACTAGGTTGGCCCGCAGAACTACAAAGAACCACAAACCGCGAAATTTGGATATCCAACTAGATTGCCCACAGGCCTATAGATTATAAAGAACCACAAACCGCGAAATATGGATATCCAATAAATTAAGACCACAAACCGCGATAAACGAAATGAAACGAAATGAAGAGCCACAAACCGCGAAATTTGTATTTGCAACTAGATTGCCCCACAGGGCTACGAAGAACCACAAACCACGAAATATGGATATCCAACAAGCTTAAACTATAAATTAGCTCCCGATAGAGGCCAGTGCTTGATAAGGGAAATTAAAACCACAAACCACGAAAGATCGCAGATAACCGCCGCTTAATAGGCATATCCAACTAGGTTGGCCCGCAGAGCTATAAAGAACCACAAACATTCAAACACGATTATTATCTTGCCTAGTCAGGGCATTTAGACGCTTCCGTAGCATAGGCTTAAATATATGCGCATTTACCAGTTCCAACTTGGAAGTAAATCGGACTTACTCTCCGTATCTCTCTGGCATTGTCAACATTGGGTGTGTGCTGTTTATATTTACATTTTCTGTACATATTTACGTTGCCTTGAATAATTAAAGTATATTAAAATATATATTGATCATTGTGTACGCCTCAGTCACGCGTTATTGACGAGCAAGTTTTAAAATAAACGACTGATAAAGTTTTGTTTAATTATTTATTGTCATCAATCATGAACAGCAACTCCAAACATCTATTTTTCGTTTTATGGAGCACTTTGTAACCTGATGACTTTCCAAGCTTGGAGCTACTTGGTTACATTCATAAAAGAAAAAAAATCTACCAAAAAACGTTGACAACGTAAAGAAATCAGCAAGTTTAAAAAACCCACCTCGGCTCACTTTTTTAAACTTGGTCCCATTTTGAATACCAACAGGAAATCAGTGTTTTTATTTTATTTCAACAGAATACAGCGTTTCCAACAAGATTACAAGCCTACTACACTTCTGGAAATGTTTTAAATTTATATAAATATGATGAAGTTTAAATTAATACCTTTTACAAATGGGACCAAGTTTCAAAAAGTGAGCCGAGGTGGGTTTTTAAAACTTGCTGATTTCTTTACGTTGTCAACGTTTTTTTGGTAGATTTAAAGTACATGTATTCAAATACAGACATGTTCTCGGTTTATTCACCATGTACACACAAAATTGTCTTTTGTTGACCTCCAATTGTTTTTAGGCAAGGCCCGTCGTCTACCGACGGCCTAAGACGAACCGACGGCAATGATAAGCGGGGGGCACCGGCCCTGCCCCCCCCCCCTTACTGGCTACGCCACTGCCAGGGCCCCAAACGCTAAAACGCAGGGCCGGCCGTTACTCAGTAAATAAAGCAACTACAATCCCCTGAATGGATATACATGTACTGCTGGTAGCAATTGAGCATTATACCTTAACGTTTGTACACGGGGCATTTAAGACCGCATGGAGTTCATGAAAATAATAAAATAATAATGGTGCTGCTTTAAACACCAGGTCACGATGAATGAACTTGAACATGAACATGCCCTCTTCTCTTATTTACATGCATGTGTACTTTGCACAAAAAGGTCGGGGAGATAATATTTTTTTACTTCCGTACATGATTATACGTGTAATATATACAATGAACATGCATGCTAAAGCTAAACTTTGGCCGGGTATTTTGGTCATATTATATAGCACCAAGTAGGAAGTTATATACTTTGTAGTTGACATGCTTTATGAAACTTTATCAGCATATCAAGATGACACTTAATAGTTTAATCGATTACTTGAATGTTAAGTCAATCGTATTCATTTTGTTGGTATTTTTTATGGTTGCGTGGTGGATGCAAAGATCACGCAATTTGCCACCAGGACCATGGGGTTTCCCAATACTGGGTTTCTTTCCTCAATTGATGTGGTATATGTACAAAGGAGAAGAGTTACATGTGATATTGACACGACTTGGACACAAATATGGAAAGATTTACAGCTTTAATCTATTCGGACTGGTTGTTGTGGTTATCAACGATTTCTCCATTTTGCAAGAAGGCTTGAATGACCCTGCGCTAAACAATAAGGGATACAACAACTTCTTGCAATCCGAATTGATGGGTAGTCACGGTAAGCTATTAAATATGCATAAAATTAATATAGAACGACCAGCTAATAATTTTTAAATGACATTTTCCCCCAAACCCCCTAAAACACGCATTCATGATTTTCGCACAGTATGTAGTAAGGAGTTGCAGCTTTAAATTGACAGCAAAACTCTTTCTGTTGTACATGTGGTTGTCCAAGTTATTTTATTTTATTGGTCGAAGGTTTCGGCCAATGCAATGCTGCCCCCTTTCTTCGTGGGTGACGAATTCAAAACGCATGGCCAAAATACAAGATCGAATAATGCATTTTCTGTTGTGAATGCTTAATTCCGACGAGGCGACAGCACCATCGATGTTCTTGTTTTGTGATCGATTTTAAACATTGTTAACAACCTAACACCAATGTCAAATTCCAAGACATGTTTCTAAATAAAAGCCGTCAAATTCCTAAACATCTTTAATTAAAATTTTGCATGTTTACAAATTAGTTACAACAAAGATTTTAGGAAAGTATTTCATCGATGTTCTTGTTTTGTGATCGATTTTAAAAATTGTTAACAACCTAACACCAATGTCAAATTACCAATACGTGTTTCTAAAGAAAAGCCGTCATTTTCCTAAACATCTTTAATTAGCATTTTGCATGTTTACACAAACCCGTGTACCCATTAGCCTAACACCGTGGCCTAACTTCATACTGAAAAAAACCAAAACAACAACAACAACAACAAACAAACGCAAATAACGTCAACAACAACATCAAAAATTCCTTTTTATGTCAGTACCTCTTGTTATGTTAGCTAGTCAACTTGTCATAATTATGTGCAGTTGTCTAAATAACTGTTATTTATGTTGTCTTTTGTTTTCCGATTTTTAACAGTGCATTCTTACAAACACAACGCCGAACTAAGGAAGTTTCTCCTCACCACTTTTCGAGGTTTGGGTATCGGGAAACGTACCTTTGAAGCCGATATTGTGGAAGAATCTATGGCTCTAGTGGATGTGTTAAACACACAAAAGGAAAAGGCGTGTGATCCACGTCTTTATTTGGCGAACACATCCGCCAACGTTATGTCGAAGATCTTGTTTCGGAAACGTCATGAGTACGATGATGACAAGTTTAGTCATCTGCTCGATCTTAATCACAGACGTTTGGAACTTGCTGGAAATGGAGGCTGGTCTCTGCTACTTCCGTACTATTTTCCAAGCAAAGACAGCAAAGAAATGTTGAAGCTTCAAGAAGATATAATCGCCTCTCTCGACAAACTTATTGATGAACACCGCGAACACTTCGACGCCGAAAACCCACTTGATTTCATTGATATTTATTTGACGGAAATGGATGGAAAGCCAACACCAGATGACCCTTACTCGTACCTGCAAAAACACAATATGAAAGCTGCATTGAATTCCTTGTCTTTAGCAGGAATTGATACGGTATCTACTACCTTAGAATGGTGTTGCTTATACATGATGGCACATCCAGATATCCAGCTGAAGATTCAGGAAGAAATGGATTCAGTTGTTGGCCGTAATCGGCTTCCACGGCTTTCCGATCAAAACAACCTTCCATACACCAGAGCTGCTTTGCTGGAGATACAACGCCATGCGACACTTGTACCACTCCTTGATTTCCATGCGGCTGGTAATGAGACATCACTTGCTGGGTACCATATTCCGAAAAGTGCAACAATCGTTTCAAACGCTTACGCCGTGATGAGAAACCCGACTGCATTTCCAGAACCAGAGCAGTTCAGACCTGAAAGGTTCATTGATGAAAATGGAGAGTATTTTGAAAAGAGCGAAGTTATTCCTTTCGGACTCGGTATGTATTACATAATTTACTTACATTTACTTACATTTACTTACATTATACAAGAGCTTGCGAGTTTAAGATTGGCAAACAAATCTGAATAATTTAGTTTTAGTTGTGTTGCATAAAATTGGATGACCAGTTAAGTCTTCCTATCTACCCATCAGAAGATACGCCGTCGTGTACCTCAGCTCCATTGTTGTGCACTGGAGGTCAGGGGCAAATTGAAATCTCGCATGTACTTGATAGTTTTGATACTCACAAAGATTATGTTTACAGATCAACATGTTTACAGGATTGTTACTATGTTGTGTGTTTCGTATTGTTTCAACAGGTCGTCGCATGTGTCCAGGGGAAAACATTGGCAAAATGGAGCTATTTGTCTTTTTCACCCATCTTCTTCATCAATATTCACTGGTCAAACCAGACGATGTACCATGTGTAACCTTTGAAGGAACATACGGGGCTATTTTTGTACCAAAGTCATACACGGCTATATTTCTGCCCAGAAATTGAGTTGCCGAGCAACTACCGTATGACAATAGGCTGCAAACTAAATTTTGCTTGCTCCATTCAAATCAAGATGCTGATTATGCCAGAACAAAAATGTTAGGCACCACATCGAATTTGGTCCTATAGAACTATCTTAGGTACCGATGACTCTTAACATCACTCACTGGAGATATAGTAAATTGTATCAAGCATAATAATTGACAATAGTATAGTGTTATTATTTTTCATTTAAATAAAAAACGAATGCACTATACAAATGTTCAAGGTACGTTAAGGGGGTACTACACCCCTGTGGTAAATTTGTGACTATTTTTGCATTTTTCTCAAAAAGTAATAACACACTGGTAAAAAAAGTTATGTATATTATTGGGGCAAGGAATACAATTACTACACTGAAATTTCAGTGACTCAAGACAACCGGTTCAGTAAATATGATAGGAAATGAGGTACATCCTAGCGGTACCTCATTTTCTATCATAAGTATCGAACCGCTTCTCTTGGTCACTGAAATTTCAGGGTAGTAATTGGATTCCTTGCCCCTATAATATACATAACTTTTGTTACCAGGGTGTTATTAGTCTTTGAGAAAAATGCAAAAATAGTCACAAATTTATTGAGGGGTGTAGTACCCCCTTAAAAGTATCATCGGTACAAAATGTACCACTTCGCAGCTTCGGGCACAGATAGTGCTGCTTTCTTTTGTAATGTATCGTGAGAACTTCCAATCAAAGCGTAAAAAGGCCTTCGCGCGATGATAAATAAACAAACAAATAAATAAAAAAATAAATAAAAAATAAATAAATAAATAAATAAATAAATAAATAAATAAATAAATAAATAAATAAATAAATAAATAAATAAGTAAATATACAAATAAATAAAAAATAATTAAAAAATAATAAATAAATGAATAAATAAATATATACAAATAAATAATATAAAAAAATTAATTAATTAATTAATTAATTAATTAATACTCTTATAAGGAAACGAAGGGATAATTCAAAGGGCAAGAGCAGTAGAGAAGAACTTGTTTTCGGCTCTCGTCTTTGTAGAGGGGGGCATTTTTCTTTTATTTTTTTCATGTTCCTCGTATCATGCCTTGAAGGTGAACGGGCAAAAAATTCTATGAATTTGCTTGAAAATATATAATCCGCGGTGTTAAATAGCGTTTGCCCTGCGTTTCAGCAGTATGTAATACGTGCACTTGGAACCCTTTTCAAGTAAATTAGGGGTTCCTTGTGGAAACCTAAAGCTGCGAAGAACCTTATTTTCACTGCGAGAACCCCATTCAGACTTTCAATGTTCATCAAGCGCACATGGTTCGTGAACGAACCCTATATCATTTTGAAGAACCCTTGAAGAACCTTTTTTTTAAGAGTGTGTGTTGTATCTGTGATAGGGTTAGTCTTTATGATCTCTATGATTTGTCATGCCTCATTTACTTACAACTTTTAACCATCCAGTGCCTATTCCTATGGATCATTTACACCAATTTTCATGAACCAGTAACAATCTAAGAAAATTTGACCTCAGATGACCCCAAGTGACCTTGAAATTTTGTCTCGCTTTGGGGACCGTCCCATCAAATTTCATGAACCTGCAACAATGGAAATTTGACCCAGGATGACCTCGACATGATCTTGATAATTGCAGGTTCATGACATTTGGTAGAAACAACCCCCGAAGCGAGACAAAAATGTTAAGATCATTTTGGGGTCATCGGCCGTCATCCATAGATCGCCATAGATTTTTGCAGGTTCATGAAATTTGTCTGAAAGTATCCGATACAGAATTTTTAATCCCTTTTAAAAAGGGTGGATTTTTTATGGCCTTTTTATGGTTTAAATTGTTTTATTATTTTTTACCCCCCCCCCCTTTCATGTCCTAAAAAAAGAAACCAAAAATATACGTCATTAACAGTGGCATAGATTGGGGTTGGAGAAAATGTCTTGAAGTCCAGTAAATCCAGCACCTGGTGAAATATGGTACAAAACTGGAATGAATTTGCGCGAAGGGCTATGAAAATTGCTACTTTTCAGTTTAAAATGGCCAAATATGGGGTTAATTTTGGTCAGAAACCCATATACAGGCGTCAACATTTATCCCCCATCCCCCAGGATCTACACCTATGGTCATTAACTCATTAGCTAAAAATTACCGTTTGGATTTATTTATAATACTTGGAGTCATAGTGTTACATCTAAAGTGCGCACAGTTTGTTGAGAGTACAAAATTGAATACTTTTAAAACATTCATGCTCTCAGAGCCCGCAAATAATTTGCAAAAAGGTATATCCCACCTAAAATTTGAAATGATGTAGCCTTGGCGGGGATATTAAACTGCATTTCATCACCCGTGTTATACGTGGACAAAAGAATGATGAAAGTTTACAACACAATACAATCAACATCGAGTTTTAAGCGGATTTATTCCACCCGATTGGGCAGTAACAACACCAGTTTGGTGCAGACCCAGATGAGCAATGGTTTTTGGAGTTGTGGTGAGCAGCGGTGGTTTCGGATTAGGATGTATAGGTGCGCCGTGGTTACAGAGCTATGCGCTCTGTAGCCATAGCGCCTATGTTCAAGGGTATTAAGCAGTATGCAGACTTTTTATTTGACGTACAATATTGTATGTAACATATCTACGTTATTTAATCTATCGCCATTCTATTTCCAGTAATGTTTAAGTTCTAACGAATGTTTGATGACGTAAAATCGATAATATATTTCTACCAGATATTATACGTAACATATTATCGATCACGGTCTGATACAGGGTTCTGATTATTTTAAGCATATAATACCTCAACAAGCACCGTCATATCCCATCAATTTATTATAGCATATAGGCCTATTACATAATCTTCTTATAATTTTAAATGGTAAATATGTTGACAAATGTTTCTTTACATCTAAGTATTACAACACGGGAATAACAATACTCAAACTTACCAGGCGTAATCTGCGTTTGCATTGCAACTTACGCCTGGCGGAGGTTACACCCAGCTCGCTACTCCTGACTTTTGTCAGGAGTAAATCGTCGGACGTACGCCTGGCGGAACTTACGCTGACCATCGTTCACACTGCACCTACTCCTGGCAGCACCTACCGGGCTAGACCGAATATGTCAATTTCAGGTGAGACTAGTGCTGAATTTCGAAAAAATAGGAAATATCTGGCAACACTGTATAAACAGATGTTTTTCCCCAAGCTCAAATGTAAATTTTTCATAAGACCGATGTATCATCTCAACATGATGAGGTCAATGTTTCATTTTCATATCTTTATTTTAGGAATGCATGCCATTGTATTTTGGCATTTTTAAAACTGAAAAATAGCTGAAAAAGCTGAAAAATAGCTGAAAAAGCTGAAAATATTCACATCTTACAATTAAACCCCGACCGAGTGCTTGGCATGCGAGGGGTCTCGGGTTCGAATCCCACCCAGAGCAAACAACTTCTTTCCTTCTTTTCTCTCTTTATTATTTCCTTCTTTCCTTTACCGTCGCCGAAAAGCCCTTAGGGCGTTAGGGTTAAGGTGAGACTTGTGTTGAATTTCGAAAAAATAGGAAAATGTCTGGCAACACTGTATAAACAGATGTTTTTTCCCCAAGCTCAAATGTACATTTTTCATAAGACCGATGTATCATCTCAACATGATGAGGTCGATGTTTCATTTTCACATCTTTATTTTAGGAATGCATGTCATTGTATTTTGGTATTTTTAAGACTGAAAAATAGCTGACAAATGTTCATATCTTACAATTAAACCCCAATTTTGGCAACACCCATGTGGTTTGGAACAACACTGACCTAATAACTGATCAAATTTGATATGAAATTAACTTTCTTTCTAAAAAATGTTCCTTGAAAGGGTGAGGTTTTATTTTCACATCATTTAACTTAAGGTTATACTTGTGCTGAATTTCGAACAAAATAGGAAAATGTCTGGCAACACTGTATAAACAGATGTTTTTCCCCGAGCTCAAATGTAAATTTTTCATAAGACCAATGTATCATCTCAACATGCTGTGGTCGATGTTGAAATCGGAGCACTACCATATGGTTTATGAGCTATACAAAGTTGGTATATTTTCATACTTTGAAAAATTGAAAAACACCCTATTTCAAATAAATGGTATAACCCACCCTGACATCTGGTGATTATTTTTAAACTTTCAATGCGGCATCTAAGGTTTGACCTATTCATACCTTATAAAGAAAAAATTATATATATATTGTGTATATTAGTAACACTGGCTTCAAAACTTGACAAATTGACTGCTGAAAATGCAAAATTGTGAAAATAGGCCTAAAATGAAAATTTGGCTGTTACCATGGCAACAGGGATATTTTTCCCAAATTTATTTCATGTGTGTTTGTTTCAGGTCAAGGTGCATCAAATATGAAAGTTTAAAGGAAATCCATTTTTTGACCGTGGCAAACATTTTTTAAAAATTCTCCAAAATAACAGATAATGCATCTTTAACGATGAAAAATCTGCGCATGCATGAATCCCAGGGTCTGCGATGACGCAATCACCCTAAGTGTTATATGCGCACGGAATTGCTGGCCGGGCAGCAATAACCCGTGTAGCTACCGGTCCGTGATCGTGTGCTTGGCATGCGAGGGGTCAAAGGTTCGAATCCCGGGGGTGCCAAGTCAAAAAGTCTTCTTCTCCTTGACTTTTCGGATCTTCTTTGACTTCCGATCCCAAAAAGCAGGGTCCAGTGTTAGGGTTAACATGTGTACATGAGCTACATAGGTCAAACATAAATTGGCCCAAGGCCCAGTAAATAAAGCACCTAAAGTGTTCTACGTTATTATACTGATGGCGCTTGAGCATTATACCTTATCATATGTACATGAGCCGCAAACGTCAAATATAATGGCCCCAGCGCCCAAAATAAAAAAAGCTTTAGGGCTCAAATTTGGGGCAAGGATAGCACTTGAGCATTATGTTGTTATATGTATATATGAGCCCCCCCATACGTCGTATGTCACATATTAGGGCTCCATGGCCCAGTGGCGTAGCCAGGTTTTCGGAACGGGGGGCACAACTTTTAAATGTACCGACGAAAATCATTTTTGTGGCCAATGCGGTCCTCAAAAATCCTCAAAATTTTCAAAAAAGGTAGAATCATATCCAAAAGTACATGTATTCAAATACAAACATGTTCTCGGTTTATTCACCATATACACACAAAATTGTCTTTTGTTGACCCCCAATTGTTTTTAGGCAAGGCTCGTCGTCTACCGACGGCCTAAGACGAACCGACGGCAATGATGAGCGGGGGGCACCGGCCCCTGCCCCCCCCCCCCCCTTACTGGCTACGCCACTGCCAGGGCCGGCCGGCCGTTACTCAGTAATAAAGCAACTACAATCCCCTGAATGGACAAACTGCTGGTAGCACTTGAGCATTATACCTTAACGTTTGTACACGGGACATTTAAGACCGCATGGAGTTCATGAAAATAATAAAAAAATAATGGTGCTGCTTTAAACACCAGGTCACGATGAATGAACTTGAACATGAACATGCCCTCTTCTCTTATTTACATGCATGTGTACTTTGCACAAAAAGGTCGGGGAGATAATATTTTTTTACTTTCGTACATGATTATACATGTAATATATACAATGAACATGCATGCTAAAGCTAAACTTTGGCCGGGTATTTTGGTTATATTGGATAGCATCAAGTAGCAAGTTATATACTTTGTAGTTGACATGCTTTATGAAACTTAATCAGGATATCTATCAAGATGACACTTGGTAGTTTAATCGATTGGTTGAATGTTAAGTCAATCGTATTCCTTTTGTTGGTATTCACTATGGTTGGGTGGTGGATACAAAGATCACGCAATTTGCCACCAGGACCATGGGGTTTCCCAATACTGGGTTTCTTTCCTCAATTGATGTGGTATATGTACAAAGGAGAAGAGTTGCATATGATATTGACACGACTTGGACACAAATATGGAAAGATTTACAGCTTTAATCTATTCGGACTGGTTGTTGTGGTTATCAACGATTTCTCCATTTTGCAAGAAGGCTTGAATAACCCTGCGTTGAACAACAAAGGATACAATAACTTCTTGCAATCCGAATTGATGGGTAGTCACGGTAAGCTATTAAATATGCATAAAATTAATATAGAACGACCAGCTAATAATTTTTAAATGACATTTTCCCCCAACCCCCTAAAACACGCATTCATGATTTTCGCACAGTATGTAGTATAGTTGCAGCTTTAAATTGACAGCAAAACTCTTTCTGGTGTGCATGTGGATGTCAAGTTATTTTATTTTATTGGTCGAAGGTTTCGGCCAATGCAATGGTGCCACCTTCTTGGGTGGCGAATTCAAAACGCATGGCCGTATGCAAGATGGAATAATGCATTTTCTGTTGTGAATATTTAATTCCGACGAGGCGACAGCACCATCGATGTTCTTGTTTTGTGATCGATTTTAAACATTGTTAACAACCTAACACCAATGTCAAATTCCAAGACATGTTTCTAAATAAAAAGCCGTCAAATTTCTAAACATCTTTAATCAGCATTTTGCATGTTTATAAATTAGTTACAACAAAAATTTTAGGAAAGTAACCCATTGTAGCCTAACACCGCACAGTGACATCGCCCCGATATCTTCATGGCAGAAATCGCCATGGTAGATTGAATCCACCGCCACGCATGGCCATTATACAGTCGCATAATAGGCCGAAGGACATCTGACTAAGGCTACTGACAATAGCCCCGATTAGCTCGGTGACTAACCTCGCGGTGTGTCAGTCAAGCATGGTATGCCATAGGTCATATTCTTTTAGACAACCTTCACGATTGGCCTATACACTGCGCTATATAATTCGGCACATTAATCAGAACTATTGCGGAATTATTGTCAGTTTTTGACTCAAGACGCAAGCTACTGTCTCAAAGCGCAAGCTAACGACTATCATATCTGTTCAAAATATATATTCATGTGCAAGGAACCACATCTGGTTTCTTTATACGAAATCATTTACGGGAGATATTCATCATTTTCTACACCGGTATCCAAAGATTTTCTTCTCATATCAAACTCGTGCATAGCAAATTCACGTGTATCGATCCCGGGTATTTATTTTAGTATCTCTGCTAACAAAGTAATTATTAGCCAGGCGGTGTCGGTGTGCACCGTGGCCTAACTTCACACTGAAAAAACCCAAAACAACAACAACAACAACAACAAAGAACCAAACGCAAACAACGTCAACAACAACATCAAATATTCCTTTTTATGTCAGTTCCTCTTGTTATGTTAGCTAGTCAACTTGTCATAATTATGTGCAGTTGTCTAAATAACTGTTATTTATGTTGTCTTTTGTTTTCCGATTTTAACAGTGCATTCTTACAAGCACAACGCCGAGCTAAGGAGGTTTCTCCTCACCACTTTTCGAGGTTTGGAAATCGGGAAACGTAGCTTTGAAGCTGATATTGTGGAAGAATCTAAGGTTCTAGTGGATGAGTTAAACACGCAAAAGGAAAAGGCATGCAGTCCACGTCGGTATTTGGCGAACACATCCGCTAACGTTATGTCGAAGATCTTGTTTCGGAAACGTCATGAGTACGATGATGACAAGTTTAGTCATCTGCTTGATCTTAATCACAGACGTTTGGAACTTGCTGGAAATGGAGGCTGGTCTCTGCTACTTCCGTATTATTTTCCAAACAAAGACAGCAAGGTAATGTTAAAGCTTCAAGAAGATATAATCGCCTCTCTCGACAAACTTATTGATGAACATCGCGAACACTTCGACGCCGAAAACCCACTTGATTTCATTGATGTTTATTTGAAGGAAATGGATGAAAAGCCAACACCAGATGACCCTTACTCGTACCTGCATGAACGCAATATGAAAGCTGCATTGAATTTGTTGTCTTTAGCAGGAATTGATACGGTGTCTACTACCTTAGAATGGTGTTGCTTATACATGATGGCACATCCAGATATCCAGCAGATGGTTCAGGAAGAAACGGATTCAGTTGTTGGCCGTAATCGGCTTCCACGGCTTTCCGATCAAAACAATCTGCCATACACCAGAGCTGCTTTGCTGGAGGTTCAACGTCATGTGACATTAGCACCACTCCTTGATTTTCATGCGGCTGGTAATGAGACATCACTCTCTGGGTACCATATTCCGAAAGGTGCGACACTCGTTTCAAACGCTTACGCCGTGATGAGAGACCCGATTGCATTTCCAGAACCAGAGCAGTTCAGACCTGAAAGGTTCATTGATGAAAATGGAGAGTATTTTGAAAAGAGCGAAGTTATTCCTTTTGGACTCGGTAAGTATTGCCGAATTTACTTACATTAGGGGCTGTGCAATAATTATGTGTACCCCGGGGTGGTGAATTTGCTCCCCCTCCTATAATTCACCACCCCGGGGTACACATAATTATTGCACAGCAATTATACAACAACTTGCGAGTTTAAGATTGGCAAACAAATCTGAAAAGTTAGTTTTCGTTGCATAATATTATATGACCAGTTAAATCTTCCTATCTACCCATCAGAAGATACGCCGTCATGCACCTCAGGAGGTCAAGAGCATATTGAATTCTTGCATGTACATGATAGGTTTGATAGTCACAAAATATTCATAGTGCAGTTATGCTGCATAGCAAACATGATTCGCCCTTTGCAGTACTTAAACCTGGTTAACAGGAAATTACTCCAGCAAAATCAATCGATAAAGTCTATTCCCATCCTGCACATTGAATGGTGGACTGCACTTATGCCCAAAAATGGCATTTGCCAATCAATAATCACCCACTTGAAATCCCCTGACTCGCTCCACTGACCAAAGTTATGGACAAATATGGGAGTTGTTTTTGCTGTTATCTGTCATTTACATATCAGGGAGGTACGAACATTTGCAGATGCCCCACCTACTCAGTTTTTAGCCTACATGTAATGTATACATTATTCTTGATTGACAGCAAGTACAAAAAATGTCCGTCAAGTGATTTAGCTTTAATGCCCTTCAGAAGAGAGCGGTCCACAAGTGAGTGATAGTCACTAAAAGTTGCATTCGATTTACACAGGGAATTTTGCAGGCCATGCCGTGCCCTTCCTTACTAAAAATATTTCCAAACATCTAAATTAGCTAAAAATTTAGGACATGTTACAAAACTATATTTTCTAGAATTTCAGAGAGTACAAAAATATTGGCTGGTTATTTTACACACAGTGACGTTAACTAGGCAATGCCCTATACCTCTAACATACACTGTTTGTAGAGGTCACACGTCAATGGTGAGAGCACTGTGTATTGTGTATAGAAAAATGAACAGTAACTGCAGTATGTAACGATAATGTTTACCTTTCAACAGGTCAACAAAGGATTTTTACTATATTGTGTGTTTCGTATTGTTTCAACAGGTCGTCGCATGTGTCCAGGGGAAAACATTGGCAAAATGGAGCTATTTGTCTTTTTCACCCATCTTCTTCACCGATTTTCACTTGTCAAACCAGACGATGTACCATGTGTAACCTTTGAAGGAACATACGGGGCTATTTTTGTACCAAAGCCATTCACGGTTATATTTCTGCCCAGAAATTGAGTTGCCTGGCAACTACCGTATGACAATAGGCTGCAAAATAACTATTGCTTGCTCAAGATGCTGATCATGCCCGAACAAAAATCCCTAGCAGAAATTCTATACAGCAAGAAGTGTATTAAAAGTGTATCAAAGTGTATTAAAACTATATCAAATAGCAATTTGATACAGTTTTGATATACGAAGGTGAATTGAAAATGTATCAACTGAAAATATAGGGTATCAAAACTTTATCAAATACCACCTAACTGTATCAAAAATATATCAACAGTGTATCAAATTTGAACTTAGTTAATTTTGGCACTGCTTGTGGTGTATCAAAAGTGTATCAAATTGGACTTTGCCAGTTTTTTAGTATATGTAAACTGTATCAAACTGATCACATGACTAGATCATGACTCATCATTTCCAAATTTGCCCATGTGGCATGCATGCATTTAACACCAGGATTTGCATTTGGAAATGTACTGTATTTTAGAGCAAATTATGGTGTTTTATTTATCATGATGAAGATACATACATTGCTTGTAGACTCCACATTAGGTTACAATGTAGTTGTAATCAGGGACTGTGATTAAAGAGGATATTTTATTGACTTTGTTCTGATAAAGTAAGTATATTATATATAGGGCCTCCATGTATGTATTAAGCGTAGCACAGCCTGTATAGTAAAAAAAAAACCTGCTGAATCATTTTGTTATTGGTAGCCTTTTTGTCTATAATCACTATGGTGTGGGAGTGTGTTGGGGGTGTTGGGGTGTATACGCAGATTATCTAGAGATCCGTATGGGGTACAGTGACGTAACTTTAGTGGCATACCGCTCCTACCCATGGGGCTGCCGAAAAGGTTAATTTTGCCAACCCAAAGACCCCCCCCCCCCACAAATATGCGCATGACATTGGTGGGGAGTAGCGTGGCCAGAGGTTCTCGATCCAATTAGATTTTCAGGGCAAAATACATGGTAATTAAGCACCTAATGTGTATAATTTATGCGTTTCAAGCAAAATACCTTGTGAACAGATATCTGGAGATCGGTATGGGGTACAGGGACAAAACTTGGTGGGGAGTGGTGCGGCCAGAGGTTCTCGACCTGATTAGATTTTTGGTGCAAAATATGCTAAACGCAAGGACATTTTCAGTCCAATCAAGCCCAAATTCAACAGTAATGATCCTTACAACATTCTTAACATGTTTAAAATATTATGACCCCAAAGGTCAAAGTTCCGGGGTCAAAGGCCAAATCTCAAAATTTGTCCAAACTAGCTCAAATTCAACAAGAATGATCCTTACACAATCTAAACATGTTTACAAACATTAATGACCCCAAAGTTTAAAGTTAAGGGGTCAAAGGTCAAATTTTGAAATTGGTTCAATCAAATTCAACAGAAATGATCCTTACAATATTCTTAACAAATTAACATGTTGAAAATATTCATGGCAGTATTGGGCAGTATGGGGGGGGGGGCACGCTGGCCAGCGGGACCGCCCTATTTTTGATATATACCATTTGATACACTTTTTTGATACATTCCATGCGATACACTTTTGATATGTATGAAATGTGTATAAAATGATATGAATTTCAATGCTAATTTGATACAGTTTAAATTGGAACGCTGATTTGATATAATTATGTATGAAATGTGTATGAAATGAAAGGATAAGAATTTCAATGCTAATTTGATACAGTTTATATTGGAACGCTGATTTGATACAGTAACATATTTGATACACCTTTGATATAATTATGTATGAAATGTGTATGAAATGAAAGGATAAGAATTTCAACGCTAATTTGATAGTTTAAATCAGAACGCTGATTTGATACAGTGACATATTTGATACACTTTTGATATAATTATGTATGAAATGTGTATGAAATGAAAGGATAATAATTTCAATGCTAATTTGATACAGTTTAAATTGGAACGCTGATTTGATACAGTAACATATTTGATACACTTTTGATATAATTATGTATGAAATGTGCATGAAATGAAAGGATAAGAATTTCAACGCTAATTTGATACAGTTTAAATTGGAACGCTGATTTGATACAGTAACATATTTAATAAACTTTTGATATAATTATGTATGAAATGTGTATGAAATGAAAGGATAAGAATTTCAACGCTAATTTGATACAGTTTAAATTGGAACGCTGATTTGATAGAGTAACATATTTGATAAACTTTTGATATAATTATGTATGAAATGTGTATGAAATGAAAGGATAAGAATTTCAACGCTAATTTGATACAGTTTAAATTGGAACGCTGATTTGATAGAATATTTGATACATTCTTGATATAATTATGTATGAAATGTGTATGAAATGAAAGGATAAGAATTTCAACGCTAATTTGATACAATTTAAATTGGAACGCTGATTTGATAGAGTAACATATTTGATAAACTTTTGATATAATTATGTATGAAATGTGTATGAAATGAAAGGATAATAATTTCAACGCTAATTTGATACAGTTTAAATTGGAACGCTGATTTGATAGAGTAACATATTTGATACATTTTTGATATAATTATGTATGAAATGTGTATGAAATGAAAGGAAAAAATTTCAACGCTAATTTGATACAGTTTAAATTGGAACGCTGATTTGATACAGTAACATATTTGATAAACTTTTGATATAATTATGTATGAAATGTGTATGAAATGAAAGGATAAGAATTTCAACGCTAATTTGATACAGTTTAAATTTGAACGCTGATTTGATACAGTTACATATTTGATACACTTTTGATATAATTATGTATGAAATGTGTATGAAATGAAAGGATAACAATTTCAATGCTAATTTGATACAGTTTAAATTGGAACGCTGATTTGATACAGTAACATATTTGATACACTTTTGATATAATTATGTATGAAATGTGTATGAAATGAAAGGATAAGAATTTCAACGCTAATTTGATACATCTTGAAACAAATTCATCAGGATTGTGAAGTAAACTAAAGTTTTTGATTATGTAGTCAAATCCAATGAAATTCTACTCACTTAGACAGTTTCGTCTTCCTGGTCGGAAGACTTCTTCAGTAATGCGATGATCCACTGGTTTTCCCGCGAGACTTCTCATCCCTAGGGTGCACAGGAAGGTGTATATTCTCTAAATCACATATATGATCCACTACTAAGAACTGTGCACCCTAGGGATGAGAAGTCTCGCGGGAAAACCAGTGGATCATCGCATTACTGAAGAAGTCTTCCGACCAGGAAGACGAAACTGTCTAAGTGAGTAGAATTTCATCGGATTTGACTACATAATCAAAAACTTTAGTTTACTTCACAATCCTGATGAATTTGTTTCAAGATGTAAGAAGAAATTATGGAAACGATGCAGTGAAAAATATACGTGATTTAGAGAATATAGAGAGGAAAATTGCTCGCCATCGCAACCACCTTACATTCACGCACCGGTGTAAACAACATGGAGTCACACCATCAAGCCTCCGAATTCGCTGCCCGATCAAGACGATCAAAGCCAAAAACATCGTTGAAAAAGCGCAAAAAGAGCTAGCGAGAGAACGTATCCGCGTCATTAGCAACCAAATCAAGTCATATGAAAAGGAAAGAGCGGTGTTGAAAAAAGATCTAGAAACACTGACGAACGACGACACAGAGCTACGGCGCCATGTTGAAATTCATTGTGAAAACAAAGGGAAATCGGAACATGAAAAGACCAAGAAAAGGCATAAGGACAAGTTTGAACGGCTCAAGAACAAAGAATGGAGTAAAAAAGTGAGTAATGCAGCTTCGGCTGAGCCAGATCTATCAGGTACACAGCTAAAACGTTGGGTTATCAATACTTCCGATCGTAAGCTTACCAAACCACAAACCACCTTGTTGGCTAAAGGGCTAAACTTCGCGGTGTCTGTTGATAAGATTCCCAATGACGAGTTTATAGTTGCTTGCGAGAAAGCCTGTTGGGCTATTCCTAATGCTGAAGCTCAAAACTTGCGTGCAGAAGTAGCAGGTGTTCTGAAATCCGCCAAAATCCCCCCTCCTAATATTAGTTATGATGAAAGGAAAGCCCTCAGAGAGCTTCAAAAGATCAATCGCTCATAATAATGGGAGCTGACAAGGGGAGAAGTACTGTGGTCACAGAAAAAGACACCTATGAAGAAAAAGTGAAGAACATGTTAAGTGATACAAGAACGTATGAAAAGCTTAAAGGGGACCCAACTGGCTCTTACAAAAGAAAACTTGTTGGAATTTTGCAAAGACTGAAAGAGGATTCTAAGATCAATGACAGCCAATACAAACTGCTGTATCCTACTGCAGAGGTCACTCCACGCCTTTATTGTACAACCAAGATTCACAAAGAGGGCAACCCAGTTCGCCCCATTGTAGACTACACCGGATCAATAGCATACCAAACTTCTAAGGCACTCGGTGAAATCCTTGCCCCAATGGTTGGAAAAACGGAGCACCATGTTGTGAATTCCGCCAATTAGCGGAGGATCTAGCAGGGTTTTCATCGAAGAGGGGACATCTTTAATTCACACGATGTCGTGTCCTTATTTACCAACACCCCGATTGACAAGACACTTAGTATCATCAAGAACCGCCTGTCAGATGACAAGACATTGAAGAACAGAACTAATTTGAACGTTGATGACATAATGGAGTTACTGGAGTTTGTGTTAACGACAACATACTTTTCGTTCAGGGGGACTATATAGAAACAAAAGTTCGGAGCCGCCATGGGGAGCCCATGTAGTGCAATCATCGCCAACATATTCATGGAATGGCTCGAACAAGAAGCTATTGCCACAGCACCCATGGAGTGCAAGCCTAAGATGTGGAAGAGATATGTTGACGACATCCTGGAAATCATCAAAAAAGGGACTACGCAACAACTCACGGAACATCTCAACACAGTCGACCCCACTAAGAACATCAAGTTCACGCACGAAGAGGAAGAAAACAACCAGATACCGTTCCTTGACACCCTCATTATAAGGAAGGACGATGGATCTGTGAAACTGTTAATCTACAGGAAAAAGACTCACACAGATCAATATCTGAACTTTTCGTCGCAGCACCCTCTCCATCAAAAAATAGGGGTGGTTAGAACCTTACTTGACAGGATGGAAAACATTGTCACTGAGGAGGAGGACAAACAAGAGGAAGAAAACAAAATAAGATCAGCGTTAGCGCAGTGTAGCTACCCTAAATGGTCCATCGATAAGGCAAAACAACAAATTCAAAATAAACAGACTAAGGTGAGCAGGAATAGTAAAGACAGTGCGGATCGGTGCAAAGGAATGGTTGTCATTCCCTATGTGCAAGGAGTCTCTGAAAGGTTGCAAAGATCTTTCAAAAGTATGGTATCAGCACGGCCATGAAGCCCCACAACACCCTCAAGAGATTGCTTGTGCATCCTAAGGACAAGATCGACTCCTCACAATCCTGCGACTGTGTATACGAAATCCCTTGCCAAACTTGTAATAAATCATATATCGGCGAGACAGGGAGAAAATTCCAAACAAGACTGAATGAACACAGAAAAGACACTGAAAAAATCAAAGATGTTAAATATACCAGAGCAAAAGAAAAGAATCCGTCACTGAACAGCATAAGTCGGCCATCACCGACCATGTAGCACAGGAGAACCATGTCATTGACTGGGAGGGGGCAAAGATTCTCGAAAAGGACTCAAATAAACACACAAGATGGATACGCGAGGCATTATGGATCAGAAAGAGGGGGCAGGAGACGCTAAATCGCGATGAAGGTGTATATTCTCTAAATCACATATATGATCCACTACTAAGAACTGTGCACCCTAGGGATGAGAAGTCTCGCGGGAAAACCAGTGGATCATCGCATTACTGAAGAAGTCTTCCGACCAGGAAGACGAAACTGTCTAAGTGAGTAGAATTTCATTGGATTTGACTACATAATCAAAAACTCTAATTTGATACAGTTTAAATTGGAACGCTGATTTGATACAGTAACATATTTAATAAACTTTTGATATAATTATGTATGAAATGTGTATGAAATGAAAGGATAAGAATTTCAACGCTAATTTGATACAGTTTAAATTGGAACGCTGATTTGATAGAGTAACATATTTGATACATTTTTGATATAATTATGTATGAAATGTGTATGAAATGAAAGGATAAGAATTTCAACGCTAATTTGATACAGTTTAAATTGGAACGCTGATTTGATACAGTAACATATTTGATACACTTTTGATATAATTATGTATGAAATGTGTATGAAATAAAAGGATAAGAATTTCAACTCTAATTTGATACAGTTGAAATTGGAACGCTGATTTGATAGAATATTTGATACATTCTTGATATAATTATGTATGAAATGTGTATGAAATGAAAGGATAAAATTTCAACGCTAATTTGATACAGTTTAAATTGGAACGCTGATTTGATACAGTAACATATTTGATACACTTTTGATATAATTATGTATGAAATGTGTATGAAATGAAAGGATAAGAATTTCAACGCTAATTTGATACAGTTTAAATTGGAACGCTGATTTGATAGAGTAACATATTTGATAAACTTTTGATATAATTATGTATGAAATGTGTATGAAATGAAAGGATAAGAATTTCAACGCTAATTTTATACAGTTTAAATTGGAACGCTGATTTGATACAGTAACATATTTGATACACTTTTGATATAATTATATATGAAATGTGTATGAAATGAAAGGATAAAATTTCAACGCTAATTTGATACAGTTGAAATTGGAACGCTGATTTGATACAGTGACATATTTGATACACTTTTGATATAAATATGTATGAAATGAAAGGATACATTTCATTTGATACAGTTTTGATATGATCCATTTCATACATTTCATACACCCAACTTATTTGATACTTTTTTGATACATCATCTTGGCATTTAATACACTTTTGATATGTATAAAATGTGTATGCAATGTTAATTTGATACAGTTTTGATACGTAAAAGTGTATGAAATGAGGGTTCCAATTCAAATACTTTTTATTTCATACATTTTTCATATGTATCAAAAGTGTATCAAATTTCAGCCTGGGATGTTAGGCATCACATCGAATTTGGTCCTATATAACTATCGGTGCCCGGTTAGGTACCGATGATTCTTAAGATCACTCCCTGGAGATATAGTAAATTGTATCAAGCATAATAATTGACAATTGCATAGTGTTATTATTTTTCATTTAAAAACGAATGCACTATACAAATGTTCAAGGCACGATAAAAAGTGTCATCGGTACCTCTTCAGGCACCGATAGGACCAAAACAGATGTTGTGCCTTACGCATGATGCAGTCATGTCTACAGTAGAATTCATCTCGACCTTTGCAGGACTTAACCCCATTAAAAGCTATTAAACCAAGATAACACTCATTGAAACAGCTCAACTGATTAAATCGGATCTTCTCTGGTTGTGCACAAGTGTCTGTTTTCATGTGCGATATCACAATAAAGCTGGTATTATAGCTTCAGTTGGGAATAATAAAGGAAACGAAAGGAAACAATGGTATGTGTAGCTTTGTTCACGAAATGAGACAATTGCCTGCTTTTTGTAAACCAGCATTCTTGAAAATGAGCAACATAATGATTTTTGACTTAACACGGTTTGGAAATAATTTCTTCATATTTTTGGTGTTATCTGTCGTTTACATATCCTTCCTAAAACACCAAAGTACGAATATTTCCAAACATCTAAATTAGCTAAAAATTTAGGACATGTTACAAAACTATATTGTCTAGAATTTTAGAAGAGTACTTTTAATATTGGCCGGTTATTTTTCACACAGCGACGTTAACTAGTCATATCCCCATACTTTTAACGTAGGGCTATTTGTAAAGGTCACGCGTCAATGGGAAAGAGCACTGTGTATTGTGTATAGGAAAACGGACAGTAACTGCAGTATGGGAGACCAAGATAATAGAGAGCTTGCGGAATGAAGTTACTTCAACTGGAACGGCAACTTCAGAAATATCGATTGGATTTCTTGCTCAAATTTACTCCAACGCGAACGTATGGTTGGTTATTGCAACAACAGCGTCTTGTCGCTTAAACTCGGGACATGTGTATCAATGTGCGTTCAAAAGAAGGGCATGTGTAAGAGCTTGTAACGACTACATCCAAATGTCTCTCTTTTGTTTAGTCAAGTGGTTATTAGTCCCACTTCAAGACAAAAGACTCTACCTTAAGAGCTTCGTTTGAGTAAACATGAATGAACTCGCGATACCACTCAACATGGATTATGTCGGGACCCAGCGTTAATCTCCTTATCATATTATTTTGAAACTAGCTATACATTTCAATTAATATTCTTACGATAGTTATAGGCCTATATAATATTATTTAATAAAGGCTCGTCAGCTTGGTCAATTTCATATTCCAATTTACTTCGCAAAGCCTAATGAAATACATATTCTTTATTTCTTTCCCCTCCTTCTGAATCTCTCTCCCCCTTCCCCTCCTGTTCCCCCTTCCCTACCTTTTCCTTATTTTCCCAACCTTCTCCCCTCTATCTGTACTCGCTCTCTCAAACTTGACCCTCCTATAATTACCCACTCGCACTCCTGTTTTCCCCTCCCCAGTGATTTTGTCAGGGTTTTTCTGTTAGGAGGGCGTGGGCCGATTCTCAAAGGGAAAGGTTTTTACAAAAATGGGCTTAAAATGGCAGAAAAAGGCCTAAAAGCGTAAAATATCACGGCGGCCAGCATCCAAAAGGGGAGGGTCAAGAAGGAAGACAAGATGTCCCACGGGGGAGCCCCCCCCCCCTTGGCTACCACCAAAACACCTCCCTGTCCGCTTCCAATGCCCTCCCTCTCCTCCTCCTTACCCCCTCTCTTACCAGGCACAACCTATGACATGTTATATATAAAAATGTTATGCACCTGCTTTACTCTTCCAGAAGTATCGTATACTGCTGGCTCAAGTAAAACCAGACCATTTTACGGGAACTTAATCCCCTTGGCGTTGAAGTCAAGCTCAAAACTTGGTTCCACAAACTGATTTGGTGTACGCCATGAGCACACACAAAAGTATATATCAAGTGTGACGTTTGGAACAAAAATTATTTTGATCTAAATCAATCAATAATTTTCAGCAACATGTAGCATGTTTTTTACCCAACCAACTTAGATTTCCAATAATTGGTCTATTAACTGGATAATACATAAGTGGTAATTATGTAGTCTATGAGGAAATAGGCAAACTATTGTTCTAAATTATGACGTATTTCATCATAATTTACGGCACACTATATATTCTCGCGTTAACTTTAACTTCAAGCGGCTTTAATGGCAGAGTGGTTTTGAATACATAATGATCATAATCCTCTATAATCCTCTAGACGTTAAAGTTTGTGGTTAAAGTAACTTCATTCCGCAAACTCTCTAATAATCCTGTTTTACGGGAGGACGTACTTTTCAAGTTCGGCAAAGTAATAATTTTCCATAAAATTTGAAATATGTTGCGAATTAAAAAACAAAAAACAAAAAAAACCCACCAAGATATCAGAAGGACATTCCTCGCATTCAGAATGCTATTCGATATGTCTGATGTGTTCTCAGGTCCCACAAAAATACTGTGCAAACGGTGCTATCCGATTCCTTAACCAGAGGAGCTAATGGAGATAATATCAAATCATGAGAGTTTGTTGCACTGAACCCTCGATATAGACGTTGTATAAATCCCTTGAACTAGTAATTATGTGAACGAAAAAATGCTTTTCTGCATTGTAAGACTATGTTTTCTGACAACTTTATAGACGGTGTTGTAACGATAATTCATTTGATAATTGAATATTCATCATGCAGTAAGCCATGATACCCATTCATGAAGTGAACGTTTTATCCATGAAGCGATATTTTGTGCGTTAAAGACTTCACTCTTACAGGTACAGACGTGTTCAGCCTCATCTCCTGATGTAATGGTTTAGATTGGTCAACATGATGGCGAATATATTGCTATCATGTCTTGCACGTAAATTATATTCAATTATACTTATTATGCTGCAATGTGACTCTGGTAAGAATTATTTAACTCATACATTATGTTAGTTTGATCCGTTTGTATGATGATATAAATTCATAATAAATTTCTTAAATGTATTTCTGTTCACCTGGTTCATTTTGTGTTAGTTATTCCCGTTCCCGTTCATTCCCTCATCCATTGGGACTCCAAATCCGGTGCCTCGCTCTGCTAATTCCCCAATTTAGCTTCATAATAACGGTATGTAGCTGTATGTAATGCCTTTGTAAATCAGATGACTTTTGCGAACACAAGATTTAGTTTCCGTTCGTAATAACTATAATGCATATTAGTCGTCTGATATACATCTACTGTTCCTGCTTAAATACTCTTCGGTAAATTGGATGGCAAAGCATTGTAAACATTTTCAACACGTTCGAAATAAAGCAAGCATTGACAACAACGTAGAAGTTTTAAAATCGCAATGTGCCGCGAACTTCCAATCAAAATTCAAAGCGTAACAAGGCCTTCGCGCGGTGATAAATAAACAAATAAATAAAAAATAAATAAATAAATAAATAAATAAATAAATAAATAAATAAATAAATAAATAAATAAATAAATAAATAAATAAATAAATAAATAAATAAATAAATAGATAAATAAATAAATAAATAAATAAATAAATAAATAAATAAATAAATAAATAAATAATTAAATAAATAAATAAATAAAATAAAAAATAAATAAATACTCTTATAACGAAACTTGGGGAATAATTCAAAGGGCAAGAGCAGTAGCGAAGAACTTGTGTTCGGCTCTCATTGGACTATTCTTTTTTGTTTTGGGATTTTTGAGAAGGTCAAAACATGCGCGAATCAATAAAACTGTTCATTATTCACATTAGTGATAATAATTGTGAAACATGACAAGTTCAATATAATATTTTCTGTGACCAACAAAGTCACAAGAAGTGGGAGACCAAGGGTAATACATCTGTTGCTAACTCAGCCATACACTCTTATAAAAAAAAAGCGGTGCAAGTTGGAACCCCCAAGGGTTCTTGACCTTGTCCCGTATATGGAACCCTCAAGGGTTCTTCCAAGGAACCTTTGCAGTTTGGTTCTTTGAAGAACCCTATCAAAAAGGTTCCTAAAAGGAATCTCTAAATGGTCTCCAATTTTGTCCCGTATATGGAACCCTACGGTTATACAAAAAACCTTCATAGGGTTCTTTGAAGAACCCTATCAAAAAGGTTCTTTTTTGAACTTTTAAAGGTTCTTCGAGTTTGTCCCCATGATGGCACCCTATGGTTCTTCAAAGATCCTTTGCAATAAGGTTCTTTAAAGCATGTTGACACGTACTCTAGAAATTATCTTTAAAAGTACGGCCTTGAAGGTGAACGGGCAGAATACCGTATTCTATGTATTTGCTTGAAAATATAAAATCCGCGGTGTTAAATAGCGTTTTCCCTGCGTTTCAGCAGTATGTAATACGTGCACTTGGAACCCTTTTCAAGTAAATTAGGGGTTCCTTGTGGAAACCTAAAGCTGCGAAGAACCTTATTTTCACTGCGAGAACCCCATTCAGACTTTCAATGTTCATCAAGCGCACATGGTTCGTGAACGAACCCTATATCATTTTGAAGAACCCTTGAAGAACCTTTTTTCTAAGAGTGTGTGTTGTATCTGTGATAGGGTTAGTCTTTATGATCTCTATGATTTGTCATGTCTCACTTACAACTTTTAACCATCCAGTGTCTATTCCTATGGATCATTTACACCAATTTTCATGAACCAGCAACAATCTATGAAAATTAGACCCCAGATGACGCCGAAGGGACCATGAAATTTTTGTCTCGCTTTGGGGACCGTCCCATCAAATTTCATGAACCTGCAACAATCTATGGCAATTTGACCCAGGATGACCTCGACATGATCTTGATAATTGCAGGTTCATGACATTTGGTAGAAACAACCCCCGAAGCGAGACAAAAATGTTAAGATCATTTTGGGGTCATCGACCGTCATCCATAGATCGCCATAGATTTTTGCAGGTTCATGAAATTTGTCTGAAAGTATTCGATACAAAATTTTTATTCCCTTTTAAAAATGGTGGATTTTTTATAGCCTTTTTATGGTCTAAATTTTTTTATTATTTTTTACCCACCCCCCTTTCATGTCCTAAAAAAGAAACCAAAAATATACGTCATTAACAGTGGCATAGATTTCTTTTTGACATTGGGATTGGAGAAAATGTCTTGAAGTCCAGTAAATCCAGCACCTTTAAATGCAAACAATTTTGCCATATTGAAGCTAAACTGGTGAAATATGGTACAAAACTGGAATGAATTTGCGCGAAGGGCTATGAAATTGCCACTTTTTAGTTTAAAATGGGGTTAATTTTGGTCAGAAACCCATATACAGGCGTCAACATTTATCCCCCATCCCCCAGGATCTACACCTATGGTCATTAACTCATTAGCTAAAAATTACCGTTTGGATTTATTTATAATACTCATTGGAGTAATAGTGTTACATCTTAAGTGCGCACAGTTTGTTGAGAGTACACAATTGAATACTTAACATTCGATTTACTCCTGACAAAATGTCAGGAGTAAATCGTCGGACGTACGCCTGGCGGAACTTACGCTGCCCATCGTTCACACTGCACCTACTCCTAGCAGCGCCTACCGCTACTCCTAGCAACTTAACGCCGATCAAGTTCCGCCGGGCGTACGTCCGACAATGTGAACACACTATCTTCAAGATCCGTTGATCACGGTCTGATGCAGGGTTCTGATTATTTCAAGCATATAATACCTCAACAATCACCGTCATATCCCATCAATTTACTATAGCATATAGGCATATTGCATAATCTTCTTATAATTTTAAATGG
Organism: Amphiura filiformis; assembly: GCF_039555335.1. Lineage (NCBI taxonomy): Eukaryota > Metazoa > Echinodermata > Ophiuroidea > Amphilepidida > Amphiuridae > Amphiura > Amphiura filiformis. The sequence continues at coordinate 19,167,191 of NC_092634.1, read as the reverse complement.
TAAATATGTTGACAAATGTTTCTTTACATCTAAGTATTACAACACGGGAATAACATTATGTAGGAAACAAAATGGCACCTATGCCAAGAAGGACTGACCTATGTCAATTGAGCCAGGCGGATGTGAGTTCATAAGGGCAATGTCGGGGATTATAGGTCACAATCGATGGGGAGAGATGAGGTCCGACCAGGTCCGACCGAGTCTCCTACACAGGTTACGCTCCCTGTGGAGGGGCGGAACTAAACTGGCTGATGTGGAGACTAACCCAGTTTGCGTCGGCCTGATACTAATCTTTGACCATGCGCAGATCTGGCTGGTCAGGAAGATATTTAATATCCGGAATTTATAATATGCCTACCAGTTCCATCTATAACCGATTTACTAGAGAATATTTGTTACCATGTTTAATAATTTCGTATTACTCGTATAATAAAATGTGGCCAAATGTATAGTGTGTGATCCACTCTTCTACGGACTTGGCTACTAAGCATGTCGGGAAGGATATGGCGGTATGCTGACCTGGGTCAATATGTTCTGGGCAGATGAGGTCCGACCAATTGCCTACGACCTTGTGTGCGATCATGTGTGACAGGCAATTCCCGATAATAATAGAAGTTCCTGATTGAGCTCATAGACATGATATCAGGGATCTAGAGGAAGGGATAAGCATCCTAGTCTGCTGCCCTCATTCGGAATATGTATCCTAGGTCTAGACAATAGGCGGATTAGCGGCCATTTTGATTTTTGATTTTATTCACGTGTCCTTATAAAGTCTGCACAAAAAAGTAACCCAGCTAATAATAATGATGGAGCGTATTTATACCGCGCAAAAATCATCAAAAAGATCTCAGGGCGCGAAAACAAAAAAGAACCAAAGGACACACAGTGAAACACAAAAAACCTTAGGAATCAGGGAAAGCATGTTGGAAAAAATGAGTTTTTAGACTACATATTGCGGATGTTGTTGGGAAGGGAATTCCAAGCTACAGGGGCAGCATAACGAAAGGAACGCATACCGGCAGAAGATAAATTAACACGCGGGGTCCTGAGTAGCTTTTCAGATGATGAACGGAGGGAGCGTTGAGGAACATAAGTACAGAGAACCGCGGAGAGGTAAGACGGAAGGGAACCCTCAAAGTGCCGGTATGCAAACACACATAATTTAAACTGAATCCGGAATTTTATGGGTAGCCAATGAAGCTCATAAAGTATGGGGGTGATGTGATCATATTTACGTTTTTTAACAATGAGTCGGGCGGCAGAGTTTTGGATCCTCTGGAGGCGGAGAATTTGATCAGAAGTGATACCAGCCAAAGTGGAATTACAGAAATCAAGGCGAGACGTGATAAGAGAGTTAACAAGACACGACGTCGCTTTCTCAGACAAATATGGACGGATTGTGCCAAGTTGTCTTAAAGATAAATAAAGAGAGCGACATAATATATCACTTATATGGTCAGACATGGACAGCGTTTGGTCCAGCCGAACACCGAGGTATTTAACAGATTGTTGGAAAGATATGTCAGAATTCAAAATCTGGATGGTATCATCTTCTTCTCTGTCAACTTGTTTTATGCGAGAGGACGTACCAACGGTTAAGATCTCAGTCTTGTCGGTGTTTAACATAAGTTTGTTACTATTCATCCAACTCAAGATGGAACTAATACAGTTTTGAATAGAAGATATGGTGAGCTCAAAGTTCATGGGAGAGTCAGATTGCGAGACTTCCGTGTCGTCGGCGTACTTGTGGAAATTACATTTGTGCATGGTAATAATGTCAGATAAAGGTTGAGAATAAAGAGTGAATAAAACCGGCCCAAGTACGGAACCTGGAGGGACTCCGTACTGTAATGGAAATGGGTCCGAAACCACTCCATTAATATTAACAGATTGAAACCTCTCAGTCACGTATGAAGTGAACCACTTAAGTACAACTCCTTGGACACCAAAAGTGGTCGCCAGCCGCTCAATGAGAATAGAATGGTCGAGCGTATCGAACGCGGCGCTGAGGTCAAGGAGAGCCACAAGAGAAACTTTTTTCACATCGGTGTTGTTAAGAAGGCCGTCCAAGACACTCAGCACCGCGGTCTCCACGCTATGGCCTTTTCTACACGCGGATTGGTGAACTTCAATAAGATCATTGTCAAAGAGGTGTTTTTGGAGCTGTTTAACGACGACCTTTTCAAGAACTTTAGAAATAAAAGGTAAGTTAGAAACTGGCCGAAAGTTCTTAAGACAGTTATTATCAAGACCGGACTTTTTACGGATGGGTACAACAATAGCACGCTTAAACTGAATAGGAACAATACCACTCATACGGGACTTATTGATCAAAGGAACAAGATCAACAAAGCACTGTTTCACAAGATACGTTAGAAGTGGTTATATATACGCCTATAGATTCAGAACTAATAATTGTTTTCAAAATATTTCAACATAAAAAGAAGGATGATTTATTTACGCGCAATTTGATACACCATTTGTTCAATTTTGTTCAATATTGACAATACAGCAGTGTTTTGAAAGAAAAATACCCCAATTTAAAAGTTGCAGTTATTTGTATTGATTTGAAGTAAGCGCAACCAAAGAGCTTTTAAATAGAAATAGAGTCGCAATAGATTATATAATCTTTAGTTCGTTTGATGCCGATTAGAAGTTGCGACAGGCTATTCATAAAAGTGGTACCATTGTTTCGAATAAAGGGTTCCGCCATTAAATTGGTCACTGATCCGGCATCATATTAACGCTCTACACAACAGGCGAGTATCAATAAGTGACCACACTACAGTCATGTGTAAGGGCAGTCATGTGTAAAGTGGAACCATTGTACTCACGTATCCCAAATGTGTGCTTGTGTGGGTCTGAAGTCTATAAGGAGGCTTTAGCTGTCGATTCAATCATCTTTACCACCCACCTGACGTTAGGGGTTTCATTTAAATAAATTGAATGCTCTTGCTGATCGATTACACATTAGAATGTATGAAGGCTGCCATGTCCAGTCCATATATCTATATTACACTATAATGGTAATCGCTATACGTATACATGTAAGTATAAGTATAGGCCTATAAAGGTTGTTTTAAAGAAATTTCCATTTAATTTTATTTTAAGAAGGAGATTGGTATAGAAATAGTGGCGTACCCAAAGAGGGGAGGGGATGGGAGGACAGATTCACCTCTGTGAGAAGTCTTGGGAGGGAGGAAGAGGGAGGAGGGATATGGAGAATGAGAGAAGTGTAGGCCTAGGAAAGAATAAATAAGTACAGAGAAGGGAAAAGAAAGGAATGATGAATACATTTAATAATAATTATTAGGCCTATATAATAACTAAACACATAACAGCACTGGGCAGCCATTCGATGATGTCAATGCCTTTATTCTTTACGTAATTAAAACGCCCAGTCAGATGTATTTCACACCTACCAAACACAACTCACCCAATTTCGCAAACCGGACGTTGAATGTACACTCTCATGAATATTGATTGGCAACATTTTCCAATATGTCAGCGCTCTAATCGGAAACAATAGAACAATAGACCCTGCAGAGCGTTGAGCGCGACGATAATGGCGGGCTTTACGTGTTTACAGTGCTGGCATTATAAGCATTGATCGCTGTAAACTGCAACTTTTAAATTCGGGTATTTTTCTGTAAAAACACTACTAACTGTGTTGTTAATATTGAACGACATTTGACGAATGGGGTATCAAAATGCGTGTAAATAAATCATCCTTCTCTCTATGTTGAAACATTGTGAAAACAGTTATTTGTTCTGAATCTATAGGCGTATTTATAACAGCTGAGTTACTTTTTGTGCAGACTTTACTTTAGTACACAAATATATAAGTTAACAGGTTTACAATATTAAAATTATATTTTGAATATACAATATATTCTGTAGTAAATCGATCAAATGACGGTGATTGTTCAGGTATTATATGCTTGATAAAATTAAACTGTCTGACCAGCTAGTATTCTCCTCCGCCGTCAGTGTGATTCCATGCAGACACTCCACGTACCGTGTTGCGAAGGTGGAGGAGACTAAAGCTGTATTGACGAATACGCATGCGTTAAAAAATATGTAGCCTAGGTCGAACAATAGCGTGACGTAGTTTCCGGCATTGTTCCTATGCACTTTCACCCTCCTGATGAACTATGGACGCGTGAATTTGAGCGACCAGGCGTGACAGGCAATTCCCGATAGTATAATAAGTTCCTTGACAGAATTAAGAAAAGTAATGAATCAATGCAGTCTGCATAATGTAGTCTAATCAAGCGTATACATTTGCACAGAATTAAGACAAGTAATTAGTAATGCATCAATGCAGTCTGCCACCCAGTCTGCCCAGCCAATCTGCATAATGTTGGAACTGCTCTGTGGTCTGTACATACATGCAGGCGTGCTACACTCGCTCATTTGCATGGCAAAATGACCCCTCCATTGTGTTTGTTCATTTGTGTATGGAGAACCATTATACTAGAAATACCTTTTAAAAGCATTAAATTAGTATACTCCTGGCGGCCCCTGCACTGGAAAACCAGAACTTGTTATTTAAAAAGAAACGAAAATACAAACAAACACAGATCCGCCTGTGTACATATAAATGGGTTGCAAAATTGTGACGTGTCATGTCAAAAGCAGACACTTTTGGGCAGGATCGTAAATAGAGAAAAAGCCAAAAATCAGCCAGGGGTGATTTTTTCACAATTTGGGTTTGTTGCGAATTTGTGATGTTATTAATGTTAAAAATATTATCTGGTAGTTTCAGACCCAAATATAACTGGCATCTTGTATTTTTTTAGACATTTTTCAAGGTAATGCCTACTCTCAACATTGTCAATAATATTTTTAAAGGCCGATATCTCAATTTCCATGATAAGTTACGAACTCAATATCTTCTCTTAGGAATGTCTGATTACATTGGCAAAAACGGCATTGTGGAGCAAAATATCTCTATATTTAAGATTTGTAAAAACCTCAAAATTGATAACCTGCCCAAAGCGTCTTTGGCACGACACGTCACAATTGGTCTTGAATATTAAGGAAGTAAAAGAAATATACGGGATATAATGAACCATTGACCTGACGCCATGGCAGAATATATTAGTCGTTTTATTCCATGTTTTTACCGTATATAAAATCCCATCTGTTGTTTCCATATGCACAAACGAATACTAGTCTTTTCGAAATTGAGCTTTTTGTACAATTCATATAACATGTCACTAAAGCAGGTCATTATGTGCTGACCTTCTTCTATTGTATTTGTTCATCTGTGTATGGAGAGTAGAACGCCATTGAAACTCCATCGGTATTAGGGCGTAGTTCATTGAACTCATCGGACTGCTATTCCAAGTACTTTGATAATACAGATAATATGTACTAATGGGTCGAGGTGATTGGATTGAAAAACAAATAAATTATTCATAACAGTTACGTAGTCAGTCGATAGTGTGCATGGACACTTTTCACTTGCAAACCATCAAAATTCGTAATCTTTTTGCGTTGGAAAAGAAACCACGTGAATAGTGTGCCCTCTCAAGGATGTCTTCTCTCTGATCATGTATCAAGTCGAACTTACAGACTTTATGGTTGATACTTTATGAAACTTTATAAGGAGTTCTATCACAATTAAGTGTTCAACATGACACTTAGTAGTTTAATCGATTGGTTGAATGTTAAGTCAATCATATTGCTGGTGTTGGTATTCCTTATGGTTGCGTGGTGGCTGCAAAGATCACGCAATTTGCCACCAGGACCATGGCGTTTCCCAATACTGGGTTTCTTTCCACAATTGATGTGGTATATGTACAAAGGAGAAGAGTTGCATATGATATTGACACGACTTGGACACAAATATGGAAAGATTTACAGCTTTAATCTATTCGGACTGGTTGTTGTGGTTATCAACGATTTCTTCATTATGCAAGAAGGCTTGAATGACCCTGCGTTGAACAACAAGGGATACAATAACTTCTTGCAATCCCAATTGATGGGTAGTCACGGTAAGCTATTAGATATATAAGATTAATGTAGCCCGACCAGCTCATAATAAAAATAAAAATAATATTTGCAGAAAAAATAAGTGCAGAAATCAAGGTTTTCTTGGACGAACTGTTATTCATCTTCAGTGAAAGCATGAATAACATAATTCATAACACCGTGGGATTATAAAATAGATAATGTGGACTAAAATGATGAGATACATAAACTTTAAGCCATATTATAACATTTGCTGAGATGAACGGCCTCAAAAATGTTAAATTCTGGTTTTTACACGATTGTAATGTACTTTAGTCAATAAAGATACTCTGCAAAAATCAAGACTTTACGTGCTGTAGTTTTGTCAAAATCCGAGATTTCGAATAAAACGATGGAACCGACGTTTTATTATTACGATGGAAATATTAGTCGAACACGTATGCACAGTACGTACACGGCGTGCGGGATACACATACACCCCCCCTCCCCCGGATCGTACCGTATTACAACCGCCGGAGTAACATGCATGGGCGCTAGTAGTAAATTCCAATTTTCTATGCTTTACCTCACTTGTTCGGCTCAAAATTAAAAGGGACATATCTGACAGTAAAAGCTAACATTTTATGGAAAATAAATACTAATCTATTTTTACAGAAATGTTATAATATGGCTTTAGGAAGCAGTGTGCGGTGATCGAGTATGAAAAAGCGCGCTTAAGCGTCTGTTGATCAAACTTGGAATAATCCGCATTGATGCGCGCATTATGTGATCATTAATGTCTTCGCAACTAGTCAACCGAATAAAATAAAATTTTCGTATGTGATGCCCAATAAAATAAGCTATGCGCTACATTTTAAATGTTTTGATTCTGATGTCTATTTCTCGACTTACGTTAAATTTTATTCACTCGGTAATTTTTTTCTGGGACACCCTGCACAGTGTCATCGCCCCGATATCTTCATGGCAGAAATCGTCATGGTAGGTTGAATCCACAGCCACGCATGACCATTTTGTTCCGACCTGTTTAATACTTTTGAGACGCATAATGGGCCGAGGGACATCCGACTAAGGCTATTGACAATAGCCTGGTAACTGACCTCTCTGTGTGTGAGTGAGCATGGTATACGCCACGAGGTCATCTGCTTTTAGACTGCCTCCACGAGTGGCCTACGCTGCGCTATAGTTCGGCACATATAAAATCAACATTTTTGTCAGTTTTTGACCTCAATACGCACGGTTCTTTCGCAATACGCAAGCTAACGACTATCATATCCTTTCAACACATATATTCAAGTCCAAGCATAAAATATGGCTTCTTTAGAATAAACAAATTACGGAGATATTCATCATTTTCTACCCCGGTATCCAAAGATTTATCGTCTGAATATCAAATCGTGCATAGCACATTCACGTGTATCGATCCCGGGTATTAATTTTAGTGTCTCTGCTGTACAAAGTAATTATTAACCAGGCGATGTCGGTGTGCCCTGTAGTAGGTATACCAATCATCCCCGTTTCTAGAATCACCAGAACCTCTGGCAGAAGGGCACATACTGTGACAGGAGGAGTTGGCAACGAATGATCCTTCACATTATGGATCTAGCTTCCTCGCGTGTTCCACATCAACTGATTCCAAATTCCGTAATGATTGATCCACCCTCATGAATCATTAACGCTTCACTTTATATGGTAGGCATATCCATTCATTCCTAGATGCTTTCAGAAATCACCATCGGATCACCGGAAGGGTCCATACAGCGAAATGCAAGGACATGGGAACACTCCGAGATATCCTCATTCAATACCCATATGATACCAGGGTTCACAACCGATGATCCATCAAATCCTGGAATCCGGAACGAATGGTTTACCACCATCAAAGCATTAATATTGTTTATACTAAACAATCCGAAACTTTCAAACGCCAATAACTTGCGTAAACTCACACAGTTGTACAATGTCATAGGATTTTACTTTGTACATGAGATCCTACTTTGTAATCATGATTATTCTGCATTGATATTGTGTCTCCCACTTTGCAAAGTGGAGGGCGTGTCTCCCTGTCTCTCATCCAATTTACGCCCTAGGAATATGGGTAAAAGGTGATTTTGGTCTTGAGTCATTTTACGACTCGTAACAGTAAACAAAACAAATAATATGTATATTTGTCACAAGATTTTAATGTGCAAATAATATGTATTGCTTTAAAACTGCCATCCTTAGTTCAATTTACTAGCATTAAATAAGTACGGGAATATAATACATACAAAAACCCATTGTAGCCTAACTCCGAGGCCTAACTTCATAATTCGTAAACAAAGAAAGAAACAGAAAATTACAAACAACGTCAACATCAAAAATTCTGTTTATGCCAGTAACTGTTATGTTTACCTTGTCAACTTGCCAACGCCCAATTATTGGCTAAGATGTCTCCACATTAAAATGACATAATTATGTTCAGTTGTTTTTAACTGCTAATGTTTTTTTTGTTTTTGATTCCCGTCGTTTTAAAAGTGCATTCTTACAAACACAACGATGTGCTAAGGAAATTTCTCTTCACCGCTTTTCGAAGTTTGGGTATCGGGAAACGTAGCTATGAAGCCGATATCGTGGATGAATCTAAGGCTCTGGGGGATGAGTTAGACGCCCAAGAAGGAAAGGCGTGTAATCCACATCATTATTTGGCGAACACCTCCGCCAACGTTCTGTTTAAGATTTTATTTGGGAAGCGTCATGAGTACGATGATGACAAATTTCGTCATCTGCTTGATCTTAATCACAGAAGTATGGAACTTACTGGATCAGGAGGTTGGTCTGTTTTTCTCCCATACTATTTTCCAAGTAAAGGCAGCAAGGAATTGTTAAAGCTTCAAGAAGAAATAATCGCCTTTCTCGACAAACTTATTGAGGAACACCGCGAAAACTTCGATGCCGAAAACCCACTTGATTTTATTGATCTATGTTTGAAAGAAATGGATGAAAAGCCAAAACCAGATGACCCGTACTCGTACCTGCACAACCGCAATATGAAAGCTGTAGTGCATCTCTTGTTCAAAGCAGGAGGGGACACGGTGTCTACTACCTTAGAATGGTGTTGCTTATACATGATGGCATATCCAGATATCCAGCTGAAGATTCAGGAAGAAATGGATTCAGTTGTTGGCCGTAATCGGCTTCCACGGCTTTCTGATCGAAACAACCTGCCATACACCAGAGCTGCTTTGCTGGAGATCCAACGCCATGTGGCATTGTTTCCACTCATTGATTTTCACGCGGCTGGTAATGAGACATCACTTGCTGGGTACCATATTCCGAAAGGTGCGACGATCGTTCCAAACGGCTATGCCGTGATGAGAGACCCGATTGCATTTCCAGAACCAAACCAGTTCAGACCTGAAAGGTTCATTGATGAAAATGGAGAGTATTTTGAAAAGAACGGAGTTGTTCCTTTTGGACTCGGTAAGTATTGCCGAATTTAAATTTTACTTTCATTTAATATACAAGAGTTTGTGAGTAAACGTTTAAGATTCCCTCATTTCAAATCATTAGTTCTGGTTTCTCTTTTGTTCAGAAACCAAAAATCAAGGGATTAAAAGGTAGAGCAGATCTGCTCTGCAATCATAACACTATTATGCTGGGAGGACACAGTATAGGGTATATAACCAGAAGTATACAATAGCCTATTGTGCTAACATAATTATTATCATGATTAATATCGGAAATCTATCCCCGCGGACGACAGTTGATGCTCTCTGTCGAAGGTGGCATATTACACTCTGAGTTCTAGGCCTAGAAATCATATACACAAGCGCGTATATTGAGGGGTGGGGTGGGGGCTTTGTTTGTTTGTATGGAACATATACGATGCATGGAGATGATTTGATTATGAATTAGTTTATTATCCCCGGTAAGCACAACCCATACCTCTTACCTAGGCTCCCCTCTCCCCCACTTATATAACCTCCTCTTCTCCAAGTGTCTCCTTCTCCCCTCCTCCTTCCCCTATATTCGATATCTCCTCTATCTCGAGCTCTCCTCCTCTTCCCTTTTCACTTCCAATGCTCTCTCCCATCTGTTTCCCTTTCTCCCTGCCCTTAAACCCACACACACACCCCCTCTCTCTCCCCCCACACACAAACTCTCTTCCCCCCCCCTCTATCTTCTCTCTTTAAGGCTACATGCTCTTTTTGGTTGAAATTTTTGGCGGGAAATTTTGGCGGGAAATAACCCCACACACATATTAAAGTAATCTTTTCCCACAACTAAATATCATAGTCAGGAAATTAATGTTGCATCTGGTAGCTTAGATCATAACTTTCATATACTTTAGTTGCAATTATCCCAGAAAATTCTTGATTTGTTTTTACAGAGTCTTGAATTGACGAGGTTTATAATCAAAAAACGTCACTCGGTAGTGTATTTTGAAATTCGAGGCCATAACGCTTCTCAAATTAGCCCCAAATCTTAATTTATTATATACACGTGTAGCAAACACCAATGGGAATAATTGGACGTTGTTTGCGGAGCCTAAATTTGATTTTATTTTATTTCACAATATTTCTAGTGTGAGAATTTTGACCTGTCAATCCCTTTTCGGATTTCGCATCCGAATTCATTAAAATATGATATTTTGAATAAATAATGAGTACGCTTACCTTTCTGCAACACTTTCCGGTACCATTGCGCATCTGGTGACAGCCAATATTTTGGCTGAAACAGTCCCTTCATATCATTTTTGAACAAAATGTGCCTCGAAATGACGTACATGACACGTATATATTGGCACAGCGAGGAAATGAAGAGAGCTATTTACGGTGGGGTAGGCTATTGGAAGCTATTAGGCCTATGGTACCAGGCATGTCAAGCAGATGCATACATAAGGGCGGTATATTCAAATGCTATTGTCTGGATCATTGAGTACCGATCGCGCAAGTAGGCTTATACACGTAGGGGTGTGTTGTCGCTCCCCTGGTTTTGACATAAATTACAAGGACGTCTTGCATGACCCAGCGTTTTTAATATATTTATTAGAAAATTAATCGTCGTTTATTACGAGTCCTAAGAGTCATACCAGTTCAATTCATTCAAATTAATTTGTATTAAATGAAAAAAACCAGACAAGTAGAGTCCAATATCTAACTATGACTGTATTCCTACCAAAATCTGCTTTTCAATACACTAGAAACGTGTTGATATGTATATCTTTGAAAATCGTCAGACATTAACCACAGGTACCGCCGTGGCACAGTGGCATCGTTCACTGTTCAGCATCCATAGTGTATCGGCAGTGGTTCGAACCCTGGTGTAAATTTTAGTATATTTTATTCTTTTTACTGATACGCTGTGCCGTTTTTCAAACGCGCCCCTGAATGAAATTCATGGGCAAGTACCCTTAAGTCATTAGCTTATATTGGAAGTCATATATAATAGCTTTCCATTGATTCTGGTACATGGGATTAAGGACATGGATCGATTTTGTTTATAACACTTTAGTCGCCGCTTTTGAAATGTCGCGATTTTGTTTATAACAACTCAGTCGCCGCTTTTGTAATGTCGAATGCAAACATTTCGATGGTCTACATTTTTTTTCACAGTTAAAATAGCCCTAGCTTATTGTTTTTCTAAACCACGCTTTTCAATGTAGATCGACATGCTCGGTTTCTCTCCTCGTGAATATTGCACTGCGAAATTTAAACATTTCTTTTGTATACTTAGATCAGGTAACTTCTAACCAAATAATTTTCTTCTTCACACCACTTATAAGAAACTGAAACGAAAACCGAATCTGCCTGATACAAATGTTCAGTTTTTAACAAAAGGTAGAAACAAAGAATTCGATATCTTGTGAGTCAAGTGGTTAGGCAGGATAATAGGAAACCACGTGACCAAAACCAAAACTAAAACTAAACATTTAAAATGACCGATTAACAAACAAATTCGTTTTCGCTGCTTTAACTATGTTAACAGGCATACAATTGGATGACCAGTTGAATCCTCCTATGCTATGCCACATCATCGACCGTAGGCGACAAGAGTTTTTAAAATCAATCAAAAAAGTTCAGAATTGTAGATTTTCATGACAATATTTGGAATCTGCATAAAAAATACATTACAATGAGTACAAACAAGCCTAGTATTGGTTCAGAGCTTCTTCGGATAGCTCTTGATTTTTGGAAAATATCAAAACTTGCACTTTTCTCTGAAATATTCGGTTCAAAAAGTGAGTGTTGTTGACCAGTTTTAAAATATACCTGATAATCACAAAATATGTTTACCTATCAGCAAGTATACATAACATGTGTAATGGATTATTACCACTGTTGTGTGTTTCATTTTATTTCAACAGGTCGTCGCATATGTCCAGGGGAAAACATTGCCAAAATGGAGCTATATGTCTTTTTCTCCCATCTCCTTCACCGATTTTCACTTGTCAAACCAGACGATGTGCCACGTGTAACCTTTGAAGGAACATACGGATTTCAATTTGCACCAAAGCCATTTACGGCTATATTTCTTCCCAGAAATTGAATTATCGAGCAACTATATGGCAACAGGCTGGAAAATGACTATTGCTCCGTTAAATCAAGCTGATCATGCCAGAGCAAAATGTTACGGAGACGAAGATAAAAAAAACCACCTTGTTCTACGGAAGGACGTACTTCGGGCATTTCCCGTCAACCATTTGGCTAAGGGTCTCTTTCTGTAATGTTCTTTCTTCTTTTTTCTGTCAGTCTCATAATGAGCCATCGTAGCAATATGATTGGAGCCATTTTGACCATATATTTTAGTCACTATGATCATTGGGTGGGGCATATATCTTTTTTTTAAAATTATTATTGCACCAAAATCTGTAAATAAATTGCAAATTTTTCCTCTCGCTTTAATAGCTCGGGTTTTATTTTCAGTCAAATTAAATATTCCTTTTGCCCTTAAACAGTTGATTCTACATTCGCTATACATGCCGTAATATCCATCAAACTCAATCTACTTTTGGCCAACAAACTGCATATTTTACATGCATACATTTTCGTTTAAATCCCAAAAACGGGAAATCTGGGTTGGGATAAAATCAAAACTCAACCGGCGGTTGACCACCGGTTCTGTCTGGTTCCGTCCGGTTGCTACTGTTGTAAACAATGGGAACCGGACGGAACCGGGCGGAACCGCCGGTCGAGTTTTGATTTCATCCCTAAGCCATGTGGGACTGGAGTATAATAAGGCCAGTTGCTTTGATAAGGTTTTCCAGGGTCTATGTTTATAATCACTACCATCTACTGGACTGGGTCAAAGACTTTCCCTAATACTTCCTTTTATTACAGCGACTGTGATTAGTCAATGAAGGAGGCTGGTTTGACCATCTCGAGGAGTACAATGCACTACTGAAATGTTGAACTGGGTCAAAGTTTTATGGCATTTTTAAGAAAATGACCAAATTTTGTGGTGCAAACATCCAAATAGTTCATTACAGTGTGATTCAGTATCAGCTAGTATCCTGCTGCAAATAAACCAGCACAGTTTGGGTATTTCATCAGCATTTTGTTGGTCGAGGTACCCCCCTCTCATTGTTCTTCTCACAGACCCACCCCGTACACATAAATTGACAGTGTTTTTGTCCAATACACCTCTGGGTGCAATTGCAATTATTTGTTTAAGGCCGATATCTCAATTTCCAATTTTATAATACCATAACTTACGAACTCACAGACCATTTTTGACTTCCGAGGTTCCAACTTTTCCAATTCCCCCCACCAAAGTATTTTGAACAATAATTAATTAATTAATTAATTAATTAATTAATTAATTAATTAATTAATTAATTAATTAATTAATTAATTAATTAAATTTAAAAATATACTTTTGTTTGAGTTAACAAAATTAGAATCTTTATTGAAAAGTAGGGTTTGAATAAACAATGATCTTGGAAAGTTGGAAACCTGGAAAGTTGCAGGCGCATTTTTCAACCCAAATGGCATAACTTTGTACTGGTACAAACCAAAAGCGTACAAAATACAAAAATGCAGAAATCTCTTTGGCACGGTCTGCGAGTGGAATCTACCAGTACCCATTCAAAAGATCAAATTTGCTAACAAATTTTGCATTGCCAATTGTATCTATGCAATAATCAATTCTTGGAGTATGATTCGATTCTGTCTTTGAATGAACGTTTTCAGGTCGCATGTCCACAACTAAACTGTATGAAATATCAGGCTCGGGAACGTCGAACAAGGTTGCACAGTGAACTCCGTTCACTACAACATGGTTCTATGATATCCATATAGAGTAAATCATTGAAAATGAAACATCTCAAAATTGAGATGTTAATGTTATGCTATGCTAGAAAATGAAATGTTTTTACGAAAGTTGGTGTAAAAAAAGGAAGTTAAAATTGCACGTACTGGTAATATTAAATACTGTATGAATAATAATAATAATAATAATAATAATAATAATAATAATAATAATAATAAATAATAATAATAATAATAATAATAATAATAATAATAATAATAATAATAATAATATCTGACACAAGCAAAACATTATAAAAGATTAAAGCGCATAGTTTAATGCTCTGCGTGCTAGTCATATTAAGCTTCAACATAAAAAGTCCAAGTTTTGAGAAATTTTCTCAAAATAACAAGAGCTATCTGAAGAACCACTGAACCAATACTAGGCTTGTTTGTACTCTTTTTAATGCATTTTTCATGCTGATTTCAAATATGGTCATGAAAATTTACAATTCTGAAATTTTGAAAATTCAAATAAAATTTGAAACTTGTCGTCTGCAGTCGACACCCGCGTGGAGAGAGTTAAAATATCATAGATACAAAGAGAGCGTGGCCAGCACCATGAAAACGTAAACAAGATGGGAGTTGATTCAATTAACGAATAAAATATTAAGATAATAACTTAAGATAAGCAAGATAATACAAAACCAAATTACATTCACGAGTATATTGAGTCAAATATTACTTCAACAACATAATTAGGATATACAAAAACAAAGTACCAATATTTAAAAGTATCATATTTACAGACATGGTATAATGCAGGGTGTCCAAAAAAAAGAGGCCCCTCATTGCGTCCTCCTTTTCTCCTATTTTAGAAAAGTTGATCAAGTATATGTTGGTATGTAAAGAAGCCTTTACCCGTTAGCTTTAATAAACCGAAACAATTATTTCAATCGGCTCATAACTTTTGACGATATGCCCTTTTAAAGAAATGTATCCGTTTTTCACTCTGTCCACGGAGGAGGTTTGGATACTTCAAAGATTGAAAAGTGCATATACCATGCATGAATATAAAACATTCCTCGATGATAACTTTATAAAATAACAACTTTATTTTAGGGAATGGGCTTCACCGGTGGGCTTATGGGTTATGGATTTTGTTAAGTGTCATTAATTTGGGCGAAATTGATGTGGGATAGGACCTCTTTTGCTATACTTGCAAATTACTTATGTTTTCTCGGTTATTTTATGCCTTTTTGTTTTATTATGTTTCTTACTTTCTTACATTATTGTTTCTTGCTTTCTTTTTATTGACAACATAAATAATTTTTCTTTTTGGAATAAAAGGTCATTTTATTTAAGGCTGTTTAGTTTGTCTTTGGTTCTTTTGAAGTGAGTTTACTGTACTGCTCTGCCCTCTATCTGGTTGCCTCCTTGACGAATACAGGTTTCAGCCCTAGTTCTCATTGCATCAATTGCGTTGCGTACCAACCTTGTGCGCCGGATACTTGCGAAACGGGTACTTGTCTTTAAAAGGGCATATCTTCAAAAGTTGAGAGCCGATTGAAATAATTGTTTTGGTTTATTAAAGCTAACAGTTAAAGGTTTCTTTACATACCTAAATATATTTGATCAACTTTTCAGAAATAGTCGAAAAAGAGGGCGCAATGAGGGGCCTCTTTGTTTTGGGACACCCTGTAGCACAAATTAAAATAATTTTGTGTTAGATGCGAAGACGCGCGACCAGCCCAGCAACAGGAAATTGGTAACTCGGGAGAGGAGAGGTTCCAGCACTTCACTCTCAGTATGTGCAACAGCAACATACTCCCTGAAACACTAGGGCTGAGTTCAAATTCACGAGAATGATAAAAAGCGATTTGACCGGCACAACAGTGACGTAGAAAAATCCCTGGAGAGGAGAGGTTACCAGCACATCACTCTCAGCAAGCGCAACAGCAACTTGCTCCGTAAGATGACAAATCGGCACGGTCATCAAATTAAATAAACATATGCATGAAAAATGGTTGTAATATTGTAAGGAGAGGTGCAAAAACACAGTAATTAACCATTGTGAAAGACAAAAAAATCATCCCGATATTAAGTTGAAGATTCATGAAAAAAGTAGCCGCAATCGGCTTCCGGCACCTTCCGATCAAAAAACCTGCCATTCACAAGAGCTGATTGTGGAGATTCATCGCCATCTTATATATGCCCAACTTCACGCGGCTGGCAATGAGATATCTCCCTCTGGGTACCATATTCCAAAAGGCGCGACAATCAGGGCCGGATTTACCAGCGGCGTAGCTGGGATTTTTTTCAAGGGGGCAAGCCTGTATGGGGCGGGGCCCAAATCCACCAAATTTCCCTGCACTTGGGGGAGAGGGGCAGGGGCCCAAATAGACAATTTTGCCATGCTTATTGATAATAATCGTATGATATTGCATATCGTATGGATTCTCCATCTCTCTGCCCCTCTTCTCCCTCTCTCTCTCCTCTCTTTCTCCCTCCTTTTCCTCTTTTTTCCTTGCACTAGGGGCGGGGGCCCAAATAGGCAAATTTTGCCAGGGGGGCAATTGCCCCCCTGCCCCCCTCACCCGGCAGCTACGCCACTGGGATTTACCTTTTTGGGGGCCCTGGCGCAGGCAAAAATTTGGAGGCCCCCAAACGCACCGTGAGGAAGGCATGTGCACTCAAGTGGCCAAGTTTTTAGATTTTACTAGGCCAGTGCGTGCGAGAGCGACTATTTTGGCCCAAAACATAACGTTTCTCGGCTAAAATGGAAGATGCATATTGCACAGGGCAATTTTTAGGGGCCCCCAAATTTGGGGGCCCTGGACCCATCTGGCCCTATGGTAAATCCGGCCCTGGCGACAATCGTTTCAAATGCTTACGCCGTGATGAGAGACCCGGTTACGTTTCCAGAACCAGATCAGTTCAGACCTGAAAGGTTCAGTGATGAAAATGGAGAGTATTTAAAAATATGAGCACAGTTATTCCTTTCGGAATATGTTTTAATTATAAAAGAGTTTATAAGTAAAGCTAAGTAAACATTTAAGACGACGCTTTACTTAGGTACACTCTTAAGGAAGGGGTATGAACGTTTGGACAGTATTTATTGTGGGACATTAGAGCACATCAGACATATCGAATTGCATTCTGAATACGAAGAATGTCCTTCTGATATCAAATAATTTTGATTTTTGAAATTCGCAATGTAATACACATTTTATGGCAAATCATTAAAATTGATATTATTGATATTTAACAGTACTTGAAGTAAACTTTATAAATCTAATGATTTATACTTAAAAGTGTATGTAGGTGGGATGAAAAGCCGACGATCAATTGAAAATTTTGACCTTTCGTATTGAAGATATGGATTTTTTCCCAAAACACCAAAAATAAATAGGTCTTTTTGGGAAAAAATCCATATCTTCAATATAAAAGGTCAAAATTTTCAATTGATCGTCGGCTTTTCCTCCCAGCTACATACACTTTAAAATATATCATTAGATTTATAAAATTTATTTCGAGGACTGTTATATATCAAAAATTTGAAAAATATCAAATTTTAATAATTTGCCATAAAATTTGTATTATATCGTGAATGTCAAAAATTAAAATTATTTGATATCAGAAAGACATGCTTCGTATTCAGAATGCAATTCGATACGTCTGAGGTGCTCTCATGTCCTACAAAAAATACTGTCGAAACGCAATAAACGCTCATTCTAGATCCCTTAATGAAAACGACAAACAAATCTGAATAATTTCATTTTCGTTAGAACTAAGAAGGTGGTTTGTAACCCCCCCCCCCAAGATTTTTTATCCGTCATAAAAAAAACGCACGCGCTTACGCCCAAACGACCTAAGCTAATCGTAGATCCATCCTTTGCGCTCATTTTAGTGATAAACTTTTTACCCCAGCACCTTACCCGGGGGTAGGACCGGCTATCAAAAATGACCATAGAGGGGCGGTTGGTGAGGCCCCAATGATTTTCATTTCACTCGTATGAAATTATTCCAAGAGCTACTGACTTTTTACTTTTTACAATTTTGCCTATATTTTTGTACATAGCCAGAATTTCCCAAATTTGCATGGGCACCCTCACATTATGACGTCATAGCGACGTTTATAATTGAAAATTAGGGGGTTTCAACAACCTCCCCCCTCCCCCCTTCGTAGTCCGTGTTATATGGCTCAGTAGTTCTAGGGTTAAGGGATCGGATAGCGACGTTTGCACAGTATTTTGATAGACCTGTGGGTGGGACCATCAGACATGCACCAAATTACATTCTGAATACAGGGAATGTCCTTCTGATATCAAATCATTTTGATTTTGTGACTGAAATTCGCGATAGGCCTAGGCCTATACGCGGTGCCTGTCTGTGTGTCCGGCTATGCGTTCCACCGCGCTTCACCGCATCGATGCAATATTTTGGATATGGATCGGTACCGGGAAAAAACATGTTGACCGGGCGGGTTTAACGGTCATCGGAGGTCAAAGGTCAAAATTTCAAACTTTGTCCAATCGGGCTCAAACTTGGTGAGTGGAATCCTTGATACGAGGGAAATATATGCGCGAAATGAAATCAAGGTCAACCGAGGTCAAAGGTCATTACGGAAGGGTCAAATTTCAAACTTTGTCCGATCGGGGGTCAAACTTGGTGGGTGGAATCCTTCGTATGAGGGGAGCATGAAAAACATATGGAGGTCATCCGAAGTCAAAGGTCATGGATTTCAAACTTTGTCCTATCGGGCTCAAACTTCGTATGAGGTGTTTAAGAAAAAATTACATCAAGGTCATCCGAGGTCAAAGGTCATCTGGGGTGAAAATTTCAAACTTCGCCCAATTTGGCTGAAAGTATTCTCCATATCACGGGAGCATAAGCAAAATCAAACCAAGGATGTAATTCCAGTAATTCAGTGGTAGTCTGATCAGGGTCTGATGGTCTGATGTAATTTTTTGAGTGCGCGCCCTCTTTTATCCTACGCGCTGCAAATAATAACCAAAATTAATCACAGCCCGTTTCGTTTGCGAAAAGAGGAAAGTATGTATTTTTTTGCCCAGGTTTTTGCCCAATAGAATGTCAAATTATCACGTCAAGCTAATATTGTGAACAGGTAGGATCTTTTGTGTTTGTAGTAAAGATAAGTTATTTATTGTAAAGAGATTTGTCGGTGTCAGTTTATGGATGGAACTCATTTAAACTTGATGTCTATGTGTACGTCCGTGTAAGCTTACTTACACACAGTTTTAAGTGAGTGTCAGTGTAAGATTTTGTTACAGCGCATGGGGTCATTTGACGAAATGCGCTTTATAAGCATGCTTTTTCATTTCATTCATTTTCTAGGTATCCTAGGTGAATTCAAATTTGCCATCAAACTGCATCATTTCATATATCAAATTAAAGCCCTTGTAAACAAAGCCTAAACTGAAAACCATTTTTTCATAGCACTTTCCGTAGCAAAGTTACATCTTGTCAAAGATTGACTTTCATCAAAAAGTTTCAGCTAGCAAAATTCCCCAAAAGGGCATTTCGGGGTGTTTCTAGATCTTAAGTCTCATTATGATAGCAGCTTTTTTTTAATGGAACTGCTATCCAAATCCTCTAAAATTCCATGTGCGGGTGACTTATCACTATAAAAAATCACATATTTGGGTCAAGTGAAGTATAGAAAACATATTTATGTAGGTTTCTTTCTTCGGGCACTTGTTTTAAATTTCTATGTAAAAATGCATTGACATTGTCGGCGAATTTGACTGACTAGCAAATGTGTTCACTAAGGTTTGCCTGGGTTACCTACATTTTCATTACTAACATGACTAACAATACATAGGTATGCCAGGCAAACCTTGTTAACACATTTGCTCGTCAGCCAAATTGAAATTCGCCTAGAGAATACAATATAAATAAGTTGACAATACATATTTACATATAGAAATTTAAAAGAACAGGCAGGTCAAGGAAACCTACATAAACATGTTGTCTATACTTCACTTGACCCAAATATATGATTTTTTATGGTGATGAGACACTCGCACACATGGAATTTTAGAGGGATTTTGATAGCAGTTCCACATAGAAAAGCTGCTATCATGAGACTAAGAAAGATCTAGAAACAAAAAAATAAAATAAATAAATGTAGATATTTATATAGCGCTTTATGCCGTAAACAGCCTCAAAGTGCTTTACATTTATTCCGCCGTCATTAGAATATGTCGGAACCACGTTTTGCAGCCTACAAGTGGCGCAGGGTCCATCAATACAACGACTGTGACTACCTCTAACAGCTGTTGTGTTAGCTGAATCTTTTTGATGAAAGTTAATCTTTGACAAGATGTAACTTTGCTACGGAAAGTGCTATGACAAAAAGGTTTTCAGTTTTGGCTTTCTTTACTCTAGGGCTTTAATTTGATATATAAAATGATGCAGTTTGATTTCCTTTTACAAATTAAGCGTACTGTCAGCCGTCCAGTGCGTATTATTTTCCACGGGGTCCTATATGGCATGCACAAGCTTGACAACGCGCGCATATACACGATGATTAATGCACAAAAAGGAACGTTGCAACAGGAAATATCATAACCATGACTACATGTACACTGTACAGTAGAAATTTCAATTGAACACAGCCTGCTGACATAGTAGGGACCGTTGATGTCAAGATTTTAAAAAATCGATATATTGGCCACTCAATAGGCCTATCTATAAAAATTGATAAATCGATTTTCCTCACAATTTTCATGATCTGAAAATTCAAGACCATATGCTATAAAAATTGAAATACTCGCGATTTATTATACCATGTCTGGTGTCAAATCACTCATTAAAAGATGTCCAGAGGCTTTAAATCCACAAAGAAACTCATGAAATGGAACAAAAATAACATATTTTGCACTCATCAATTCCTTTCATTAATGGTGATTGATTTAATACAGTCGGCCCTGTCATCTTCCAAGGGCCACGCCATCTTGAAGAAAGATCGGAATTTCCAATTGTACGAAGACGCTGCCAAGACCTATTTCCATTCATAAATTTCAGGGTATTTCCCGTTTTGTATAATTACACATTTTGGTTTTAAGTACATGTACCGGTACCATAGATCAAGTATGCCGAATTCTGTTCCCATACTTGTGTAAAAGTCTGATGTTTTTCTCTCCATTAAGTTGATACATTACGTGAACAATGCAAATTGTGAAAAACTACTACGGTACATACTGTACTGTATATAATAAACATTATTATTAACTGTACTTTTTTTTTTTTTTTTTGGCGTTCCATGGTTGTTCTTGTCATGAAACTGATCTCATCTCGATCGCTGTGTTCAGTGAAACACTATATCCTACTCTTCTTCGCTCAATCGTAGATGCATGATTAATGATGTCACTCATTAATATACGATCGATGTAAAGAATAAACTAACACACATCGTAACATGTCATAGAAAATTGGACATTTGCGTATTACATGTATGAGTTTTGGCAGGGCTTTGGGAGGATATTTTGTACAATAAGCGCAGGTATCAAATGGAATTCTATCTTGCAATATGGTGTGCAAGTTTGACGATTTTTCTTGGAAACTATGATTATTTTATCATTCAATAAAAATATAGTGTAAGTGGAACAATCCCCACGCTTTTTATTTTAATCCCACGATTTATATCATTCCACGCTTTTTACCCACAAAGTTTAAACCCCCACGCTTTTATTGATTTTCTGAATTGCAAAGTGGCACGCTTTAAAAAGTGTGGACTGCCGAGTATTAAACTTACTAGACTGTTGTCTATCATCTTCTTTTTCACACTTATTATTACAATATTTTCGGTATAATTTATGTCAGGCGTGTAACTTTTTATAGTTACATGCCCTACTGGCTAGTGTCAAAAAAAAGGTAAGATCCAGCGTTCGCTTTGTAGTTTTAAATACACAATATACGATTGTGGTTGGGTTTAGTACAGCTGTATAAAGCCCAGGGCTGTCAACTCTCACGCATTGGCCGTGAGTCTCACGATTGGGTCACTTTCTCACGGTCTCACGCCAAGGTAGTATAATCTCACGCCTAGGTAGTAAATCTCACACAAAAAGCTGGAAAATGAGTAAAATCTCACGCATCATCATGAATAATTTGTTGCTCCTACCCTCCCCGCTTTTCACATTCTTGAGCGCCGTGGCTCAACTAATCATGGTACAAAATGAACATGGGAGTCGGCAAATCCCGGTACGCCTCTGTCTCACGACAAGCAATTCCAAAAAGTTGACAGCCCTGATAAAGCCGTGTTCATTCAATTGAAACAATTCTTACTGTGAATCAATTGTATGCCATGTATACATCCCTATATGGCAGTATGTGGTTTTTTATTTGCGCACAAAATTTTAGGCCGGTACGGTATCAAAATGTATATTTTGTACAATTGTACAACTAATTATTTACTGACAGAGTATTATTTGTTTGTTGCAGATCAACAAAATGCAGATGTCACATGTCTTCCACCATCCTTTGTGCTGCAAACTGCTACTCTCTAGGTTTGCCAAGAATGCGCCAATACTTAGCTCACTTACCAACTGTGTATCGCAGCAGGCATATAGGCACAGGATCCATAGCTCTGCACTGCCCCAATTTTGTCAGAAGGGAGCTAGTGCCTCATTATTATCCACCTTACATGGACACAGATATGTTTCCCCAATCAATTCCTGTACCACAAGGCATAATTCAAATGAGGTAAGTAATGCACCTTTAGCATGTTATCCAAAACCTGTAGCACCAAGGCTTATATTAAGCAGGCACCCAGGTTTTTTTTCACCCCATGATTGGCCAGTTTTGGATCCTGGTGTATCCAACATTTTACACTACAAACTATAGGACCAGGAGACATCTTCGGGACGTAGAGCTCATTTTAGCTCCTGGTCCAGGCATACTTAATATAAGGCCTGACGTACCATATTAAAGCAGGAGCAGTGTCACGGGTAGGGTTAATAAAAAGGGGGTAGTTTTGCAGGATGGGACTCACATGGGGCATACAAGGATGTACATTTATGTATTTACCACTCCAGAGAGATAGCATTTAGGATTGATATATTTGTTCCTGACCTTGCCATGATGGTACTCGGGTACGAGAGGTAAATGATCATAATTAAATATACAATCTTTTAAAATGAGTTTGGTCATTTTTTTTCAAACCTGATTTATTGGCGTATTTTTAATTTTTAGACATGTCTCAACTGATGCCTAATTAGATTCAGACAAATCCATTGTATTTTTAGGACACAGAGCAATTTTGAATTAAAATCATAATTGTGACTTTAGGGCAACATGGTCTTTTCTTGGTCTAAGCAATCAAAAAATTGATTTTCATTGTCTAAATCAATATATTATAATGTTTTGCAAAAGTTCATTCAAAATCACATATAATACTTTGAAAACTTGCTTGATTTATTGTTGTTATTGAGTTATGTACGTTTTACCAAAGTGTTGTTGTTTCAACCCTCTTTACAATATAACTCAAGAACCACAGGACCTACAAAAGTATATCTGTGATATTTGATTTCTTCTACACACTAAACTATGAAATGATCAATGCAATTTTGCCAAAGCTCACTACCATTACGCAACAGTTTAAAATAGTTGCTAACCTTAAATCCTTAAAACACTACAGTTAAGCAGCTAAGATACATGCAGTAAGTGAGTTTTCTTTCATTTGACCTCATAAGTTTGGCTTAAAATGACTAGAAAACTTTCCTGTTGTTACTAATAATATTTTATAATATTTGGCAAAAAAGGCTTTTTAAGGGTTCACAGTTATTCTAAGTTGTCCCTGAGACATTTAAAAATAATATGTTGTTGACAAATTAAAATCAAAATTTACTTTATTAAAAAAGTTATTGGTAGCTTATTTTGTTTTACACACCTGGTTCAATTTACAATGTCACCAATCATTATGTAAAAAAAGTGCATCTTATTCAAAATAATGACAAATTTGCCAAAAATGAATATGATATGGGTGACAGTTGAAAACTAATGATTCATTACCATTAGTCTATGATGAGATTAGGCATCTATTGTACTGTGGGGTATTCTTAGATACATGTTAATGGTTTAGGGCAAGAACGCCCTCTCTGCAATAGCTGCCAGATGTCATAGTTTTGGATGTGCACAATATAGAATACAGAAATCAGTCCAAATCTCTATAGGGCAGCTATATTGGACTTTTTTCCTCCTGGATGTATCCAAAGTTCAACCAGTGTTTACAAATGTACAAGGATTACAGACCTTGTATTGACAAACTGATAAAATATGTACATTTGTAGGCCTATCACATGGCACATGGCTATCTTGAATGGGCTATTTCAATTGAAATGCATAAACCCCATTAGGCCAAGAAAAGTTTCCTTGTCCTCCCAACTTTTTTAGAATTGGGTCGGTTGGTCAGGATTATTTTTTTATATATTTTATTTTTTAAAGGTCATAGCCAAAATATGACTGTTTAAAGGCTTTAATTAGCTTAAAAGAAATAGCCCAAATAGTTATGAATTGGGATATTTCTCTACTGCAGAGGCGGATTTAGGGGGGGTGCAGAGTTGCGCCTGTCTTTGTGTGGGCACCGAGCCGCCTTGGCTTGGCGCCCACAAAAGCATATGCCCGCCAATATGGTGCCCCGTCCTATTGAAAATAGAATCTGCCCCTGTACTCTATACTTATTCATGTCTTTAAAACAGTTTGGAAGTATGCAGAAACTGTAAAAAAATGACTTTAAAACTTTTCAGGATGTCAAAAATGTTGAAAGAAAAAAACTTTTCCTGGAATTCCAAAGGTAGGGTCGGTAATCGGTATTCATTTGCAAACAAAAACAAAAAATTTCCAGAATAGGGTTGGTCGATGGAGGACAAGCAAACAATCTTTTTTTTTTGCCTTATGGAAGACATCTCTCGTGCAACGGGTGTGAATAGAGTCACTTATTCAAGTAAACCCATTTGGATTTCACACTCTCTGTGTGGAAGATTATTAAGGACATGTCTTCCATAGAGGGTGTATGGATTTCAACTTGAACAAAATGATAGCAATAAGGTGACACATTGGTTCAAGCCATTGGCCCGATAGGCAAAATCCAGAGGATGATTTTAACATCCCATATTCTATTGCAAAACTGTTACCACCAAGATATCAGCTGCCCCCTGAGCTATAGCAAATCCCATTGAATTCTATTAAAAAGATGTTTTTTTAACTCACAGTGTAGTACCTACTCAACACATCTATAGGACAACAAATGAACTAAACTTCTTTTGGGGTTTTTGTCCCATATCTCAATAACATAAAATTGTCCATTACTTCCTATTGTTATGGTACATGTAGGGCAGTCAGGTGCTGAGGGTGCTAAACGGTTGCTAAATGGTTCGTATATAAACATTGTGTCATTGACTAGAGTGTTCAACAAATCTGTTAAGGGGTACTACACCCCTGTGGTAAATTTAGACTATTTTTGCATTTTCTCAAAAATGATAACACACTAGTAAAAAAAGTTATGTATATTATTGGGGCAAGGAATCCAATTACTACGCTGAAATTTCAGTGACTCAAGACAAGTGGTTCAGTATCTATGGTAGAAAATGAGGTACATCCTAGCTGTACCTTATTTCTTATCATAAATAATGAACCGCTTGTCTTGGGTCACTGAAATTCCAGTGTTGTAATTGGATTCCTTGCCCCTATAATATACATAACTTTTTACCACTGTGTTATTAGTTTTGAGAAAAATGCAAAATATACATAAATTATCCAGGGGTGTAGTACCCCTTAAGTGTGCTGAGAGCTTGTGGGTTGATGGCACTATAAATCACTGCACTTTTTTTTCTTTCAAAGGCCTCAAGTGACACACACAAAGTACAGCTGACGAGTGAAAGGTTTCCACAACTGAAGAGAAATGATTCATATGGGAGACTGAATGAGGCTGATATAGAGTACTTTGTAAAGCTTTTACCAGGGAGGGTGGTGTCAGATGAGGATGAACTAGAAGGAGCTAATACTGACTGGATGTATCTAGCTAGAGGTAAGCCCTATTGGCTCCTATGGGAGACTGAATGAGGCTGATATAGAGTACTTTGAAAAGCTTTTACCAGGGAGGGTGGTGTCAGATGAGGATGAACTAGAAGGAGCTAATACTGACTGGATGTATCTAGCTAGAGGTAAGCCCTATTGACTCCTATGGGAGACTGAATGAGGCTGATATAGAGTATTTTGAAAAGCTATTACCAGGGAGGGTGGTGTCAGATGAGGATGAACTAGAAGGAGCTAATACTGACTGGATGTATCTAGCTAGAGGTAAGCCCTATTGACTCCTATGGGAGACTGAATGAGGCTGATATGGAGTACTTTAAGAAGCTATTACCAGGGAGGGTGGTGTCAGATGAGGAGGAACTAGAAGGAGCTAATACTGACTGGATGTATCTAGCTAGAGGTAAGCCCTATTGACTCCTATGGGAGACTGAATGAGGCTGATATGGAGTACTTTAAGAAGCTATTACCAGGGAGGTGGTGTCAGATGAGGATGAACTAGAAGGAGCTAATACTGACTGGATGTATCTAGCTAGAGGTAAGCCCTATTGACTCCTATGGGAGACTGAATGAGGCTGATATAGAGTACTTTAAGAAGCTATTACCAGGGAGAGTGGTGTCAGATGAGGATGAACTAGAAGGAGCTAATACTGACTGGATGTATCTAGCTAGAGGTAAGCCCTATTGACTCCTATGGGAGACTGAATGAGGCTGATATAAAGTACTTTAAGAAGCTATTACCAGGGAGGGTAGTGTCAGATGAGGATGAACTAGAAGGAGCTAATACTGACTGGATGTATCTAGCTAGAGGTAAGCCCTATTGACTCCTATGGGAGACTGAATGAGGCTGATATGGAGTACTTTAAGAAGCTATTACCAGGGAGGGTGGTGTCAGATTAGGATGAACTAGAAGGAGCTAATACTGACTGGATGTATCTAGCTAGAGGTAAGCCCAATTGACTCCTATGGGAGACTGAATGAGGCTGATATAGAGTACTTTAAGAAGCTATTACCAGGGAGGGTGGTGTCAGATGAGGATGAACTAGAAGGAGCTAATACTGACTGGATGTATCTAGCTAGAGGTAAGCCCTATTGACTCCTATGGGAGACTGAATGAGGCTGATATGGAGTACTTTAAGAAGCTATTACCAGGGAGGGTAGTGTCAGATGAGGATGAACTAGAAGGAGCTAATACTGACTGGATGTATCTAGCTAGAGGTAAGCCCTATTGACTCCTATGGGAGACTGAATGAGGCTGATATAGAGTACTTTAAGAAGCTATTACCAGGGAGGGTGGTGTCAGATGAGGATGAACTAGAAGGAGCTAATACTGACTGGATGTATCTAGCTAGAGGTAAGCCCTATTGACTCCTATGGGAGACTGAATGAGGCTGATATAGAGTACTTTGAAAAGCTTTTACCAGGGAGGGTGGTGTCAGATGAGGATGAACTAGAAGGAGCTAATACTGACTGGATGTATCTAGCTAGAGGTAAGCCCTATTGACTCCTATGGGAGACTGAATGAGGCTGATATAGAGTACTTTAAGAAGCTATTACCAGGGAGAGTAGTGTCAGATGAGGATGAACTAGAAGGAGCTAATACTGACTGGATGTATCTAGCTAGAGGTAAGCCCTATTGACTCCTATGGGAGACTGAATGAGGCTGATATGGAGTACTTTAAGAAGCTATTACCAGGGAGGTAGTGTCAGATGAGGATGAACTAGAAGGAGCTAATACTGACTGGATGTATCTAGCTAGAGGTAAGCCCTATTGACTCCTATGGGAGACTGAATGAGGCTGATATAGAGTACTTTAAGAAGCTATTACCAGGGAGGGTGGTGTCAGATGAGGAGGAACTAGAAGGAGCTAATACTGACTGGATGTATCTAGCTAGAGGTAAGCCCTATTGACTCCTATGGGAGACTGAATGAGGCTGATATAGGAGTACTTTAAGAAGCTATTACCAGGGAGGGTGGTGTCAGATGAGGATGAACTAGAAGGAGCTAATACTGACTGGATGTATCTAGCTAGAGGTAAGCCCTATTGACTCCTATGGGAGACTGAATGAGGCTGATATGGAGTACTTTAAGAAGCTATTACCAGGGAGGGTAGTGTCAGATGAGGATGAACTAGAAGGAGCTAATACTGACTGGATGTATCTAGCTAGAGGTAAGCCCTATTGACTCCTATGGGAGACTGAATGAGGCTGATATAGAGTACTTTAAGAAGCTATTACCAGGGAGGGTGGTGTCAGATGAGGATGAACTAGAAGGAGCTAATACTGACTGGATGTATCTAGCTAGAGGTAAGCCCTATTGACTCCTATGGGAGACTGAATGAGGCTGATATAGAGTACTTTGAAAAGCTTTTACCAGGGAGGGTGGTGTCAGATGAGGATGAACTAGAAGGAGCTAATACTGACTGGATGTATCTAGCTAGAGGTAAGCCCTATTGACTCCTATGGGAGACTGAATGAGGCTGATATAGAGTACTTTAAGAAGCTATTACCAGGGAGAGTAGTGTCAGATGAGGATGAACTAGAAGGAGCTAATACTGACTGGATGTATCTAGCTAGAGGTAAGCCCTATTGACTCCTATGGGAGACTGAATGAGGCTGATATGGAGTACTTTAAGAAGCTATTACCAGGGAGGGTAGTGTCAGATGAGGATGAACTAGAAGGAGCTAATACTGACTGGATGTATCTAGCTAGAGGTAAGCCCTATTGACTCCTATGGGAGACTGAATGAGGCTGATATAGAGTACTTTAAGAAGCTATTACCAGGGAGGGTGGTGTCAGATGAGGATGAACTAGAAGGAGCTAATACTGACTGGATGTATCTAGCTAGAGGTAAGCCCTATTGACTCCTATGGGAGACTGAATGAGGCTGATATAGAGTACTTTAAGAAGCTATTACCAGGGAGGGTGGTGTCAGATGAGGATGAACTAGAAGGAGCTTATACTGACTGGATGTATCTAGCTAGAGGTAAGCCCTATTGGCTCCTATGGGAGACTGAATGAGGCTGATATAGAGTACTTTAAGAAGCTATTACCAGGGAGGGTGGTGTCAGATGAGGATGAACTAGAAGGAGCTAATACTGACCGGATGTATCTAGCTAGAGGTAAGCCCTATTGACTCCTATGGGAGACTGAATGAGGCTGATATGGAGTACTTTAAGAAGCTATTACCAGGGAGGGTAGTGTCAGATGAGGATGAACTAGAAGGAGCTAATACTGACTGGATGTATCTAGCTAGAGGTAAGCCCTATTGACTCCTATGGGAGACTGAATGAGGCTGATATAGAGTACTTTAAGAAGCTATTACCAGGGAGAGTAGTGTCAGATGAAGATGAACTAGAAGGAGCTAATACTGACTGGATGTATCTAGCTAGAGGTAAGCCCTATTGACTCCTATGGGAAACTGAATGAGGCTGATATAGAGTACTTTAAGAAGCTATTACCAGGGAGGGTGGTGTCAGATGAGGATGAACTAGAAGGAGCTAATACTGACTGGATGTATCTAGCTAGAGGTAAGCCCTATTGACTCCTATGGGAGACTGAATGAGGCTGATATAGAGTACTTTAAGAAGCTATTACCAGGGAGGGTAGTGTCAGATGAGGATGAACTAGAAGGAGCTAATACTGACTGGATGTATCTAGCTAGAGGTAAGCCCTATTGACTCCTATGGGAAACTGAATGAGGCTGATATAGAGTACTTTAAGAAGCTATTACCAGGGAGGGTGGTGTCAGATGAGGATGAACTAGAAGGAGCTAATACTGACTGGATGTATCTAGCTAGAGGTAAGCCCTATTGACTCCTATGGGAGACTGAATGAGGCTGATATGGAGTACTTTAAGAAGCTATTACCAGGGAGGGTGGTGTCAGATGAGGATGAACTAGAAGGAGCTAATACTGACTGGATGTATCTAGCTAGAGGTAAGCCCTATTGACTCCTATGGGAGACTGAATGAGGCTGATATAGAGTACTTTAAGAAGCTATTACCAGGGAGGGTAGTGTCAGATGAGGATGAACTAGAAGGAGCTAATACTGACTGGATGTATCTAGCTAGAGGTAAGCCCTATTGACTCCTATGGGAGACTGAATGAGGCTGATATAGAGTACTTTAAGAAGCTATTACCAGGGAGGGTAGTGTCAGATGAGGATGAACTAGAAGGAGCTAATACTGACTGGATGTATCTAGTTAGAGGTAAGCCCTATTGACTCCTATGGGAGACTGAATGAGGCTGATATAGAGTACTTTAAGAAGCTATTACCAGGAGGGTGGTGTCAGATGAGGATGAACTAGAAGGAGCTAATACTGACTGGATGTATCTAGCTAGAGGTAAGCCCTATTGACTCCTATGGGAGACTGAATGAGGCTGATATAGAGTACTTTAAGAAGCTATTACCAGGGAGGGTGGTGTCAGATGAGGATGAACTAGAAGGAGCTAATACTGACTGGATGTATCTAGCTAGAGGTAAGCCCTATTGACTCCTATGGGAGACTGAATGAGGCTGACAAAGACACCGTTTACACAGAGAAGTGACATCGAATTCAGATTGCAAGGATTAATTATTTGTTGACAGGGTGTTCGCATGGTAGTTGACTTCAAATTGTGAATTTGACTTATATGCCATCACTTACTCTTGCTTCAAATAACCATTATGAAGTCAACTTCTAATTAGGCAAAAGTTGCTCTTAGTCATCATTAGAAGTTGATTTCTGAAGGTTGCAAATTTGTGCAATTCTGAAATGTTTGCATTTTAAAAGAAAATTTGGAACAGATATCTTATTGGTTGATCTCACAGGTTCATCCAAGTTGATGCTGAAACCAAAAACAACTCAAGAAGTGTCAGAGATCCTGGCATACTGCAACTCTCGATGTCTAGCTGTGACGCCACAAGGAGGTAACACAGGCCTGGTAGGAGGAAGTGTCCCTGTCTTTGATGAAATTGTACTGTCAACATCACTAATGAATGACATCATTCATCTTGACAAAGCCTCAGGTAAGGCTAAAAAATAGTCTGTTCATTCATTATACTGTAACTACTCAGGTTTAAGCATACCCTCTAAAATGCAAGCATTCCAATTCATTTTAATATTCATGCCTGATGTACCAGTAATTTCTATTATCTATGCCAATGTTATAAGTATGGAATGTCAATTTTGAACTAATATTTTTTGATATCTGTACTTGTGATAGCAAAGCATTGATTTGAATTAAGAACTTGGCCAAAATTACTAGTGGGCTTATACCTGAGTGCACCCTTGTTTCCAGAATGTTTTGAAATATAAGGGGTGGGCTTATGGCTGAATATGGGCTTACATCAGAGAAGATTTATAAGCAATCCCATGATACAACAGACTGAAACATCCGGGTACTTGAGAACCAGCCTAGTAATCACAGAGTTTCACACAATTGCTCACTGTTGATTCCCGTTCCAAAGACGCGATTTTCAAACACTCAAAATATGTCCAAAACTGTCGATAAGCGTTTTGAGATGATCCCTGAAAAGAACATTGGTACCCAGTTCAAATGAGCTCTTTTTTGTCACTATCGACCCACATTTGAATGAGGAATAAAAGTCTGAAAGTACAAGAAATCGGTATACTAAAAGAAAAAATTCAATTTAATGGACACAGCTGCCAACAGCTGTACGCGATGCGACTGATTTCGTATGTCTCGTATTTCAAAGTACAACGCGAACGCACGACCATGGATACAATAATGAAAATACTAACCAATCATGAGTGAGTTGGCAAGGTTGGATTCACTTCGCGTTACGCACACACGGGCGCTCATCACACAGTGTACGCAGAGAATCATCAAGCTTTTGACAGCTGTATTCATTCAATTGAAATTTCTAGTAGACTGGTTCTCAAGTACCCGGATGTTTCAGTTATATCATGGGACTGCTTATAAATCTTCTCTGGGCTTACATCCACTAGGTTATGATAGTCATAAACTAGTCCTCAGCTGGCTTAGAGAATTGTGCTAATCTTATGGTAATCATAAAGTCTTAAGCTTGCTCAGGGAATTGTACCAGGCTTACATAGTAGTGATAAAGTCTTAAGCTTGCTTTGGGAATTGTTCCAGCCTTGGTTAAACCATAATACTATAATATATTCAACTTCACTAATGATGTTATTTTGACTTGGTATATTTACCTATAACCCTGGGAGCCACAGTGACTTGAAAAGTACACTGTACACATGCATGACACACACAAAAACAGTGAGGGGGGGGAACACTTTTTGCGAACATACTGAAATAACTTGTATGACTTTTTTTAAATGGTTAAATTGAATCTAAATATAGAACATTATGCATTGAATTTTAGCAAAACAATGGCAAAAATTACATATTTAATGAGCCTTTTTAGTCATTTTAGCTCATTAACTGAATTGATTATTGATAAAAAGAATAAAATGAAAAGAAAATTTAAATTAATGTATTTATTAAAACTGCATGTCTAATTTGCTTCAAACAATGGGCTATCATTTTCTTTGGAAGGGGGGTCCCAAATATACTGGGGGTCATACACTTTTGGAAAGAAGAATGGGGGGTCATAAAATTTTTGATGATTAAAATGTATGGAGTCACAAGATGACCACAGATAGAGTGTTTATTTTATTCAAAAAGATTGATTTCAATACAATTTTAGCCTGTTTAGGGAGTAAGGTGTATCAGTGGTGGGGGTGGTGTCATAAAATTTTTGTTGCCGAAACAGGGGGTTGCAATTTTATTGACGCCATCTTTTTGTAAATTTGGGACCCCGCTTCCGAAGAAAATGATAGCCCCCAAAAGGCATAGTGATAAGCGTACCTTACCCTACTCAATTCATCAGTTTAAAACATGCTCAAATCATTCCATGATTTCCAAAAAATGCATGAAATACCACCATAATCTAACTGTTTTACAAAAGGCTAACATTTGTTTTTTATTTTTCTAGGTATCTTAGTCTGCCAAGCAGGATGTATTCTAGAAAGCCTTAGCACCTACCTTGAAGATCATGACTTAATAATGCCACTAGATCTAGGAGCCAAAGGAAGCTGTCAGATAGGGGGTAACATCTCTACTAATGCCGGTGGCCTGCGACTCTTGAGATATGGCTCACTACGTGGCAATGTACTAGGAATTGAAGCTGTAAGTCACATGATCAATGTAGCCATGAAGATGGGGGGGGGGGTGGATTTTACAAACATGGAAAAGATAATTCGACTATTCTATTTGAATTCCATACATCCCCTATGGAAGACATGACCTTAATCTTTCACACAAGAAGTGTAGACTATAAGGAGTACCCCATTCAGGTAACTCAATTTAAAATATATACTCCCTGTGTGGAAGATTAAGGTCATGTCTGTTATAGTGGGTATATGGATTTCAACTGGAATAGCCCATTAAGAGCAGTCTACACTATAGTCTGTATACCTTCCTCGAGGCAGTAATTTAGATATTGTTTTTTTTTGTTTCTCTAAATGTAATGATGATAAGTATATAAAAGTATACATTTTCAAAAAAGGGAATGAAAAGGAGCAGTCTTCACTGTCAGCAGAGGAAGGTAGTGGTGACTCTGAAAAGTGCCCTTTACTGATGACTGCCCCTTGTCAACAGAGAACAGGTTTATTTGTGAGCAGAATGAATTGTTTTGAATCAAATTTTTATGTGTTTTGGGTACTTGTATAATGTATTGCTTGCAATATATACATACTGTAAATTGCGTATTATTATCAGAGCCAGAGATAAAAATACTGGTTTATGTGTGACATCTCCTATCAATCAAATACAGATATGTAGTGATGATTGAAATTTCTGAATGCAGTGATAAAACAGCATGCATGCCCTACGATTAATTTTGCACCTTCAAACATACAAACCATCTCAAAAGTTAAGTCTTGGCAACTTTAAACTTTCTTTCCTGAAGGCAACATCTGAACAATGCCTAGACAAGTTGTTTTTTTTCCTGTAAAAGTGCTATAATTTTTCACCTGTTTCTGCTGTTTATTTTCTCTGATGAAGGCACCAGTTGGATCAGCCTTCCTTTTACACATCACTAACCAATTATGAGGAGTATGGTTGACAGTGATGTAAGATGCAAACTAGTCTTTTTAATTCAATTTTGGATTATAGTGTATTTTGTGGACTAGGCTTTTTGACCGCCAATTTAGCCATCATGAGTCATGTTAGTAATGACTATTTGGTATGACTAACTGACTACTAAAAAGGTGAAGTAGTACAACCCTAATAGAAAGATGCACATAAATGACATCTTAAGGTAGAAACATCGGCTACGGTGTCATGCACAGATTTGGTTTAAAATGATACAGGATGTGTAATTGGGTGAGAAAAACGTGCCTGCCAAGTTTTAATTTTTGCCAACAAAGCGTTTTTGAGTTATGCCATTTTTTATCATTAGAAAGCCCCATTGACTTTGCACATAAAGTGGTTTTGACACTAAGCCTCGTTCACTAAAATTGGTAAAAGTTTGAAAATGGATACTATGTTTAAATATTATTTTTTCTCCTTTCTATCCCATTTATAGAACTGCTTTTTGGATCTTTTTATTACAAAAATGTTACCAAATAATATTAGTGACTTTTTTTCAATATATTGTCAGTAATATAGGGGATATTTGAAGGTAATGTTAGTACTTGCTCAAATTTTCTTGATTTGATCTAGAAACACTGAATGACCCAATTTCATAATTATTGTCTGAGCTAACCATAGGGCCAATTATAACAAACAAGGTGTCATATGAAAGGTTATTAAATTTAGAAACTTTTCTCGCCAGCTTTTTTTAATAAAGTGTTTCTATTTTAAGTTATGGGTGTTTCTAGATTTCCCTAATTTAAAAATAGAAAAAATGATTTTTCTCAAAAATAAACACTTTATCCAAAAAATCTGGCGAGAGAATTTAGATATTAGGCTTATTAACCACCCCACAAACTATGGAGACCATATCACATTCCCTCTAGGCTAGCAATAATTATTAGTAGAAAAAATT
Source organism: Amphiura filiformis (assembly GCF_039555335.1). Lineage (NCBI taxonomy): Eukaryota > Metazoa > Echinodermata > Ophiuroidea > Amphilepidida > Amphiuridae > Amphiura > Amphiura filiformis. The sequence continues at coordinate 19,131,918 of NC_092634.1, read as the reverse complement.
AGGGAATTTTCAAAAAATAAAGAAAAACATAAGAATTGTTTAAATTTTCATGAAACATTAAAAATCAGTGGAGTAAAGACTTATCTTCAATTGGTTACATATTTGAAATGGATACATAATTCTGATTTGAAATAGTGGCTATTTTCCTGCATGGGTCTATTATCCGATGCTCCTACCTTAACAATATCTTTATAACAACAGGTTCTAGCAGATGGGACTATTATTGATTGTTTATCAACACTACGTAAAGACAACACTGGTTATGACTTGAAAAATCTCTTCATAGGATCAGAAGGAACACTTGGAGTAGTCACTGCAGTATCAATTCAATGCCCACCAAAACCTAAGGCTGTCAATTTGGCTTTCTTGGGTAAGTAATTGATGTAAACACTGCAGTCACTGCAGTTTTAATACAATACCCATCAAAACCTAAGGAGTGTGATTTCAAATGGGGTTACCTGAATGGGGGACTCCATATGAAATCTACATGTGGGAGATTAAGTTCTAGTCTTCACACTTATGTTAATATCCAATATTTTGCATATTTCTGTACATAGTTTAGCAAAAATTACCCTCCAAATGTTAAAACCTTGTCACAATAATTCATAGTAAACTTAGTATTTATTTTTGCAATTGTTTTTTTAAATCCAACCCAGGTTGCAGCAGTTATGAGAATGTCCTAGCGACTTACTCTGAGTGTAAAAACAACTGTGCAGAAATCCTCTCAGCATTTGAAATGATGGATTTGCAATCAATGAAGGTAAGATATTGATTGATTGATTGATTGATTGATTGATTGATTGATTGATTTTAAAAATCGGATTTTGTATAGTGCCTATTTTAGATCTTGGAGGATTCAAAGTGCTGCTGTAAATTTCGCTACTATGGTGAATCATCACAATAAGATCTCATCAACTAGGCCGGTTGCCGCCGAACCCGGTGCAGATCTATCTGGACTTAGATTGTAACATCCACAATTTATCTGTGCAGCTCCCCAAATTCCATTGGGTGAAGAAAATTTTTGATAACCAACAACTAATCAATGATTTTTGAAAGCAGGAGGAAACCGGAGATCCTGGAAAAAACCTGCGAGAGCGAGCATGGATCGGGATAAACCAAGAGAATATACAGTCCTTGGGCACGGTCGAGGCTTGAACCTGGGACCTCAGTGGTGCAAGGCGAGGGAACAACCGCTGCGCCAAATTGCTCTCCCAATTGATTGAATGATTGATTGATAGGTTGATTGTGAATGAAGTGAGATTAGTTGAACATCGATGAAGCTAAAGTCATTTAAAAAAAGTACACAATCTCAACCTCAATTTATATTGATATATTGAGAAAACATTTCAAAACTTGGATCTTTTATGTTGAAGCCTATTAAGCAGTATCAACCTTTCCATTTTTTCTTCTTTCTGCAGTTTGTTACAACTAATCTAGGTTTGAGCAACCCACTTGGTGAATGTCCATTTTATGTTGTCGTGGAAACGTCAGGATCAGATGCTCAACATGACGAAGAGAAACTCAACAAATTCTTGGAAGTTGTAATGGAACAGCAATATGTTATGGATGGTACTATTGCTACAGAACCATCCAAGATATACGTGAGGTTGATTTATTATAATTAAAGACAGAGATAAAAAGAATTTACGCGTCTGACGTCATCTGTCAATCTAACTCGAGCACGGTTTGTTTACAAGTGTCGTGATGATGACTTGCTGAACGCGTCTTATTGTTAATTTTGCACCTTCAAACATGCAAACCATCTCAAAAGTTAGGTCTTTATAGTAGGAAATTTTCTGTCGTGAAGGCACCATGTCAACAATGCCTAGAAAAGCTGCTTTTTGCCTTGTAAAAGTACATAATTTTTCGCCATTTGCTGCTATTCCTTTTCTCCGATCAGCACCATATAGATCGATCTATTAACCTGTGTAAACCAATCAAGGATCGTAATTGACAGTGACATCAGACGCGATAAATTCTTTTTATCTCTGTCTTTAATTATACGGCTATCATTATACAGGGTATCCAGTTCATTACAGTGCTATCTTAGGGGCCCTGTTGGGTGATTTTTGGGAGGGAAGGATGGTGGGGTTGAGTATCCATCACTATTGACAGGTAGGTATTTATGTACAGCCTCAATGTAATATAGGAAAATTCAGCAAATTCTTACAGATAGTATTGGAACAGCAATATGTTATGGAATTGCCAATTTTGTCCCTGTAAAGTCATTCTAGGAGCTGGTCATCGGAACAACTTGGCGCGACCCACAGCATAATACAAATGCGCTTTGGACATTTTTAGGTACATGTTGTAAGCCACTGATAAGTTTCAGTAAGTAACACTAACAGCATTTGTATTATGCTGTAGCAGGGTTCCCGTTAAGGTTTTAAAATGTGCGTCCGTAATGACGCAAGTTTGCTGACGAGGTTGCAAAAACTTGCGTCCAGACAGATTTTTGTGCGTCCATCTGAAATTCACGATTATGATGATACACACGTACCCCGGGTCTACACCTCATCAAATGTTGATTGTTAAAATAAAAAAAAAGTGCATTTTCGCCGTGATATTCCATCTCCATTCGCTATGATAATTTTTCTCATTTCTGTGTCAGTTTTGGTCCGAAACATGGTCAAAAACAGGTGCAAAAACATGAGCAAAGTCTGTCAATCTTGAGCAATTTTCGTTTGTACTTTCACTTCCGCATTTCTGTTTTTAAATTAACGTGTTGTTGATGCTACAAAAACCAAAACACGCGCTGCCACAAATAATACGAAAAAGGGTTATCATTTGGATTTTGTCTTTAAAATTGCTTTTATTCATCGTAACAAGAATACTAATAAAGGAAACCTAGATTATTTATGAGAAAATAAACTTAAAATATTAAAAATTGAATATTGTCAGGTTGTGATAAATAATTAAATAAACACCGCACGTTAGCGGCATGTGCTTGCTTGTAAACAAATCAATCGGGACTTCCCCAGGCCATGTGATCAAACAGCTGTACAGCGATCATTCGGAAAGCATGCAAAAAGTGCACGATTTCCTGACGTTGCATTTACAAATATTGCAGAATTTACTTCAATTCTCAGCAGGTGGGTCAAAATTTTGGGGCTTTTATTATCTTAAAAATATAAAAGAATAAAATTTCTTATTTTTATCATCAATTAATGATAAAATTTGAAGTTTTGTCTCAAGCGTCCAAATGCATGTGACATGGACGCAAAATACTTGATTAGCCATGTGAATTTGCGTCCAAATTTGTAAAATACGCGTCTGGACGCAATGACGCACACTAACGGGAAGCCTGTGCTGTAGGTCGCGCCAAATTTTCTTTATGAAATTTGGGTCACGGGGAAACAAAAGTTTGGGAAGCCCGTGTATAAAGGTATTTAGAATGGCAAACACTTGACGGATCAATCTGTGACGTCAAATATTGGTAAAAATGCTCAGTTTTGGAAAAAATGCTAAAAAAAAAACATTTGGGGGTAGAAGCTAAACAAAAAAATTGTTCAGTAAATGTTTGTTCTAATTTTCAAAAACAAGAAAAATAGATATCTAGGAAGCAATGTTAACCAATTCATGAAATGTGGTTGAAAAATGCTCAAATTTGTTTTTAAAAAAGCATGATTTTCACCAAAATTTCTAGAATTTAGCAGTTATATCACAATTTCAAAACTGAACCATATTGGGTTAAATTCATTTTTCAATAGATGCTCCGTCTAATCCGCCACATTATGACACCCCATTGAATTCAATGTGAGTTCAAGAAGCAAAGTTACAAGTATTTGATTAGACGAAGATCTAGTTTTAAAAGTGACAAACTGGCCTATTCAAAACTGAAATAAATTAAAAACTGAAATAAATACTGCTTTAAATAAAGCTTCATTGAAGAAACTGTGTTGTCTTTTTGTTGCGCTTGTTGAAATCTTTTTGCGCCTTGTATAGGCCAGTTTGTCACTTTTAAAACTGGACCTTCTTCTATTCAATTGCTTGTAACTTTACTTCTTGAGGTCACATTGGATTCAATGTGGTGTAATAATGTGCAGGACTAGATAGTGCATCTATTACAAAAACAAATTTACCCCAATATGGTTCAGTATTGAAATTGTGATTATTTTTCCAAGTGTAAAGATACTTTTTTGGTGCAGTATATTTCGAGGGTTAAAACCAGCCTCATATGAGAGAAGAGGTGTTAAAACCTAACTGTTTTCTTATTTTGAACACTACAGGCTTTATGGCAACTCCGGGAACGAATCAATGAATCGATGATGAAGTCCGGAGTGGTCTACAAATATGACATCTCTCTCCCGCTTGACGTCTACTATGATGTCGTCATAGAAACTCGACAACGTCTTGGTGACAATGTTTTAGGAGTTGTCGGTTATGGACATATTGGAGACGGTAATTTGCATCTAAATGCTGTAGCGCCTACACTCAATAAAACCGTATCCGATTTACTGGAGCCCTTTGTGTATGAGTGGACAGCCAAGCATAAAGGAAGCATTAGTGCTGAACACGGACTTGGCTTTAATAAGAGGAACTATATTTATTATAGTAAGTCTGATGCTGCAGTAGAATTGATGGCATTGATGAAAGCAAAGATGGATCCAAAATGTATCCTTAATCCTTACAAGACTATACCAGTGTGCAAGCCTGCATCTAAACAATAATACTTGGCTATTATTTTGGTGTCATGCCCAGGGCCATACCCAGGGGGTGCGCATGTTTGGTTTGGGTAGTGAGGTGCTGTAGAGAATTTGAAAGTGGACCCAAAGCTCTACCAATTTTTCATGTAATTTGGACCCGTTGATTTACTAAAAGTTAAAACTTAAATACAAATTGTCAAACAGTTGTTACCCAAATTTTTGCTAAAATTTCGAATTTTGCTTCACTGTAGCCAAAATGTGGCTATTTACCAGTAGCATTATCTTTTCTATTTGAAACCCGTACTCCCTCTGCAGAAGACTTCAGCTAAAAAACACAGATGGAGTGTGGATTTCACATGGAATAGCACAATGCATCCAAACATATTATTAAAATGGATCATGTTTTCATCATTTTTTGTCATTAACATCGTGTTAAAGTATTCTTTTTTCCCATAGATCAATGTACTTGAAATCACTCTCATGCCTATAATGAGTATGATTTGTACTGTATTACACAAATACAACATGGTTTTGAGAGGAAGTAGTCAAAACTACTGGTCCCGAGGTGTTGGATGATTTGACTATTTCCCGACGCGTCGGCGGAGAGAAGTAGTCAAATCATCCAACACCGAGGGGCCAGTAGTTTTAACTACTTCCACAAAATGGAACATGTATTTGTTTTACTATACCTCATAAATATTTTCACTATCACAGTAAAATTGTGAGCAAAAGTCACACACCGTGTGGTAGTAGGGGAGTGGAAATTTTTAATACTTCCCCGCGTGCGCGTAATTGCACAGGCGCAGAGAAGTAGTTAAAATACCGTACTCAGATGCTGGCGTAATTAACCAATTAAATGTCTGGATAACCTAATAAATATTTATGAGGTATAGTAAATGTATTCTATGATTTGTATGTGGTAACATATTCGTATACAGGGTGTCCCAGAAAAAATTACCGAGTGAATAAAATTGAGTGTAAGTCGAGAAATACACATCAGAATCAAAAACTTCAAAATGTGGCGCATAGCCTATTTTATTGTGCATCACATACGAAAATTTTATTTGATTCAGTTGACTGGTTGCGAAGAAATTAACGATTACATAATGCGCGAATCAATGCAGTTCATTCCAAGTTTGATCAACAAGCGCTTTTTCATACTCGCTCACCACTTCCTAAAGTTTTGTGTATCTCATTAAATTTAGTCCACATTATCTATTTTATAATCCAATGGTGTTATGTTTTCCATGCTTCACTGAAGATAAATAACAGTTTGTCCGAGAAAACTTCGATTTCTGCAATTGTAAGCTTTCCATCTTCAATTCTTTATGTTGTGCAAATATGTTATATTTTAACTTTTCAAAGAACATTTGAGCCAAGAATGACAATAATCAACTGCTTACAGTTTTACGTGTGATTTTTTAAACTATACAACATTAATGTTTTGCATTACAATTTCTTGGAAATATTCCAAAAACATTAATGTGTGTGAGAATTTTTTTAAGCCAGCTGGAATTCTTTTTACAATAATTCTTTATGCAACATTTATATCAACATTAACGAGAAAAAAATATATACAAGTACCGAGCATCATGTTACATGCAAGCTTTCATTTTCAATATCGTGCAGGTTTTCAAATTTGAACAAAACCTAATCAGATGTTTTGAAAGAAACAGATTGTTTAAAAAGAACGAAAAGGATTTCATCGAACAAAATATGAAGCCCAAATGACAGTGTTAACCACTAGTGTGCATTGTGTTGAATGATCTCTCTTTCAAACTTGGAATGAAGTGAATTGAGGCATGCGTTATGTAATCGCTCATTTCTTCGCAATCAGTCAACCGATTCCAGTAAAATTAGCGTATAAGATGCAGAATAAGATGAGCTACACGCTGATGTTTAGAGTTTTGGATTCTGATGTCTATTTCTCGACTTACGTCTAAATTCATTCGCCCGGTAATTTTTTCTGGGACACCCTGTATGTATATTTGCAAGCAGGGCCCAGTGATTGTGGCAATAACAGTTGAAATCCATACATCCCCTGTGGAACACATGACCTTAATCTCCCACACAGGGAGTGTTAATTTATGGGGTTACCTGAATGGGTGATTCCATTTGAAATCTACACCCCCTGTGTGGAAGATTAAGGTCGTGTTTTCCATAGGTGGTGTATTTATTTCAACTGGATTAGCCCTTTTTGGCAAGGCAAAGTCATGCAACGCAACAGAAACTAGTTTTGTTTTTAATTTTTATTTAATTTTTATTAAAAGCCCATTCAGTGATTTGCTCATCCGTACAATCGTAAAAATCATCAAAATTCTTTAAAGCAATTTATAAACAATTTTAATTTTTTTTTTACACTTGCGCTGGGATCACTGAATGGGTCTTTAAATGTAATGAAAAATGATTGTAGATTCCCATTTGTGCATTCCAAGTTGACATTTATATTTATAGATCAATGTTTATGTAATTAGATATATGCAAGGTGTACAGAAATTCCAACTTTTTACAAATATGTAAGCATGAATACACTTTTGAATTCTGAGCTAATTGAAACTTTTATGCCACTATGACTCAACTCAAGCATATCAGGCTGATGTCAGCAAATACCATTTGATTTATGGGAACAGATGTACAATAAAGTCAAAATTTGTCAAGTTTATAGTAATGCACTCAGACTTATTTTTGAAAATCTTAAAGTAAATTGCATTTTCCTACCCATGTTTTATATTTTTACTGGGACTTGTTAACAAAATGAAAGTTTTCATTGATCACAACTTGAATTATTGTATTTGATGTAGCAATGCACAAGAATTTTAATTATTCATAAATATAGAATGGAGCATAGTATAAATCTGCTTCTGACAAAATGCACCCAATTCAATTAGGAGCTCACATCATTCTCAAAATGTGTGCTCATTGGGCAATTTCCCATCTGATGTTATCATAGTCTCAATGTTTTTGAGAGTTGAGACAGACATATGCAATCTAACCTCATCTTGAACTCTTTTATATGGATCTCTCTGTTAAATCTGGATGTGTGAATGTCACAGGAAAACATATTTCCAATGCTTTGACACCTGAATTTCATGCTCTGAAGCATTCAGAATGAGATCTATGGTGCATACAGCTGTCCCATCTTTCAATGTTATTACCCCATGGGACCAATGTTTGGTCCCATCTTGGTCAGTTAAAAGAGGTTGGACTTTATTTCCCATAAGTCAACTCCAGCAGTCTGACCTATTTTTAGTGTTACTATTATCCATGAACATGTTACTTCATACGTTTAATGACTTAATTCTGCCTCATTTCATCAAAATTGCCATTTTTATTGCTATTACAATAAAGGCAAACCCTTCCACAGAATTTTGGAAATTTCAAAAAAAAATCTAAAATTTTGAAAATGGAAAACAAATCTTGAGTGTACAAGCTTTTTTCTACTGGGATAGAATTTTTTCCTGCATGCAACAGCTTTTTTCTTGCAGGTTAGAAATTTGATAAAATGGTCCATGCATGAATTTTGTATATAGTGGCCAATTTATCAAATTTCTAACCTGCAAGAAAAAAGCTGCTGCATGCAAAAATAAATTCTTACCCGGAAGGAAAGATCTTGTGCACTCAAATAAATTTTTTGTCATTTTCAGAATTTTATAATTTTTTTTGAAATTTCCAAAATTCTGTGAAAGGTTTCGCCTATATTTTATTGGGTGAAATGAGGTTAAATAAAGTAATTAAAATGTTAAGTTTGCAGGTTTTCCTGCATATTTATTTATTTTTTAATTGAAGTGTTCATTTTAGAAGCAGCTGAATATAACTAGCTTTGTCATTCTGAAGGTGACCATACTACAAAAACCCAATTCCTGAGGAATTTGTCTCGGATGGAGGACAAACATGATAATAAATAGGCTGATTTGATATTAACTTTCATTCAGACAAATTTACCAGAAAATATTTGTTCAGAAATGGTAGTCTGAATTTGTCTAAAAAGAAAACCACAAAAAATGAAATAGAGAATTTGTATGATTAAGATCTGTACTTTTGATATTCTGTGTCTATACCATTCATATCATGGAAGTATGAACATGACATTTAAAGTAGATTTATAGAGAAAATATATCTTATATAAAATTATTGAAATGAAAATTTTGAAATACTCCAATTGTGAAATAGATGTATTTTGTATAGTACTATTGTTCAAATTGTTTTGAAACATGATAGCATTTATACATAGATCTCTACTTCTTGATATTTTTGTACCTGTAGACTGTCGACCTGTTTATACAGGTTAAGTTCACATTTGATTCACATGATTTGTGCCACAGGTAGTGGCATAAATTTTCTGACATGACATTGATGGGGGATGGGACTGGTGATAAGTTCCTGAAATAGATAGAATCCAGCACCTACAGCAGAAAAGCACATGAAATGTGCTAACAATGTCTGCAATTTTAGTCAAAATGGTCAAATATGGTGCAAATTTGGAATAAATTCATGTAAAGCGCATGAAAATTGGCACATTTACAGCTAAAATGGCCAAATATGAGCTCAATTTGGTCAAATACACACACATAGGCATCAACATTTGGGGATGATTGTATGGACCTCCCCCTCATCAAAATATCACGCCCCAGGATTTAGGCCTATGCTGTGGCTCCAGTCATGGAGGAAGTATCCTGATTCTGATACCTGCAATACAGTAGTGACCGTGATCTTTATGAAATGTTCAAAGTATGATACATCTGATCAAGTCAGCCTAAAGAGCCAAAATATAACACAATCTGATCTTATCAGTCCAAAAGCAGCATTTATAAAATTGAGGTACAGGCAAAAAATGAAGCAATGAAAAAAAAAATACGTTAGAAAATTGGGATTTTAAAAGCTCAAAGTATGCCAGAGATGTTTACTTGGTTACTTTGCAAGTTAATGATGATAATTATTGTCTCCTTTCACCTGTTTGATAAGATCATGTCAAAGTTCTAGTATATGTGCAATTTTAATATCAGTATGTAAGAAACAATACCCATGCATGTAATATTTCCATGTTATAACATGTACATTGCTAGAAATTACTAGGGATAATACCAAGGGATGACTTCAAAACTCTAGCAACAGTCGACTGCTGGCACCCTGGCAGTAGTTTTTATTATTTGGATTTATAGAACATCAATAAATTGTCAGTTCTGCCAGTGTTTTGGAGTCATCCCTAACTGACTGATGTGTATTAAGTACTAAGTGCCTAAACCAATACTGGACTTGTTTGTACTCATTTTTGTGCTGATTTCAAATATCATTTTTTTAACAGTGATATGATCAGTGTCAGCTATGCTGCACTGCACCATTAGCTAACCCTGTATGCCACCCTCTTATGCTTACTTATCAAGCTAATCACCATTAAAAAATTGATATGCTGCCCTCTAGAGCTATAGCAATAATCCCTTGTTCTCTAATTCAAAATAATTAATGCATAACATGAATTTAGTAAAAAGGCAAATCTGGATTTGGCTGCTTGCTAAAAACAATAATAAACAGTAGGGGCACTCAAGTATTGGTTTACACACCTGACCCATGACCAAATATTTTCACAATACCCCTACAACTTATTTACTGAAAGTACTCAAACAAGAGTACCAATTTTTCTCCAGAAGCTATTGCAAGATCCTTAATCTAAAGATCCAAGATCACTCTCCCCCTTCTTAGATTTAATTTACAATATTTAGAAAAAATATTGTAATAGGTATAACAGAAATGAGCACTGGTATTCTTGAAAATTGGTTTCTTTGTTTGTTTTTCCAATCATGTAATATACATAGGACTATTCCAATCCATACACCCCCTATGGAAGACATCACCTTAATCTCCCACACAGGGAGTGTGAATTTGAAATGGGACTACCTGAATGGGTGACTCCATTTGCAGTCTACATCCTCTGTGTGGGAGATTAATGTCATATCCAGTGTTCGAAATATGCTTCCAAAAGTTACAGGCCAGCCGGGCTTGACCTTAAAAAGTTACCGGCCAGCCGGACCAACAACTGAGATGCCAGTCAGAAAAGTTACCGGCCAATCCAAAAAGTTACAGGCCAATGGCCGGCTGACCGGCCCTATTTCGAACGCTGGTCATATCTTCCATAGGGGGTGTATGGATTTCAAGTGGAATGGCCCAATTACTTTGCCTGGTCATACAAAAACCCTTTTTTGTCAGATATGTTATGATGTTTGAAGTATATTTCTCGATTGCCCCTAATAATTTAAACCTATATGTATATAATACAATTGAAATGTTGCAATCATGAAATACATATTTTTATTAATTAATAAATTATAATCATACAACTTTGTCTTTTATGTACAACTTATTTTTAGTCAAAGTACCTGGGGCCCTAATTGGGTTGAATGTGGTAATATTGTTAAGAGAAATCAGAAAGAATTTCAAGTACAGAACTTGTAAGATTTTATGTAACTCATTCGCCATTAAATACTCCCCTTGGCTACATGAAAAACTGGTTTTCTTGTCACCTCGGTGACAAAGGATCAAATCTATGCACCGGTAACTCATTCCGCAATTGTCGGCTGCCCCTTGTTATATAACAAACTGGTCATCAAGTCATCTCAGTGATAGATAAGGAATCCAGTTTATGTACCGGTAACTCATTCCCTATCTGCCATACGTCCCCTGGCTATATACAGACCGCCAAAGAATTAAGGTACCAGTTATGTTCACCCCTAAATATCCTAAACAAAGAAAAATATGTCAGAATTAATACAAGCAGCGAGCACCTTTGTCCTTTAGCTCTGATCTGGGCTCATTTGTTGAAATTATTGAGAATTAAAAAAACGGTGATTTAAAATATAAGGAAGGAACAAAATCGTTGTACTTTTAATGGAAAGCACAGCGCTAAATTTAATTTGCTAAAATATCGGTCATTTCAAATATTGAGTTTTAGTTTCCTATTATCCTGCCTAAGCTCTTGACTGACATCATTATCGATATCTTTGTACTCTTTGTTAGAAACTTAAAATTTGTAGGAAGCATTTTCGGTTTTCATTTCAGTTCGTTACATATCGAAAAACCTAGACTATGCCATAGTCGAATTTTGAGAAATTTAGAAATGTGCCTATGTTATCAATCTCGATATTATAATGTAATAAATAGTCTATAAACAAATCTAGATGTAGGCATTCTAAGTGATTTGTGTCCTGCCTTACTTTAAACAATATTGTGTTTTTAATATTTTTTGAAAGAGGGCTCCTTCATGCCTACCAGTGATTTTCTAGCAGTCTGTTTTATTTTGGAGAATTGCTCACGTTACTCACGAAAAATCCACTTGGGTATCAAGCTATTCAGAGGGCGTACGGTGACTGAATAGACTGAAAATCTATCAATTGTGCACGCAATCGGAGTTTTAAATGCAAAGGTAATTCTGAGTATGCACAATGGCAAGTGGACTACGGAGAACTCTACGAAAAACCGCAAGTTTGAAGAAATCTTTATCAAAGTTTACAAAAGAAGTTTTTAAATTTCGCAGTGCAATATTCACGAGCAGAGTCATTCTACGTTTGAAAGCGTGTATTCGATTTCCAAATTTAATAGCCTTAGCTTATTTCGCAGTGAACAAATATAGACCATCGAAATATTTCAACCGAGTTTATGAAAGAATAGCCACTTGAAGCCTACTTGTGTGTCTATTCATGTGCATATCGCATACACGGGGATCGATTGAAGACAGTATAGACTTTATTCAAGTTATTTATTTATTGCTCGAAGAAATGAGAAAGTGAGAGAGGAGAGAAGAGGCAGGGGAAGAGTGTGGGGGGAGGGGGTGGTAAACGAGAAACAGATGGGAGAGAGCATTGGAAGTTGAAGGAGGTGAGGAGAGCTCAAGATTGGAATAGTGTTTAGGGTAGAGGAAATATCTAATATACGGGGGAGAACGAGACATTTGGGAGAGAGAAGAGGAGGTTGTATAGGTGCGGTAGAGGGGACCCTAGGTAAGAAGTGCGGGTTGTGCTTACCGGGACAATGAACTAATTCATAATCATATCATTTCCATCATCATGCATCATTTGTTTCATACAAATAAACAAAGCCCCCCCCCCCCCATATATTCGTGCTTGATTTCAAGCCCTCGTCGTCCGTAGATCTCAGGGTGTAATTATACGGTGACATGAAAGTAGGCCACCTACGACAGACTTCGTTAAAAGCATCTCTGAAGTAAGACTAAATCAGATTTGAGCATCAACTACCGCCCGCGGTGATAGATAGCCGATAATAATTATGCTTAGCCCAATAAACCATTATATACTTATATGTGTCCTCCCAGCACAAAAGTGTTATGATTGCAGACCAGTTCTGCTCCACTTTTTAATCTCCTAATTTTTGGTTTCTGAAAACTCAATATTTGAAAATACCGAATGGCAAGGACGGCGCTAGTTCTCTTGTTCGAGAACGCTTTGTACAATAGCGCATGCAACTGCAACTTTTGAATTTGCATATTCCTTGGGTTTTTGAATCATCGTGTCTTTGTTTCCGGAACGATTTCAACGAATGACATTTTAAATCCGAGCAAAAAGGTGCACCTTTTGGCTTCTGGTTCTAATTACAAAATACCTGTCTTCGTTTAGGATACAGGGGTAAAATATAACTTAATTGTTTTGCGGTCTTGTATATAACAAACTGGTCATCTGATCACCTTCCTCAGTGACAGATAAAGAATCTCAATTGCATTGCAGTAATTTTATTATGTGATTTGAGACAGGAAAATCATCTTGAAGTAAACCACCATCGAGGTCAAAATACAGCCCCTGGTTGTGTGATAATTTTTTTTCCAAGTTTTTCAAAGACAAAGTTACAAATCTAAATTAAATACCTATTTGCCAACGAATGTTCTGTGATCTTTTGGTTAGGGTTAGGATATGGCCAAGGCTAATGGGATAAGGTTATCATTAGAGTTAGCACAGTTAAAGTCCTGATAGGTACTATAGGGTTAGTTTTATGTACGGGTTAGCTTTATGAGCTCTTTTATGGTTAGGACAGGTTTGATTTGATTTGCCTATAGCAACTAGGCCACCGTGATGGACCCTCGAACTCTTGTTCAAACTCTTCACAGACAGCAAACCACTTTCACATATCAGGGAATCACGCGTCCTGCATTATCACCCTAGCTACAGTATCTATATTATGCTCACATTATGGGAGCAAGCACGTCTGTTGAATACAATCGTGTATATTTAGATTTATCACTAGTAATAATATTGATAATGATAAGAAACAACTTGTCATTGCTGGACACGCGATGATCACAAAGGCGGGTAGATTGCAAAGGTCGTCATAAAGTCGTCTGATACAACAATATAAATGTATGTATTGAATTATGTTAATATTCTCCTGTGCAAGAATGAGTACAACTCATACCAGCGATCACATTAATAATTGTATTGAAAGGTTTAACCAATTAAAATATAGAGAAAATGCGTAATGCCTTTTTACCGAAAATGAGTTGTGTGGACCTGGTATATTATAAACATGATAAATACCCGTCTGTTTAAAACACAATAAGAATTGACATCCATCAAAACATTAATAATAAGCTTCTTATAAGATATGGCCATATTGCAAAAGGTCATTAAATCCGGTCATTAATGCATATCTGTCGGACCAAACGTCACAACCCGCAGTGCAATATGAACACCGGTAGTCAAGTTCCCGTCAGGACATATAACGTGGCAAAATTGAGATAAAAGTACCCCCGGGGAAAGTAGACCTACCTTTTATATTACATAATATCACGTATTTACATAATGGTTGCAAAAAGAAATTACGCGTGCGGGAATGTGCCGCAATACGCTAACCCTACTAACCCCTAATCCTCAAGGTTAGGTTATTTGCGGCCACAGAATTACATAAGTTGCGGCCACGGTTGCAGCGGCCCATTATGATTGCAGAAAGAAATTCCCCAGGGCCAAGTACTTGAGAGTAATATTGGACAAAGGCTAAGCTGAACATCACTTGAATGCCCACATAGATATTGTAGCCAAGAAAGCAAATAACACCATAAGGCAAATAACACAAGCAGAAATCTGAGCAGGTTTAATAGCAAGATCAAGGAGGTCTCATCAGTGGCATAGCGTGAGTCATCCTGGGGCACCGTCTATAATTGGGAGCACCGGACCTGATTGGGGGTACAAGCCATTTTCGGCATTTTTCCGACGGGATTTTTGTCATATAAGCTCATACATTCATCTGTCCCATCGTGAAAAATGCTACAACAACATGCATGAAACACACACACCATATCACAAAGTCCAACTGGTTCAGCGCAGATGTCCACGGTAGTGACGGTACGGTATGATGTTTCTGGATATTTCCCAAGAATTCATGTTGCAGGAGTTGGCTCAGCCTTGACCATTTTGAGAGGAGAAGATTGCAAGCTCGATCTGCCATGATGCACCGCATCAGATCTGGATTGGTAGACATCAACGTCACACCATCAAACCATCTTTCTTCTTATACTGCAAAATCATGACCAATAGCCTACAGCATCCTCCTTCCTTCTTCCCTAGAACAGATCGTGATTGGAACAACCTCCAGGTAGATCCATCCTCCGTCTCATCCTTAGTCGCCTTCAAGACGACGATAAGGAGTGAGGAAACCAAACTTCCAGCCAGCGAAGGGTTTTTAACCACTGTTCTGATTATATTCCAGTTGAAATCCATACACACCCCTATGTACGAGAACCTATGTCGCTGTCTCTTTTTAAAATTAAACAATTACATACGGAGAGATTAAATGTGTTCACGATATGCTGTCACTCCGTCGCTTTCAATGCAAAGTAAATCAATTAGCACACCTTTGAGCACAGCTCATTTATTTAATAAGTCATTCTCTTTGTGCATCAGTTTGTTTAATCGGAACTCACGAAATCCTGTTAGATATAATGGTAACTGACTTCTCCTTGAGTGTTTAATAGATTGGGAAATAAGCGCATAGAACTATTCACGTTGAAATTCATACACCCCCTATGGAAGACAATTTCAAATTGGATTACCTGAACGGGTGACTCCATTTGAAATCTACACCACCTGTATGGGAGATTAAGGTCATATCTTCCATAAGCGTGTATTGAATTTAGCTGGAATACCCGTCTGATCTGGATTCTGATATCTTAAGTTGGCAAGGACATATAAGAAATAAATAAACCTTTGGAAGCTTTCTTGCGTTATCCAGGTTTTCTTTTTTATCAAACAACTTAAACAATTAAGAACCTTTAGGCCGCAAAATTAACAGCAAAATCAAATGAAGTAAATTGCACACATACGCCTATCATACCGGGTTACCCCATGAATTACTCTTTAAAAAATAAATATTTAAACGAGAATCCATTCTGTTGCATTGCAAAAACCAATTAACAACTATAAGAATTTATGTTAACAGGAGAGTGTTAACTAACATGACTAAGAGCAATATTCAAGAACTGATAAAAAATATGAAAGTATGTATTTCAATCAATACTTGGATGCTAGAACATCCCTTTGAAAATAAAATGAAACAACCCAGCCAGGTTTGTTTGATCAAGGCTTGTTATCTAAATACAATGACAGCTGGTGAAATTAACAATTCGTCATTACGATTTCATCCAAAGAAAGGCAGACAACGCCTTATCAAAGTAACAAGTGTATTTATCTCAACAACTTGTTAATGTAAAAGTAGCAGTGAAATTTACCAACAAAGATGGGAGGTCAATTATTTCTCTTGGTGCTGTGTTCCAGTGTCTTGTTGGCTGTGTCTTGCCAATGGGTTCCGGAGAAAGTACTGGCATCCGCAGGACAATATCGTGAGCGTGGAAAAACTGTCACTTTTCAGGACCGTCACAATGTGAATAAAGATACCTCAAAAGTTCGTCAGGCTCGACTAGCAGGGCAGAACTCGGATATGACCGCGCAGAAAATGTTACCAAAAGATAAAAGAAACCTATTGAAACGCGAAAATGTTGATAGCTTCAGGCAACGCGTGAAAACTTTTCAAGAACCACATGCTTTTGTCATCGATGACAAACACACTCCCGTCCGCCGCGCAAAACGTCAAGATTCAGGTACAACGCAACCAGCCAACAGAGGCAACGTATTGAAACCAGAGGACGACAATTCGCATCAATGGGGTTGTGGAGGCTCACCGTGTCCCAATAAAACAATGACGACACCTAACAGTAGCACTCTGACATCCAAACCAACAGAGTCTTCCCTTACCTGCTTCCCATATGACTCATGTGCATCCAGATGTGATGATGATACTGAAACTGGACCTATTATAGGATATGTGTGCAATTGCGATCAACTGTGCGAAGTCTACCGCGATTGTTGCGCTGATTACAAACATTTCTGTTTAAAACCAAGAGCACTTGAAGAAGAAGATGATCCACCCGTAGATGACTTTTTCCTGAATATATTTATTCCATTTGATGGCAATCCTCCCGCTGAAACAACGTCTAGCAAGCCTCCAACAACACCTGTGCCAACTGTTTCTTCCACTGCACCAGAAGAGGACGCATTTGAATGCGTTAATATGGAAGAGTTTCCACAAGGATCTGTTTGGGCGCGAACACGTTGCGATTCTAAATGGAAAAGAAAAGATATTGCAACAATGTGTCAAGCAACGCGAATGAAAGGTATTCTATCTAAATTACCGGTACAAGGGAATGATGGTTTGACTTATAGAAACCTGTATTGTGCGCAATGCAACAAAGCTGCCGCATTCGTAACTTATTGGATTTCGGTGTCAGCGTGCGTTCAAGCCCCACCAAGTAATGTAACTACCGATCCAGACACACTGGCGCATTATTTAAATAAGGATTGTACGACCGTGTTTCAACTACCTGAACATACCACTCCTCCGCGTAACTGTGTGCCGTCAATTGATACATGTGACCAGCGGTATGCTAATCATGTTGATTATATAAAATGGGCGCGTGGATGTTATGAAGGATACCAATCACTGGTAATGGGTACTAAAATGAAAACCGATGATTATGTGTTCAAAAATGTAAATTGCGCTCAGTGTAATGGGATTAGTACGAAGAGAGTAGATTGTGCTTATCCACGGTTTCAATTGCACGAGATCCACCCTGAAGACGCGATAGAATCAGTCCCCTTATATGATGAGGACCATATGACGGAACCAGTGTATCTCAAACTTCCTGGCGGTACCAAACATAACACTATCTTTCCATATGCAGTGATTACCAATTATAATGAAGGTGGTGTTGAAAGTACCATAATCGTGGACACACAAAGCGGAAATGTGATTCCAATTCCTCAACACTGCGAGAATGGTACGGTGTTTGATCCTTACCTAGGCGAATGCCGCAGGATCTATTGCGCAGAAGGATTCACTCTAGTAGGGAATCAATGTGTAAGACCGCCACTACCAACCGACTATGACGGCCCGAAAAACGATACAAGGGATGACGAACTTACCATAACCATATCAATATCTGTGTCTATAATACTTGGTTCTGATACGACACCATCTCCTGAGGACAAAGACGCGTTGATTGATTTGATAGCTGGTTGGTTAAACATATCACACTGGAATTATACGCAACCTGGAGAGCCCATCGCCTTCAATATGAGTTTCTGGACGGTCGCTGAAGCTAACCTAACCTCCAATGGATTAAACTTTTTGAAATTCACCCTGATCATGGACCAACTCAATACCACTATTTTCAACTTAACCCGGTTTACAGGAGATTTAGTCCAGTTTAACATTATGAAAGCGCATGTTACTATCGACGGTGTTCCACTTGTAGTGGATTGGAATGACTTTAACCGGTTTGTGGAATCGCTTAGTGGTAATCTAATCCCGTTAAAATTGTTTTTCACGGCGTGTAAAAGCGGCAATGCAACTTTGTATCTTTCGGATGAGGTGACGTTCACAGAGGCAGGTGACTGCCCTGTTATGCACGTAGAAGAAATAAACACATCTTACAACTGTCGTGAAATGCTGTTATTGAATTATGATCCTGGAATTGATATAAACAATCAGAATTTTAGCATTATAACTTGTGAAGGAATGCCGACAATAGATGCATCATGCGTTCGCATTCGTTTGAATGCATCAGAATACACACTTTTTGACAATGGTACTGTCATTGTCAAAAGTTCTGGTGAAATGTTTGGTCCTAAAGAGTATCTCGTCATCGGTGACGTCATAGAAATCTGCACTACTCTTACATCATTTATTCGGGATATTTATGTCGTTAAGTTCCAATTCTCTAAAGCACAGTGGATTCTAATCAACATAGGAAGTGCAGTCTCGATGCTAGGGTTGCTAATTACTTTCATTACGTATATTTTGTTTAGTGAACTTCGCACACTACCAGGCCTCAATCTCATGACGCTTACTGTCATTCTATTCATCAATGATTTACTCTTACTCACTGGAATTAAAGAAACGGAAAACGCAAATCTTTGTACGTCTATTGCGATTCTCGCGCATTTTTCTAATCTCTCTGGATTCTTTTGGATGAATGTCATGACATACGATGTGTACAAAACATTTGGAAGGAAGAGAACTTTGAAAAACGCACTCAAAAACAAAATTTCGCCATTTCGCCAATACCTCCTATACTCAATTTACGCCTGGGGCTGTCCGATTATCATTGTATTTATTAGCCTCGTTATCAACTTTTGCGACTCATCTAGCTTTCAAATTGGATACGGAGAGCAATTTAGTTGTACAATCTCGTACCCAGGTGCATATATCGCTATGTTTGGTATCCCGCTTGCTTTTACTCTAGGTACTAACATCGTAATGTTTCTTCGGACAGTTTGCGTTATGCGCAAATCTCGTGAAGCGGTGGAATTCGCGCGAGAAGGTGTGAATCAGAACTCCCAAAGTGACTTAACTCTTGCGGTTAAGATGTCCACGGTAATGGGCTTCAGCTGGTTCTTTTGCGCAGTAGCCATATTCCTCCCAGGAACACTTCTTTGGTATTTTTTCATAATATTCAATAGTTTGCAAGGAGCGTTTATATCATTTACATTTGTATTGAATAAGAGAGTGTTTCATTTGTACGAAAAACAATTTTGTAAAAAGCGAGTTCGCGCCAGAGCAAGAGCACGAACTTTAAGAAATCACATAGCCCTTACCGGATCAAGTAATAGTTCATCCGGGTCATCGGCTATGTCGTTGGTTTCATCGACGGCCGCAATTGTAGAGAGCAGATTATCGTCAATTCTCGATCAAGTTGAAAGGGACGATTCGGTTTCTATGACGCCTGAAGTTCCCGCGCAAGAAATCGAGGGAGATCTTGAGCAGTCTGATGAAGACAATGACGATGTCTTCATTGCTGACATAACTGTAGATATTACAAATGGTGACTGTTATGAAACGGAATTGGAAAGAACAGATAAATGCTGTGATATTGATGCAGTATCTCAGATTTCCGATGACACTTGTTCAGACCCATGTCAAGTAACGCAGTGTTAACAATCAAGCGCATGCTAATGCTTTACCTCATTGCAACAAAATTATAAGGATACCCATTGCATAGGAACAGTGATCATGGTGATCCTAGCGAAAGTATAAAATGATAAAATTGTATATAAATCGCTTCAAAGTGAGAAATAAATTATTTAAATTGTCATTAGGTATTTTTGCAATGAAACTTTAGCAAAAAACGAGGAAAGCAGCGTTCTTGACAAAGTTGAATGTGTCAGAGTAGTTAGCTAGCTGTTGTGAATTGGTCGCATTGTGGTAGCCTGTGAATAGGAATGGCCTCTGCATTGTGGTTATTTTGAAGCGTGCTTGACGAAGAAATCAAATCTTCAAAGTGTAATTATTGATTGTTGTTGTTTATGTATAAAACTATGTTTTTCATTTGATGCATCACAGAACGTAGCTGAAAATAGCTGAAAACAAGTTCGCAATCTGGGTGTGATCTTGGATGCACAAATGACTCTTACATCGCACAAATATTCTGTTGTTAAATCTGCTTCATATCATATCAGAAACTTCTTTAAAATTCGCAAATTCTTTACTGAACAGGCTACTGAGTAATTAGTGCATACATTAATTTATCACTTCTCGTTCGGACATTGGTAATTCTTTACTTCTTGTACTCCCAAAAGAACAAATTCATCGTTGCAGTAGATTCAAAACACACTTGTCAGTTCATTTGAGACTCCAATATATATAAGCTCCTTCTTTTTACATATCAATATCGCGCTGTTAATGGAATTGCACCATCATAAACATCTCAAAAAAGTAACTAACCCCCTTAAATAATGACCATTATTCAAAAACGGGCAATTGTATTACAAATCTGTAAAATACGTTGGTAGCAGAATTTGTTTTGCACATTTTGACACCTCATTTGTAGCAATTGACTAAATATTGACATCACAGCGTTCATCTAAAATCAATCCAACTCAAGATTTGAAAGTTGCAGTAAATTGTATTGATTTTGTATTCAGTATAATGGAAGGAAATATGTGTAATGATATCTGAATGTTTTTGTATTGTATGAAAGTGCAACTTTCAAATCTGGACCTCACTACATTAAATTGACCGGTGTTTTATTGTTTTCTGGGCTATCGTCCCGGCTATCGTATCGTATCAAATGAGGTGTCAAAATGCATTTTACAGATTTGAAATACAGCAGCCGCTTTTTGAATAATGGCCATTATTTAAGGGGGGTTAGTTACTTGAGCTCAGCTAACAAAAATCTTCTTGTTGAACAAAAACAGCCCGGTCATGGAGGGGGGGCAGATTTTTTGCTGTGGCAGCTCCTCGTCTGTGGAACTCTCTACCTCATCATATCTGTGCTTGTTCTTCTATTGAATCATTTAAATGTCTTACACCTCCGACACCTTATGAATATTGCTTATGATTAAGTTCTTGTTTATCTATATCTTGTTTTCATAATGTTGTTTGTTTCGTTACTCTTTGCCCGAGCTCTTCTTGCGCCATGAGTGCTTTTTTTGTAGATTTGTGCGCGTTAGAAATGATCATTATTATTATTATGTTCGAATGTAAGTTCAGACGTGCTGGTGATAAACAATTTCTAAAAGTGTAAACTGACATTCAGCACAAAAATCCAACTAACCTTGAATTTTCGATGTGTGACACACATCTTCATCAGAAGAAGTCCTAGGATGTTGTGATGGATATTGTGGTTATTTTGAAGCGTGCTTGACGAAGAAATCAAATCTTCAAAGTGTAACTTTGTGTAACAAAATGTAACCATTACAACATTCTAGGACTTCTTCTGATGAAGATGTGTGTCACACATCGAAAATTCAAGGTTAGTTGGATTTTTGTGCTGAATGTCAGTTTTAGATATTATTATGTTGTAATGTAAGGTAATTTTATAGTACAAAAAATATTTGTATCGCGACTTAATCTGCCACACAGGGAGTGTGAATTTCAAATGGGGTTACCTGAATGCTAAGATTAGTATGCCTAGGTATAATAGTCTCAGTCTGAATGGGTGACTCCGTTTGAAATTCACACTCCTGTGTGG
This sequence comes from Amphiura filiformis, assembly GCF_039555335.1. Taxonomy (NCBI): domain Eukaryota; kingdom Metazoa; phylum Echinodermata; class Ophiuroidea; order Amphilepidida; family Amphiuridae; genus Amphiura; species Amphiura filiformis. The sequence continues at coordinate 19,109,754 of NC_092634.1, read as the reverse complement.
ATTAAGGTCATGTCTACCATAGAGGGTGTATGGATTTCAACAGGAAAAGTTCGCTGTATTGTATAATAATCAAATATTTATAGACAGTTGTTTATGTCTTTTTGTTAACGTTTTATGTTATGTGCGTGTCGGTGACATCATAGGTGCGGGACGCCTTGTTTTAATGTTTTGTAAAATCATACTTCTATTTCGTATATTGAAATACCTCTTATTACTATCATTTAGCTTATATTCAAGTGAATATTTATACGGGTTGTCGGCTAAACAACCGTTAATATTAAATTTAATCAGTTATTCAACACAATATTAAAGATTGCATAAAAGATTTCATAAAAAAGCGCCCTCAATTTTGGTAAAAGTCCAGTTTGGATATATAGCTACATGTATACATGCAATATTTGTCCATAAAAACATAAATATATATATATTTGATTCCAGGGCTCTATGCACCGTACCTGGGCGCCGCCATCAATATTGTTTACTAAGTTATTAAGACTAATTTATCTTTCTTTTATAATCGTAATCATTTGTACTTGTAGGCCTATATCTTTAATATTAACTATACCAGTTTGTTTGGTGAATGTTAATAAAATATTGATTGATATAATTATCAACATCAGCATGAAATAGTTAATTCAGCATATTTCGTGTAAAAAGTTCAATAGCAGACAAGGCCAATGTAGCTAGAAAAAACCGAAAACTGGTATCTGTCTATTTCTCTTCGTGTATTCAGAGTGTCTTTCCCCGGGAAACTGTGAGATCCGTCGGCCGGCTATTATGGTATGATTTCTTTCACCAATTAACTGGTTGACGTGACTTAAGTTTCATTCACACTGAACAAAAGCATTATTGACAAAATACTAACAATTGCACCTGAACGCTCTAAAAATCCTCCGCCGTGGATCGAACCGGGAGCCTCGTGATTAGCCAAGCTAGCCATCAACAAGACCAATGTATCAACTGTTACGAGAACTTAAAATCATTGACATAAATACGGTCTTGTGTAAATCAATTTTAAAAGAGCTCCGGTTTATAGTAAAACACATTTGTTGACTTTCAAGGAGTTATCACAGACTATGGCTGGTAAATGAGAATTCTCGCTATTCACAATAAGGGCGCCGCCAGCAGATTAGCGCAGTTTGCGATGTAATCGTGATGTATCATGGGAAAAGGTCGACATCCAAGTCCGCGCAATACGAATATTACCATGCTATTACATAGGAACACGTGACAATATTTTTTAGTTTGTCAAAATAAAGGTGTTACACGAGATCGCGAATCGATACTCAATAATACTTAATAATGTGATTTGAAATGTGCACAATTAATTTTTTCTCTATCGATTTACGTGTAATACCGTTATATTGACAAACTAAAAAATATTGTCACGTGTTCCTATGTAATAGCATGGTAGTATTCGTATTGCGCGGACTTGGATGTCGACCTTTTCCCATGATACATCACGATTACATCGCAAACCGCGGGCGGCGCCCTTATTGTGAATAGCGAGAATTGCTATAACTACAGTTATTGATAAAGTTAAAATTAATATTACCAATTACATATTATTTTAATATCTGTAAACCGTTGCCATACATGTATTTAGCGTAAACCGCTTTACATTTTTGAATCAATTCATGACCGATAAATTGGCTACACTATTTGAAGTTTAGCGCATATGATTTGGTATAATTATTCTAAATAGGTAACTCTACCACACGTGTTGTTTTTAAAAGGTAATTAAACAATCTATGAAAAAGATACTTACTTAGAACTTCAGAAAAAATAAAGAGTTGTTATTGCGGCGGCGTCTGCTTACAAGAATCACTATTTTGTCAGCGCAACTGCGCATGTTAAGGGGCCAGCTCATTAATAAAATTACGTATTCATAGTCACCTTTTTGGGTGGGTGCGGCGTGCCGCACCCACCCTGTATTCTCTGACTATTGACCTACTTTTTCACATGCCGCAGTGTTGAGAAAATATTCGTGCCGGTTATATCCCAAACACCCACAGAGGTGATAGTTTACGGCGAGTTTTGTAATTATTACTTGATTTTGATATGTAAGTAATACGATAAAGTCGTCATAGGCAGTAATGTGTTTGTATTAAAAGAAATAACAAAAATAATTATTTAAGTAATAGAAATACTATTTGGAAATTGCAGCAAGATTTGCAGATGTTTTATTTGAACAGTACCAGTTCACCAGTTTTGCTAGTTTTCCTAATCTTTGGGCTAAATTAATAGCATCGTGAAGGTCATATATATCATTTTATACTGACAGCTTCGGCATGTAGGCCTATACTCTGGTTGCTCTACCAAAAAGGAATTACTATCAAACCCACAAATTTATCCAATTACCCCTGCTGATGCCCAATTATAGAGCTATCAAAATGGTGTAAAAATATCCCATAATACCATTATTACATAACAATTTTCTATCTTTTGGCTTGTCTACTGTGGTTTATCATTGGGGTGCCCTAGTCTAGCCTGGAGTGAATTTGGCTGAAGGGGATAATTACATTTATCTAGTAATTGGTCCTGGATAAACATCCCTTTTTCATAGAGCAAGAGGACTATACTTAAATACAGCTTGTATGTGCATTATGTTCAGTGTGTACATAGGCTATTTACTTTTCAAATCTTGTGACAAATAGTGCTTGTATAAGGTATTATAGACAAATTATTAAAATGCATGTGCACCAGTAGAAATGGCCCGGGTTGAATAAAATAAATAAACATATGAATGAATATTTTATTCCCTGGATTATTTTTGTTGGGACAAAATAATGATATAGTTTGATGCTTTGAAATACAGTTATGTTAATCATAATAAAGTTAAAAAATAATATCGAAATATTGTAAAATCAAACATTTCCCCTCATAAGTTGCAATACAACATATTGAGGAAATTGATATGACAGATTTTTAAACTTTGATATGGAAAGATACCCCAGTCCTGTTGTCTCACCAGAGAAGATGAGCAGAAGTCTTTCTATCTGATGATAAAAAAAACTCTAGGTATGATTACGAAAATGTTTTAAATAACTATTATCTACAAAAGTTTTATAACCATGTTTTATATAAAATGTTAACATAAAACGTCTTGTGTTATGATGTGAAGGGTTAATATAAAAACAGGGAAAATCTCCCGGGGAAAATCTGTTCCAACTGACCAGCAGAGAACAAAGGATAAGCAATAGATCAGATTAAAATCAGGGAAAATATGACACAACCTCCAATGGGGGAATAACAAACGTATAAACGTATAAAGTTAAAAACTCTTTTAACTTTGTTTATACGTTTTGTGTTATTCCCCTATTGGAAATCGATGTTGTGTGATTGTGTCATATTTTCCCTGTTTTTAATTGTGAACTTGACTTACTCATTCTTTCATTTCTCTTGACAATTTTTCATTTGCCCACCCTTTTCCTTTTAAAGGAATTTTTATTTCGTGCAACTGTGTTTTCTATTGCTACACTCATAGAAATTGTTCGTTGGCATTACTCAGTAAGTTGATGTAAGTCGTTGCGTCAACTTTCCGAGTAATGCCAACGCGTACAATTTTGAGTAACGCTGACTCGATATCATTATGTTGGTCGCACTCAATTGCACTTACTTTATTGAGTTGTTACAACTCAGAAAATGAAACTAGCCTAGGTTAGCATAATTTTCTAGAGGTGTGCTATAGTATACAAAATTTTGCACCGATTACAAAAATAAATATTTGAATACTGCTAATTGTGCAGAAAATGATCCAATTACGTGCATTAAGTAACAAAGTACCAAATTGGAATAACAATAAGTACCAGTAACTTAATATGAATGAGTTACATCAACTTACATGTTGAGTTAGAATAACTCAACTAATTGGGTCTTTGAACCTTGTTTATTTTTCTAAGTTCCCTGAACTTGAATTCAAAAGTTGGCATTACTTAAAAAGTTGACGCAACGACTTACATCAACTTTTTAAGTAATGTCAACAAAGTTGATTAGTTGACGGAACTTTTGAGCTTTTCCAGCATTTTTAAGTTCGGATAACTAAAATGAATTTTGTTTTGGCAACTTTTACACTAGTTTTGAGTTGTCCAAACTTACTCCTTTTGAATTGCGCCAACAAGGCGAACAAGTCATTTCTATGAGTGTACTTACGGATGCGAGTCTTGGGTTATGACCAAGAATGATTGGTAAAGAGTAGATGCTTTTGATGTGTGGTGTTACAGGAGGCTTCTACAAGTGAAGCTAAGTGACATGGAAAGACAGGAGAACAAATTCCTGGATCCTCGACAAGATTGGTACAAGTCTGACCACCAGAAACGGCATAATGGAGAGAAAGCTGAAGTACTTTGGCCATATTGTCAGGAAACATGGAGGTGTAGAAAAAAAATTACAAGGGGCTATGGAAGGCCGACGAGGAAGAGGACGTTCACCAACATCTTGGACAAATGACGTGAAGCTGGTTTCTAACCAAGGAATATTGCTTGGCAGACAACATAATTCGAGTTCAGCATAAGCAAATTAACAAAAATAAGCTGGTTGCCAACTTTTACGCAAACTTGCCACCATGAACGCGATTTTTCCAAAATAGAACCAGTTACCAGTCTATTATTTTTATACCCTATCTCTCTATTTGATGCAGTCTTGAATTTATAATATATAGACAGGTAGGCCTGAGAAATATGGGGGAGGGATAATTCTGAAAGGAGAAAATTAAACAAATCAGAACAACTTAGAGAAGGATACCAAAAAAGGGAGGCAAGACGCTCAACGCTCAGAACCTGGACCCTGCAGGGATCATGGCAATATGTGTGCGGCCAAATTGTCCACCCATTATCCAACTTAGTTTCGTCAGCACAAAATCCTACATTTTTTTAACGGAACACACGAGATAGACACCCCAGTGGCGTAGATGCCGGGGAGGCGCGGGGGGGGCAATTTCCCTGGCAAAATTGCCTATTTGGGCCCCCACCCCTAGTGTAAGGAAAAAGGGGAAAAGGAGGAGAGAGAGGAAAAGAGAGGAGAGAGGGGAGAGGAGGAGCAGAGAGATGGGGAATCCATACGATATGCAATACCATACGATTATTATCAATAAGCCTGGCATAAATTGTCTATTTGGGCCCACGCCCCCCCCCCCCAAGTGCAGGGAAATTTGGTGGATTTGGCCCCGCCCCATACAGGCCTGCCCCCCCCTGGAAAAATCCCAGCTACGCCGCTGAGACACCCATTATGATAAAGGACGCGACGGTGGGATGTTTCTCACTAGTGCGGCTCCGAACCGAATCCTTCATCAGCACCAATGGAGTAGTCTGGGCAGGTCCGTGGGCATTGTGGTAAGTTCCCATCATCCTTATCATAATGGGTGTCTATCTCGCGTGTTCCGTTAAAAAATGTCAGTAGGCCTATCAGTTGATGTCTGTGCTGACGAAACTAAGTTGGACGTGGACAACTTAGCCGCACACATATTTGCAGGGGCGTTGCCAGGGTCAAACTTCCCCCCCCAAAAAAAAATTTCAGGGATATATAAGGACGGCACTAGTAAAGTGCCCTTAAGACTAAAAATGGGACCATAAAAAAAAAGCGAACGAAAATTTGCAAATCCTGGCTTTGCTACTGCAGATTTGTCAGTCTTATAAAACCCCTTCTCTCTCCCTCTCTCGAGTCATTATCTCTCTCCTCCAATCTCTCGTTTCCCTTCACTCTCCATTTCTATTTCTTTCCCCTTTATATGGATCGCCAGTGGTGTCGTACCCTCGCATACACACACGCAGGATTTATTGAGGAGGGGGGACCAGTGGCGTAACTTTGGGTCAGGGTGCCCGGGGGGGGGGGGAAATAGTTCGGGTGCCCCTGACGTGACCAAGGGTGTGCATGGTGCAGAGCTAATCAATTTTGGTATTGAAAGCCATATAGACCTACCGAATAACTTACAAAAAGTGTTTCAGATTAAATTTATTTCATGTTTCAATGCAGTTCATGTTAATAAAACAAAATATTTTCATATTCTCCAATGTCTTTACTTTTGAAGACTCGTCACTAGGGGGATTTGCCTTTTGGTCTAATACCATTTGGTCTAATATCCATTTCGTCTACATCCATTTCGTCTAAACCCATTAGGTCTATATCCACTACGTCTAATAATCATTTGATCCTTTAACCATTTGGTCCGATAACCATTTGGTCCGATAACCATTTAGTCTAATAACCAATAAGTCTAAAACCATTTAGTCTAACAACCATTTAGTCTAATACTCATTTGGTCTATAACCAATAGGTCTAATAGCCATTTGGTCTAATACCCATTTGGTCTACACACCATTTTGTCTTACAGGCATTTAGTTTATTAATAAATAGACGAAATGGTATTAGACTAACTGGTTATTAGACCATACGAGTATTAGACCTAACGATTATTAGACCAAACGGTTATTAGACCAAATGGTTATTAAAGAAATATTAGACCAAATGGTTATTAGACTATATGGTTAGTAGACATACCGGTTATTAGACCAAACAATATTAGACTAAATGGACATTAGACTATATGATTATTAGACTAAGTGGCAATTAGCCTTTCTGGTAATAGACCAATTGAATATAGACTAAACGGGAATTACACGAAATGGTATTAGACGAAATGGCAATAGACCGTCACTAGCTGCAGTGACGTAGCTAGTGATTGTGGTGCCCAAGGGCAAGAATACAAAATATCCCCTATTCCTAAAACAATTGCGTGCGGGCGGGCGAAAATGTGCATAAATGTGCATAAATACCACTAATTTGGCATTTAATCAAGTTGAATTTAGGTAATTTGTGTGAAAGGGGCACCCAAATGAAGAGTAATTCTATGCATGGTGGATAAAGGTTTCCACTTCTTTCCTATAACAAAGTATTATCGTGTCAAAAGCTATCCAGGCTTGGGTGCCCCCTTAGCCCGGGGGCGCGGCCCCAGAGCCCATAGGAGTTACGCCACTGGGGGACTTCCAAAAGTGGGACTTCTTTTGGGGGGGGGTAAAAATGGACCTAAACCTCTTAATTGTGCTCGTTTTGAATGCTTTATCACTAAAATGTGGACTCTCTGCTGTCACCTTTTCTTTCCATCCCCCTTTTTCGCATCCCCTCTGCGAACAGGCCTGCTTTGAAGTTAAGCAAAGGATCAGATATCTCTTTTGTGAGTGGGTTTACAGATTTATACCTAAATATAAACGGGTATTTTTGAATTTATATGTATAATATGCGCATATTTAAGATATTCAAAACATAAATATATTGTACACACGTTTTTTCTTGGAAAATTTTTCAAAAATGGAAATTAGAGAGTGTCTTTAAAAGAGTAAAACTGTTTCATAAATTGGCAAAACTCTGCATTTTGATTAAAAATCAAGGGTCGTTTGGCGATTCTGTGCTTATCTTTAAAACATTTCTTCTGAAGGAAAGTCACAGATAGATGAAATTTTGAGTTGAACTGGTATCGAAATTTTTTAATACTTAAAAAGGTTCTTCAGGTGTTAGTAGATCTTGAATGCATGGCTCTAAAAGATCTGCAAAAGCCAGAAAGAACTAAGAACCACTTTTTCTTGAGTCCTTTTTTATCATGAGGGTTCTACATAAAGCAGGACAGCCAATAATCCGTTTTTCCGATTGTGGGAAATATTACAAACAGTAAATAAATAAGGTTGGTACACTTTCCTCTCTTATCCAATTGGAAAGCCGAATTTTGTTTTGTTATCAGCTTGATTTGAAATGGGCAATTTAAGTTGAAATCCACACACCCCCTATGGAAGACAGTCATGTCCTTAATCTTCTACACAGTTGGTATAGATTTCAAATGGAGGCATCGATTCAGGTAACCCCATTTGAAACATTTGATATTCACACTCCTTGTGGAAGATGTCATCTTACATAGGGGAGTATGAATTTCAACTGGAATATCCCAATCTTTCCCAGGTCAACTTTCTCTTGTTGATGCCCTGGTAATGACGTCAATGAATGACCTTTACCCTGGGTCTATCACTTTAGCATATTAATTGAACTCCACTCCTTAACCGATAAGTTCACTAAACTCTCATAGACCAAAGTGCAAGGAATTTAAAAGTGGTGCAGCGCTCGAAAAATATATGATCCAATTCGCTGTAGAAGTGATGTAATAAATCGGATTAACTACCATAGCAATAGATGAATACAATTTTGACTTTATCGCCCTGCACTACAAGCAGGTTGCACTCATCGCATGTGTATGTCTGCAATCAAAGATTGAATACAATACTGCTCTTTTCAAAGATACTAATATTTTTGTTTCCTGGATGTGCTTTGAGGCCATTTCCTATTGTTTTTAAACAAAATATTCTAGGGTTTATATGCCTCAGAAACCCATGAAAACATTTTTAACATGTTGTATATGCAAAAACACTACAACAGTATTTTTGATATTAGTGTTCATTTTATTTAATTGCTTTTTTCTAAATACTAGAAATAATACTTTCTTCTATTAAATACTTTTTTCCGCTTTGCTCAAAACTGGTGCGGCGATCACCTGACCTGTCGCATAGGTTGCGCTGGCCCGGTGCAACAATTTCTTGTGTAATGAGCCATTGTTACACTGTAAATTGGAGGTGCATAAAACAAAATGGGCTACCAATAGTTTATAAAAAATTTCGCTTCATAACAAACTTATCTTGAGAACTTGTGAACCCTTTATAAAGAAAACTATTACTTTGGTGCTGCTTTTGTGATTTTGTTTTGGGTGACTTTTTTTTATTCTTGTGATTTGGAAAAAAAATGAAAATAAAAACACAGGGCACTTTGTGCCTTGTGGAAAAGATTTTTTTTAAAATATGTCTTGCTTTTGATCATATTTAACCCCTGGACACTACTGGTCATCTAACAGCATTTCTGATTGGTTGATAACTTGAAATGCTCATTTCAATTGCCTATTATGACTAGGCTTTAATCTATTTATGGTCAAACTTGCATTTGCAGAGTATCTTATTAATACCCTCCTTGATTGGTTCAAAATTAGACACAATAATCATTTTGACCAATCGGCAGGTAGTTCTCATGGGGTTTAATTAAAACAAACTGGGTGTCAATCTAAAAGCCAATACCACAATAGGGCAGATGTTGATAGTGGCATTTATCAGTGTTACATTTCAATTCTTCAACTATGAAATTCTGGCCTAATTTCTTTGGGACAATCCACAGCAGCTGAAAGACCTATCCCATTATGCTTTTTGGTACCATAATAGAATTGCAGGTGCCATAGAAAATGTACAAAAAATCCCTCACTTCAACTTTCAATTACTTACTTACATTAGGGATGCTTAGACTTTTGTTTGAAAAAATATCACCCCTAAAGTATTAAGAATCGATAGCTATCAATATTTAAGTGGCTCATACTTATTTTTTGTCTACATTTACTACGGCACAAGCAGATACATTGCAATGCATGATGGGATACTTCATTTAGCTGCTGTGGGGACACACCAATGAGTTTTCACAAAGATGATAATAATAATATGAAGGAGACGTGATGTCATTTTATTAACACATGACAAAAATACATGTTGATATTCTACTAACCAATTCACATGGTTAGGCAAGTAGGTCCATGCAAATCATGGATAGCATAAATCTATAGTATGAATTGATGGAGCATTCAATCTAAGGTACTTCCCCCATCCTATGTTTACCTCATACTAGTGTCTAAAGACCTCGGTCATTATAAATATGCCCGGCCCATAGCTTCAAAACTATTAATCGTACACTCAATTTTGTTCAACATAATAGCAACACAGCAGTGTTTTTAAAGAAAAAAGACAATATTTAAATTTGCATTTACAGCGATCAATGGTTGTTGAAACACAAACATTGTGGCGTGTAAAACCCGCCATGATATTTGTGCTGAATTCAAATCAATGCAACTTACTGTAAAATAAAAACAAATACCGTAGGCTTTTGTCACCTTCAAACTTTTACAGAGTTCTCAATTGTAAGAAATGCGGTGTCAAATTACCATAAATAAGCTTTTTTCTTCTTCTTGTGTTTTCAAATACCAATATGTGATTAATAGTTTTAAAGTTACAGCTGAGCCACTTTTTGCGAGGTCCTTAGTGTACAATGACAAACTCTGCAGCAATTTTGTCGCAGCAGAAAACTCTGCAGCAAAAATGAGCCAACAAAACAGGTCATCAAAAGCTCCAAACAAACAGTTGATGGGCTATTCCAGTTGAAATCCATACACCCCCTTATGGAAGACATGACCTTAATCTTCCAAGTGTAAATTTCAAATGCGATAACCTGAATGGGTGACTTCATTTGAAATCTATTCTCCCTGTCATATCTTCCATAGGGGTGTATGGTTTTCAATGTAACATCCCAATGGAAAATGTAGCTTTTGTCACAACTGACAAATTAATATACACAAAAGCGTCTGACAATTTACTGGCCTAAATAGGGACCTGATAACAAATGGAAACTTTGAGGGTATCTTTCATGTTAAACATATTGGAAATTACATAATTTCACTGGCTTATAACAATAGATAGAGATAATAGCTCACATCATACCCTTTAATCATGCTAATGTCAGTTTTGAGAATGCAGGCCTAGAATTTCCAAGATTTGCGAGGCATCGTTCCTTTTAAAACAGAAGAGAAATTTCTGAGCTGTACATCAATAGAATACTACTGTGCCCCCGCTGCAAACATACTAAAGTGTGTCTCATCTCAACTTGAAAATAACGTCATGTTGGATTTTAAGGGGGCAGATTTGAATTAGTGTGTTTACATAGTTGCGTTGCCAACGTATGAACAAGGCGCTCTTCTACAAGTGTGTATATGCCCCTGGGGTTAGGTTAGCATGTGCGATTTAAATTTGCCACTGCAAAATCCAACATGACATTACTCTCAACTTGAGACGAGACACACTATATTAACATACTGCGCTACGTCAATTTAGAGAATGCAGGCTAGCCTCACTTTTTTCTTTTCATTGGTTAGGTTAAGAAGAAACATATCAACAGTAACTATTGGGTTATACCAATTGAAATTCATACACTCGCTATTGAAGACATATAACCAAAGGGGTGTACATTTCAAATGGAGTCACATATTCAGCTATCCCCATTTGAAATTTACACTCCCTGTCTTTCATAGGGGGTGTGTAGATTCAACTGTAACAGCCAATTGTAAGCATCATATTACAAAACCCTGTTCTATTAGAAAGGAGAAGAGATGATAATACATAGCGATTTTCAATACTGCTTGCATCTACGTCAAAAAAAGGTTTGTCTCTGGTCGCCCATGCGCGTCTAAAAAATCGTGCAGAAAATCAATTTTTTCCTTGTTATTTTAAAAGAAATTATGCAGCAAAATCATCAAGAACTCCAAAAATGATAATTGAATAAAAATGCATTGCATTTCTAACATTCAGTGAGACCAGATATTTTGCCTCCTTAGCGTAATTATTTTAATTTCGCAATTACTATCCCATGTCCCGACTGATAGAAATGTTATGGTACAGGTCACACAGGCATACCAGTAAATCGCTATTCATCAAATGTTGCATCTAAGGATACAATGTCATTCAGATAATAGAATAAACAGAAATTACAACTTGCATTCGTTGTTATGTAAACTTACAAAAATACTTGTCTACATACATCGAATTTAAATTCTCTAGATAGATTACAAGAGCAGAAATATAACTCTATATACCCTGTATTGTGTACTATCTAAGATATGAAATACAAAAAGATTGAAAATTCGAAGGTTGAAATCACATTTTGCATAAATTCTGTGAAAGTTAAGTGGGCTACTAGCATTCCTGGTGAAGACTTAAGGTGATTATGAAAATATGATATATTCAAATGGCTGCCTTGTGCTATTGTGTATGTTCTCATAGATTAACATAAATATAATAAACTACAGACAATTCACCAAGTGGCAAAGTCCAGCATCATTTTTCAAAGTACATAGGCATCATAGAACTGTATATAAACCCTTTATACAGCTCTATGATAGGCAGGTGCGGCATACGTGATTTGTTAGACCCTGGCATATAGAAGGAATATATGTGAGGTTCTCTTTGCATACAAAGCACAGGGACTTTATCTTTTGGTGTGCTATCTGTACCTCTTTAATCTATGGAATTACTATTGGACTAACCTATTTAAAAGCCAGACTCTCATTGTGGAAGATTTTGGAAATATCTTCCACAGGGAGTATGGATTTCAAATGGAATTAGCACATTTACCATCTCTATTTGAAACACACACTCCCTTCAAATATCAGCAAAACCAATGATTCTCCATTTCTCTTTGATGAAACTTTCAAACATGGAACATACCCACCTGTTAGAGGCCATGTCAAAGGTCATGCTTAAATGGTGGACCATAATGATATGCTTAAATTGGACTTTGGACTAAATCTTTAATATGGTATTAAAAGCCCACTTAAAGAAATAAATAAGCACACTACAGTATAAAATAACAAATATTAATGTAATATTGAAAAAAACAACAATAGGTAGCCAATCGTATACATAGCATTTATGCATTACTTTTAAAATGCAAATTTTTAGGCTATTTCAAATATTTGTGGCTAAATATTAAAAATGTGCACAAATGGTTGGTTACTCCTGATTCCAGAACATACAGCACAAATCTTTGGGGATTAAAACAAATATTATCCTATTTTGGCAAATGAAATAGAGCTAATTCATAATCATTTAGTTAATTCTAATTGGCAATAAAAGTTCAATAGGAATGGCTATAGGAGTTGAGTTGACAACAATGCATTCTCTGACCAGTGACCATGGAAGAAAGAGAGATGTTTTTCTTCCATGGTCTGACCCTATCAATTAACCCCATGGGAGCTACCGCCCAAATTATCAGCCTTCTGATTATTCTGATTGGTTAAAACGAGGAGGTATATCATGTATTGAGCCAATCAGAGATATGGTAAGAATAGTCAGTAGGGCCAAAGGGGGTTAAGCTTAAAATTGCTAGTTCCATTTTGATTGGTTACTCAGATGACTATACCATTGCAATTAACCAATCAGGTACTTTGTAAGTAAGGCAGTAGTACCCATGGAGTTAGGGGTTACTAATCCATTGCATTGTTGCTGAGTTGTACTTACACTAATAAATTAAAGAAAACTAATAAATAATAACATAAATCATAGTTACATAATAAAATAAGTTAATGATTATACAATATTCTGGTGGTTTGTATTTTCTTTTGAGGTCAGAATATATATATCACTTAAATGACAAACAGTGGCAATTGCACATCTGTCACAAAACTTCAAAGAAGAAAACCACATCCCCAAACAAAGCTATCATTTGAACCAAGAATCATGGAAGACTACAAATCCAAGCTGAGATCTGAAAACAATGTGTTTGTCACAACAGAAAATTGCACAGGTTATTGAAAATTGATAGATTGCTTGGGGTTAATAGGGATAGGTGGCCACAGTTCAATACCAGCTTGAAACCTGGCGTAATCTTTGATTGAATTCTGACCCAAACCAGCAGACCATATCCAAATGTTTTTCATTCACCTATGATTTTTGTACAAAATGGTCCAGCATTTTGCTTTTTTCCCGCGATCACAAACCAACACCGATCTCAAACCATAGTTAGAATTATACACAAACTCATTTTACATGTGATCAAGTTTTAAGTACAATTTATAAATATATATTCTGCATTATACAACTGCATGTGGCTTTCTTTTCATACATGTACATGTAAACAATATAAAAACACAGTCTGTATACAAATGGACTATTCCACTTGAATCTGCCATACCCTGTGGAAGATTCAAAACAGTCTTCCACAGAGGGAGTATGTTTTTCAAATGGAATTGGCTAGGGTTAGTTATTTTGAAACACATACTCCCCTTGTATATGGCTTTACTACACCTTTCACAAATGGAGCGGGTATTTCACATCACATGGAAGTTACCCAAATTGTCTATTCTATTTGAAACCAATACTCCTCTGTGAAATACTTTAGCTAAATCTTCCACAGGGGGTATGTGGATTTCAAGTGGAATAGCCCAATATAAAAGCATATACTGCATTTTGTACTTAGGAGGCAAAATAATTTTGTAATTATGGAGTCAGTCTGCTGCAAAATAAAAAATGTAATATCTGGGAGTAAAAAATACACGAGATACTGTGTTGTAAAACTCTTGGAAGTGGATGTACAGCATGTACAATGTACATTAATCTTGATACTAAACTTAAAATTACCATCCATAATTTGGTACTGCTTTGATGTGAGAAGAATATAGATGTATGCAAATGAGGAGCCATCATTTTGAAGTAAATATTCATTTATCCTCATTGGTAATAATATAATAAAATTGCTTTTTGTGTTTTTGGATCAAAAGTTTTTAATTCATCCAATTCAATTTTTAAGTATGGAAAATACTCTAATAATACATTCCACATTCATTTGGAGTAACCATTACTTTTGTACAGGTTACATTTTCAAGTGAGGTGTTCTATAACTCTACATTGAGCAGTAGTTCTGCATGATGTGGAGTGATTAATAATACTACCGTAAAAACTCGATAGTTAGCATATGTGCTTACTATTGAGTGCTTTTGAAACATGCAAACATAAAGAGCCCCATTTACAAAAGTGTAAAGGGGTTTGAGCAAATCATCGATACACATAGTTATGTATGAACAAGTAAACCTGCAAATTTGTGTCTCAACCCCTTTAGTTCAGTTGGTAAAGTGCCAGACTTGGTACAATTTCATGTTTTCAAAAGCACTCGATAGTAAGCACATATGCTAACTATCAAGTTTTTACGGTATTGTTATTGAATTCGTTCTTATTCCAGCAATGGTTGAGGTCCAATGCCCTTGAACCTATTCCCAAGGCTCCAGTATAATATGGAATCTATAGTTCAAGATATCATTTTAAATGTGGGGTTAAAATGACGAGTACTAATTAACACAATTATATAATGGGCTATTCAAGTTGAAATCCATATACCTGCTATAGAGGACATGACCTTAATCTTACACACAGGGAGTGTGAATTTCAAATGGGGTTACCTGAATGGTTGACTCCATTTGTAATCTACACCCAATATGCGGAAGATTAAAGCATGTCTTCCATAGGGGGGGGGGGGTTGTATGGATTTCAACTGGAATAGCCCAATTAAGCTTCTCTTACATCAAAGCAATACCCATAATTTAGTCTGTCCACAATAGGTTGAGTCCAATGGAGCAATTATACGCATCGATAATTAATGTCACTAACAAAAGTATATTTGTAGAGCAAGAAATAGCAATAAATAAAAGACTTATTTCTACAATAATAATAAGCAATAAAACCTCATCCACTCAGACTAATGTCTGAACACTATCCTGCATCACCCCATGAGCAGTAGCAAGTGAACTATGAACACTGATAATGAGAGTTGACTATAAGAAGACATGAGAGGGCGATATTCACCTTTCTTCACAGTCACAAAATGTGAGCCTGTAACTTTGATGCAGTATATCATGTGACACGATCTGTACTAAGACCAAAGTCTGAAATTTTGACAATTTAGTTTCTGTGTATAAGTCGGATAGCTTGCCGTTTGGTGCCCTTGTCTCCTTTTGCCATGTAATGGAACATAAAGAGTATATCTTCTACAAGGCTCCTCCGCCGGCATCCTCAGGATGTATTCAAGGAAGCTGCCACTGCCTTACTAGGTCAATGAGAGGGAAGGGGACTACAAAGTTTCACCAGGCACCACAAACCATAGCTAGTGAGGCAATATAAATCTGGCTGGTTATAAATCATTATTGGTGTCCCCCAACAGCTTGCCCTTTGACACCCTTGTCTTCTTTTGCCATGTAATGGAACATAAAGAGCATATCTTCTACAAGGCTCCTCCGCCGGCATCCTCAGGATGTATTCAAGGAAGCTGCCACTGCCTTACTAGGTCAATGAGAGGGAAGGGGACTACAAAGTTTCACCAGGCACCACAAACCATAGCTAGTGAGGCAATATAAATCTGGCTGGTTATAAATCATTATTGGTGTCCCCCAACAGCTTGCCCTTTGACACCCTTGTCTTCTTTTGCCATGTAATGGAACATAAAGAGCATATCTTCTACAAGGCTCCTCCGCCGGCATCCTCAGGATGTATTCAAGGAAGCTGCCACTGCCTTACTAGGTCAATGAGAGGCTGGGTGCCACTCAAAGCATAGGCCTAGATCTGGGCATTGCTGATGGATTCTGATGGAGATTGACTGCCTTCTCCAGAGGTGCTCTTAATTTCCAAAATGCAGTCCAAGCAAGTGCTTTCTGCCTTGTTAGATCACTGGTACTAGAAGCCATCATTCGATCCCAGATATTTCAAGTTGGATACATGCTTGATATAGACTCTGCGTACACTTATTTTTACCTATATTTCAATTTTGTTATTGCTGACTTCGGTCTGATTGGATCAGATCATGTCACGGAGTATTCCTACATACTCCCCATTTACAGCTGTTTATTTGTTTATATTATTAGAATTGGGACTCGGTATACTTGATCAATTATCATTTTATTAATTATACTGTTTTAATCTCATAAAACAGTACAGCAAAGGTAAAAAACATGAATTTTCTTGAAATTAAACGTTTTTACAAACCCATGGACAATTGGTTGACAAAATAGATTGTTTGCTAATCATTGTTATTTCACAAAATTACACTCTACAGTTAGCTTAACTATAGCGAATTTAAGACACCAACGACCAGTATGATATAGATCTACATATAAACTTATATGTGAAAGATTTTTTTCTCCAAATAATCATAAAAATCTAAAAAAGATGAATTATTTATGACACATGTTCATACGCAACCAGTCTCCTTGATGGGTTACCTATAGCTACCCACAGGGCACATATGATGAACCTCAGGTACCCAATGTGTACCTTTAGGCCACCTATTTTGCAAAGTTCATACACAGCCAGTCTCTTTGTTGGGTGACCTATTAATAGCCAACCACAATGCACCTATGATGCACTTCAGTAAACTAAGCATCAAAATCCTTGGCTTTTTCAATCTTGGGGTTTGTAAACTTGTACACTGACACTGTCACTGTGCTGAGGAAACCTTTTCTATTTAACATTGTAGACCATAAATATTGTTTTGGCAATAAAATGATGATTATCTTTATGAATGTTGATATTTCTGAGGTGATTTCTGTGAATAGCATGGCCTGCCATTAGGCCGAACACAGTTTGTCTTGGAAACACTTTGTCAGAATTCAAATTCATTACAGGTTAGCCCTTTACACTTGATTCTGAGTTTCCTCTCATATATTTTCAAAAACAAACACAGTAACTTTGTCATAATTTTCCAAGTTTCACAATCAGTCAAAATGCAAAATTAAATACCCAAGCTTATGTATTGAAGAATTGGAAGGATTTACTTAGGCTCGCTCCAGCAGGTGTAGTACATGAAACTACATGAAGCAAATTCAGATTGCGTTCCTAGTAAAAAAAGGGCATGTATTTAAGGGTTTTTGTTTACCGCAAATCACATTTTAGAATCTTAATTGTGATAATGAATTCAAACACCAGCTTGAATTTCAATTGCGGGTGGGTGGGCACCTCAGAATCAAGTGTGAAGGGCCATAATTACTAAAGCAAAACATCCCTTCATGCCATCCATTGCAGAAGTCCAGATCCTCATCCTCGTTATTATAATAGCATGATTCCTTGGCCTGAATTTCAGACAAACAGGCCTCAAAAACAGATGAGATGTAGAAAGTCATGATGCTCAGCCATAACACGGGAAGATTCAAGCCTATTTGTTAATCTGTTAGCATTCAGGCTAAGATCATGCTAAGTTAGCCTGAATTTATGGTAAAGTGGGACATTACTTCATGCCATCCATTACAGAAGTGAAATCTGTCAAGCTCATATAGTCCAGGTCCTCATCATCCTCATAGTCCTCTGCAGGTCCTTCAGTCTCTTCCTGCTCATATATGGGGTTCCTCCTGGATAGCACTAGGCAGCATGGAAGTTGTTCTTGTTGCAGCGAGTAGTGATGGATAAGACGTGGAAGGTCTGGAAAGTCACGCCCAAAACCCTGTAAATTAGGTGGAGGAAAACACACAAAGATGTAAATGTACATGCTCAGCATAACACTTATATGACTACATGTACTTGGAACACACAAAGGCCAACTGCCTAGTTCACAAAAAGGTTAATTGCTAACTATATAGTACAGGCAGTTAACTCTTTTGTGCTCCAGGCATGCCATGCAGTTAGCTTTTGTGCGCTCCAAGCAGTTGATATATATACTTTGTCTGATCAGAGATGAGGGTGACGTATGTGTATATTTCACTTGTCGCAGTATTATATTGTACGTACTAACCTTATCACACAGGGCATATACATACATGTACATGGATGGTTGTCGGCACGCCTATAGCGCAACCAAGTAAAAACACTGACATCAACTTCAACTCTTGATAATTCAACCCTTTGTGTGAAATTTTGCTCTGCCAAAAAACAGTTTGGCAATTGGCAATACCATTTAAAATCCACACACCCACTATGGAAGATTACACTACCATGCCTATTCCACTTGCACCTTATGATTAATCTAGCTGGAAAATGTTGATAGCATTAAGGGATCTAAAATGAGCGTTTATTGTGTTTTCGACAGTATTTTTTGTGGGACATGAGAGCACCTCAGACCTATCGAATTGCATTCTGAATACTGAAGCATGTCTTTCTGATATCAAATAATTTTCATTTTTGAAAATCACAATATAATACAAATTTTATGACAAATTATAAAAATTTGATATTTTTCAAATTTTGATATGTAACAGTCCTCGAAGTAAATTATATAAATCTAATGACATATTCTTAAAGTGTATGTAGCAGGGAGGAAAAAGTCGACGGTCAATTGAAAATTTTGACCTTTCATATTGAAGATATGGATTTTTTCCCAAAAGACCTAATTTTTTCTGGCGTTTTGGGAAAAAAAATCCATATCTTCAATACGAAAGGTCAGAATTTTCAATTGATCGTCGGCTTTTTATCCCACCTACATACACTTTAAGTATAAATCATCAGCTTTATAAAGTTTACTTCAAGTACTGTTAAATATCAAAAATATCAATTTTAATGATTTGCCATAAAATGTGTATTAAATTGCGAATTTCAAAAATCAAAATTATTTGATATCAGAATGACATTCTTCGTATTCAGAATGCAATTGATATGTCTGATGTGCTCTAATGTCCCACAATAAATACTGTCCAAACGCTCATACCCCAGCCCTTAAGTAAATTTCAGCTGAATATTGTTGTAATTTATCAAATCAAGTTCAATTTTGCACAAGTTAGCCTAAAATTAGACAATTTTGTTTAGTATTCCAAAATTCAGGTAATCTCATTTGAAATTCACACTCCCTGTGTGGAAGATTAAGGTCATGTCTTCCATAAGATGTGTGTGAATTTCAACTGGAATACCCCATTTAGTGTCTCTCCATAATTAGACATTACATAGCCATCTCTTTTTCACAAAATAACATAATTTTCACAAAGACAGGGCAGCCTTTGAGTACAGCATGTTTTGCTTATGAACCTAACAGATGAGACTTAAAGATTCCAAATTGGAAAGTGCATAATTCAACAGTAAATCCACCATATTGGAATGTCACACATGTTGACCGAAATAGTGTACTTCTGGTATTTATCGGCAAAAGACCAAAATCAGAAGATAGATGTCAACTTTAAGCTTGAGTGTTACCATGTAGTGGTTCCCAGTGGAAAGCATTATGCACATAATGCATAGCAAACATGTAATTTAAATCAAAATTGCTGGACGCTTGGTGAAATAAACTGTCGGTGCACAATTTTGTTCTGCATGAGCGACACACAAACATGGCAGAGTCCCAACTCTTATATTTTCACTCTCTTCAGTACTTACTTTGATAGTATAGCCTCCATTTTTGGTTCTGACCACTAAGTAGTTGGCAATCTGTGATTCGTTAAAGTCTTTGTCCACTTTCATAGATAGAGCAAAGCATCCTGGATGACTCTTACTCTCTCTCACAATAAATGCACCTTTCTCTTCTTGCTGCAAGATTTCTACTGCTATCTCCCTGTATATACACATACAGAATAAGACAATATTAACAACAATATTAACAGTAAGTACCCACAGGCGAGTTTAAATTAGCTGTTTTGAAAAGTAAGAATTGTTCTATACAATATTAATGTTGTCAGTCAGTGTGATGTCATTTTCAGCCACCTTGTGAGTAAATCAATATAATTAAGTATACTGCTCCAGGTAAGTATCCTTACACTTAGAAAAATAATCACAAAATTGACAAAATGACAAAAAAAGGAAAATAAGAAATTTAACTTCTGATGAGTCGTGACCTACATACATAAAACAATATGACCCTCAATACTAGGCTATTTCAGTTGAAACCCATGATACACCCCCTATGGAAGACATGACCTTAATCTTGTAGGTTTAAAATGGAGCCACCCATTCAGGTAATCCTGTAAACTCACGGTCCTTGTGTGGAAGTCATAAGGGGTGTAGGATTTCAATTGGAATAGTTCATTGAAAGGAAAGTGGCTGGAAAGCCTGTCTAGTAGGCGGCTTCCTTCTTTTCTTCCTCATATATTTGGATAAAATAGCACCAGACCCGGCACCAGACACGAAGAGCTACAACACAGTGAACCATGACCTCAAAATGTAAGGACTAAAGGGGGTGCTATACATAAAATAAAACCATCAAAATCACATGGTTTTTTTCTTTGCTCCATTTGAACTCTTTGCACCAGTTTGCTATAGTTGAAATCCATATACTTCCTAATGGAAGACATGACCTTAATCTTCCACACAGGCCGGTGTAGATTTCAAATGGAGTACCCATTCAGATAACCCTGTTTGAAATTCACACTTCCTGCGTGGGAGATTAAGATCACGTCATAATAGCTAGAAATCAATGTCCAACAAACCACTCATTTGGCTTGATTGCATCATATATGATTAGCGATAATAATAAAGGGATAAGAAATAAAGGGAATGCAATATGATGTCACTCATGACAGACTCATCGTCATTTAAATAAAATTCTTGCGGATGTGCACATGATAATACCATAAAACATGCAGTAGGTATGAATGAATGAGGAATCGATCTAGGGACCTGTCCCTCTGTCATTTGAGAACTGTCCTTCAACATGGCTGTCATTTCCATTGTTATACCGTTTCAGTTGGTTTGTTGCATAGGGTCTATACAGCATATTGTGGCTTATGTCTAACACTGCCTATAATACTATGCAAAAGCCTAAAGCTTTCATTCGAACCACAGCATACAAATCTCTTTGATTATGAAACCTCAAAGGAGCCTGTGTCTCAAATAAAGGAGTAAACCCAGTTTTTGTTTTTAGCCTGAATTCATTATTGTGTTCCATTTAAAATCCACTCTCCCCCTGTACTGTGGAAGATTTAGGTTACATCTATGGGTTTTAGATAGAGTACACAATTGGGTATCTTCCATTTTAAACCACTCGCTACAGTTGTGGAAGATATTGTTTAAGCCATAGTACAGGAGGAGCGTGGGTTTCAAAATAATTAACCCTAGCCAATTCCATTTGAAAAACACACTCCTTCTGAGGTAGACTTGTATAGTATCTTCTACAGGGGATAGCAGATTTCAATTGGAACAGCCCATTCTGGCAACATGCAACTGATATAGTGTAGTGCTTCCTAGAGGGATGCATGTGGGGGAAGGAGACTAGCAGATGCTTCCGTTAGCTTTCTCCCCCTCCCTTGTGTTTTTTTTTTTAATTTTACTTCTACAAACCATAGCTACACCCAGGATTGCTGAACATTTTCAACCTAAATCCCGGGTCAAATCCCTATAAAGTCTCCTATTGTTTCTCTTAACCATTGCCTTCTATGAGACATGGCATTACCAGAATCACTGGAGCCAATTAAAAAAGATGCCCAATATTTTCTTAACCAGTGATTGCTATGGGTCAAGGAATGGTTAAAGGTCATGGCAAATATCTTTAAAATTCTTCCAATTGGGCCACCAAATAGAGGGGTTGGCAACTCTGGCTAGACCTATTTTAAAGGCAACATTTCAACACACTTGCATCCTGTAGCACAATATCATGCCTTCCCATGATGCATTTGTGAAATTACACCAAATCAGTCATGGAACCGTGCTATACTTTGCTCTATTCGCTACTTGCATGGTTTCGCCATTATGCACTATGTGCGGGGAGAGCCTCGAACTGGCAGCATAATGTGAAAGGAAGAATTACGTAACCTTACACAGAATGTTATGACTGGTTCAATTCACATTTGGTGCCAGTTCGAGGCTCTTCCGCACATAGTGTATAATGGCGGAACCATGCAAGTTGCGAATAGGATGGTAGTTGTCATGGAACTTCATCAAAGTCAATTGCGATTATCTAAAAATATCTCTCAAAACAAAAATCTCTCAAAGAAATTGACCTTTTAGGTAAATCCCATAATTCCTTGCGCAAGTCCCAGATGTCAACATTTGATGTCATGCTGTCTTGTAAAGCACAGTAGCGATGTTCGTTAAACGATGTGCGCATTAGCATGACGTCAAATAACGACATCTGGTGTCTAACGCATGGAATTATGTGATTTACCGAAAAGGTCAATTTTCTTAATTTTTCACCATTTAATGCTATGCGCCGGTTTATAGAAACACTGGAATGATGCATGCTGGGAAGCACATTTCTCTGCTGTCCTTGCATCCTGTAGGTGGCTGTTACTGACACACCCTCTTCCGCCACACCTGGTAAACAAACTCATATCGCCATGGGAACATTTCATATCCATAATTCAACACTCTCCCCACTGTCAATATGGATGGTGATTTTGCACAAACATAGATGCACGGGTGTGCGTACATGTATGTGTTTGACCAAATTAATTAACCTCATTTTTTTACCACTAGCTTTTAATATTGCCAATTTTTGCACGCTTCATCCACATTTTTTCCAGGAAATTTATTCTGGGCAAAAGTTCATTCTGCTTCATGGATTTTACATCAACCTCAATCACCCAAATCGTCGGCTGTATTCCATAGTGGCGTATAGTGATTTTTGGTCATTTTTTTGAAAATTGGAACATATGTTTTTAATGATGCTCTCTTTCATTTTTTCTTAGTCTCATCAGTCATAATTAGCTAATTAATTAGTAATTAATTAATTAAATGTGGCGTATAGTTACAAAGTGACATTTTTTGTATTCCATAGTGGCGTATCGACCATACGCCACTTTTTATACACATTTTATAATTATGAAATATCGGCAAAAATGAAAAACATCGTATGTCATAGTGGCGTCCGCGTATCGGACCTCTACGCCACTATGGAATACGAACGACAAAAAGTAACGCCATCGGGATTACACGGCGACCGAGGTGGCGTACGGTTAACGTTAGGTTAGGGTATTGCGTTTTGTTTGTTTTCCATAGTGACGTATAGTTTTATTTTCAGTTTGCCAGCAATAGTATGTATTTATTTCTTTTGAAAAATATATAACAATAAAATTTATTTAGTTTACTACAGAAATTCCACATTATTTACAAAATATAATGAATGTCTGATTTACACAACTCGATTTTAAATTGGCATTTCTTCAAACCCGATTTTCTCGAAAAGTTGTTTATTCGCGGCGCCCCACTATACGCCACTATGGAATACGGACGACGAAATGTCAAAAACAAATCTACACTGCTGCCAAAAATCACAAGATACAATCACAAGTGTGTTGTTCCTTCCTAATCTGTTGGACACTAAAATTCCAAACAAATTTGTAAATCCCCATGTTCACTCACAACTTGTTTGAAAACCCCAAACAAATTAAAGTTGAGACCCTCTGGCTGGCATATAAACGAGTAGGGAGCTAAAAGAAGCCGTCTGGCAGAAAAAGAGTTAACATGCTATTAAATAAACTAGGGAGGTTCACTTTAATGCATTGATTTATAACTTCCTTTTTTTGACAGGAGCTAGGATATAACAAACTATATATTGCATTGAACTTTAAAAGGTGCATAGAAGAAGAGTATCTACATATTTCAATTATTAGCATGATCAGTCCAATTTGATCATATAGGCTATTTAACAAAATAAGTGCACTGCAACCTCTGTAACTGTCTTTAGCGGAGATCAGAATGTTGTCAACAATGATGATCACTGGGAATATAGGTATTGAATGTAAATTAGTGATTATTGATGAAAATCCTCAGCCAAATGGAAGTAAAAAAAGTGATTTGCCTTAAAATACAGCTTAACTCTGTAAAACTTTCACACAGGACCTATTTTCCCACCCACATACACATATAATGCACTTACATGCAAATGAATGTACCCTGATAAAAAGGAGGTACAGGCACATGATGTCTGTCTCAACAAACTGCCCTGGTCTTATGTCTCACACCTGAGTCTTAAATCTAATTCCTATAACCTTCACTTAATCCTCAACTTATAATAAGAAAAACAATCTAAGCCTCCAAATCCCCATATCTTGGGTCACTTAGTGCTATACACATGATACATGTACCTGTTATTCTAATATGATTAAAAAATCACAACATAAAATCCTACATGTAGAATGATTCGGCATTGTGCTTCCATAACTGACTCTGATATTAAGGATGGGGTATGAACGTTGGACAGTATTTATTGTGGGACATTAGAGCACATCAGACATATCGAATTGCATTCTGAATACGAAGAATGTCCTTCTGATATCAAATAATTTTGATTTTTGAAATTACAGCAATGTAATACACATTTTATGGCAAATCAATAAATATTGATATTTTTGATATTTAACAGTACTTGAAGTAAACTTTATAAATCTGATGATTTATACTTAAAGTGTATGTAGGTGGGATGAAAAGCCGACGATCAATTGAAAATTTTGAAGATATGGATTTTTTCCCAAAACACAAAAAAAAATAGGTCTTTTGGGGAAAAAATCCATATCTTCAAATCATATGAAAGGTCAAAATTTTCAATTGATCGTCGTCTTTTCCTCCCAGCTACATACACTTTAAGAATATATCATTAGATTTATAAAATTTATTTCGAGGACTGTTATATATCAAAATATCAAATTTTAATAATTTGTCATAAAATTTGTATTATATCGTGAATTTCAAAAAATGAAAATTATTTGATATCAGAACGACATGCTTCGTATTCAGAATGCAATTCGATACGTCTGAGGTATAAACGCTCATTCTAGATCCCTTAAACAACACTTTGTGTAATCAGTGGGCATGCAGCCACAACGCATATAACCAACTAATGTATAATTTGATAATTGGTTGGGGTTAATTTCATTCACAACAACTTCCTTCCTACAATTATCCTTACATGGCCCTTGCCCTCCCCTGCAGGGACATGTATGCAAGAGATATATAGATATATATATATAGTACACAATTGTTTGCCCACGCTATCAGCCAAAATATCATCTCCAAAGGCAAAGTTCAATATCCTCCAATCAACAAGTGTAGCTCAAAAGTTGATCTCAAGTTGGAGTATGAGTTTGCGTACCCAACACACTCACAGTTCGTTCTATGCATATAGAAACCTATTAGGATTACAGAACTGTGTACTGACAGATGAGCATGTTTGAGAGAGATCCTAGCACTAACTGTGTCATAAAGATCAATGAGCAGAAATAGGTCAATTGGATTATTGATAAATAATAGACCGTGATTTTTATTTGAAAATCCATTTGCCATGTAAGTATAATGTCGGCCTATCCTACGGCTGACAGTAAAATATTTCACATGATTTGTTGGGAGTGGTCTTCTTTTCCTTGTTCTTTGTCTTCAACCCTGTTTCGTTATTTCCTTTCCAAAAAGCTAGCATGCTATAGGCTTTTTAGTCTGGCTTGGGCATTAATTTTAATAGTGCCTGGTCCCATCAGGACCCAAGTGTGTCTCCACATTGAGCTGCTGTTTACACAAATAGGTTTGAAGTCCTGTATTTGAGGATTCACATATAGCTCGGTGGTTACAGCATGTGACCTGCACGAACAGAGTCCCAGGTTCCAATCCCGCATGGTTGGGCATCCGAGAATTTTGTCCATGATACTATTCACTTGTGCATGTTATGCGAGTTTGTAATTCAATGTTTCATTTGTTCTAGACTAGTACGTAGGCTTACCAGTACGTGATGTATGTTTCTTCTCCCACTTTAATTACTAAGACTAAGTATTTACACATCAAATTAATAATTTCCCAAAGAACTTTCTCTTCTTGCATCCACAGGATTAAGGGATCTAGAATGAGCGTTTATTATGTTTCGACAGTATTTTTTGTGGGACATGAGAGCACCTCAGACCTGTCGAATTGCATTCTGAATACTGAAGCATGTCTTTCTGATATCAAATAATTTTCATTTTTGAAAATCACAATATAATACAAATTTTATGACAAATTATAAAAATTGATATTTTTCAAATTTTTGATATATAACAGTCCTCAAGTAAATTATATAAATCTAATGATATATTCTTAAAGTGTATGTAGCTGGGAGGAAAAGCCGACGGTCAATTGAAAATTTTGACCTTTCATATTGAAGATATGGATTTTTTCCCAAAAAGACCTAATTTTTTTGTGTGTTTTTTGAAAAAAATCCATATCTTCAATACGAAAGTTCAAAATTTTCAATTGTTCGTCGGCTTTTCATCCCACCTACATACACTTTAAGTATAAATCATCAGATTTGTAAAGTTTACTTCTGAGTACTGTTAAATATCAAAAATATCAATTTTTAATGATTTGCCATAAAATGTGTATTAAATTGCGAATTTCAAATAATCAAAATTATTTGATATCAGAAGGACATTCTTCGATTCAGAATGCAATTCGATATGTCTGATGTGCTCTAAAGTCCCAAAATAAATACTGTCCAAACGTTCATACCCCACCCCTTAACACATGGTCGATTCTATACTAGGGATTTCCCACCAGAAATAAAATAATCCTCTGAATAAAGTGACAAAATGTCAGTAGGTCAACACTATATTTGCCAATAAAAACACCAACATCAAGAAAGTAGATTTTGACTAGAAATGTATAATTCTCTCCATACAGGTGCAACTGCAGACGACAAGTCTTAAATTTTCTTAAACAATTCAAAATTGTATTAAAATTAATACAAACAAGCCTACTATTGGTTGAGTGGTTCAAGAGATAGCTCTTGATATTTTGAGAAAATATCTTTGACTTTTTATGTTGAAGCCTAACCAGCATGCAAGCATCTTTGTTCTTCCAAAGTGAAATGCATATATTTATAAGCAAACCCCAACGATTTGTGGAAAAAATTGGCAAATTGCATGAAAAAAGGTAAATCGCATGGAATTGCACAGTGAAAAATATCCAATTTTGCAAGAAATTGCACAGAATATAGCACATTGCATTGAAACTTGCAAATTTTGTGAGGAATTTTGTGATAAATGGCAAATTTTGTGGGGAATTACACAGAGTTTTGATAACATCACAAGTTTGAAGAGCAGTGTGTGTACAAGGTTTACATCAAGTGGGTCAGATCATTTTTGTGAGCAAAATGGCAGAAAACAAGAAGGAAAAAACCCTACATTTTGATAAATTTGGTGGATTGCACAGAAAAAGTCCAATTGTGGAGACAAAATCTTATTGCGCAAAGCGTCGCAGAATTTCATGCCGTGAAAATCGTTGGTAAATAACATAGTAGATCCAGCCTCTTACCTTTCTTTTTTTTTACTGCTATTAAATACAAAAAAGTATTTAATGGTACTCAACAGAACAGATGGACTGCTTCCTTAGTGTAAGTGTGTAACCAGCATTATAGACTCATCATGAAGAGTTATACATTGCTCTCCTTATCAAGCTTTAAATTGGACCATTTACATGTTGGAAATGTCTTCTGTGGGGGAGTATGAATTTCAAATGGAATTAGCCAACATTAGCCAAAACTAACCCTTCCTCTGTGGAAGATTCAATTTGAATCATTCTCACAGGGTGTATGAAATTCAAACGAGCTGCCTAATGTGTTTATTCCATTTGAAATTCCTACTCCCCTATGGAAGATATTTCCAAAATCTTCCACAGGGGCAGTGTGGATTTTAAATGGAATAGCCCATTAATTTACCTTGGTATTGCTGCTTTGAACCATGATGCTTGACTGATATCTTTATACCATGTGGCTTGACTAATATCCTTGATATCTTTGATATCTTTGATTTCTTTGATATCTTTGATATCTTTTACTGGTGCACTGCGATTATCTCCATGAAGTGATGTTGACCTGGAATATAAATAAAAAGGGAAAGTTCATTAGTACCATACATGGAGCACTTGATCTTAGCAGATTCTTTATCAAAAGCAAAATGTCAAAGTAATGCTCTCAGAATTGCACTTCTGTGTAAAGCCAAACCAACCTGTGGACATGGCCTTAATATTTTACACAGGGAGTGTGAATATCAAATGCGATCTCCTGAATGGTGTTTCCATTTGAAATCAAAACTACAACAGCTGAAGGCTTTTTTTATAAATTCATTCTTGAAAACACCCAATGTTCTTCAACATTTGATATAGAAATCAGTTTGATTGTAGCAGGAACATTTTTGTATCGGTATTGAACTGCAATATATCCCTTCCATATGGATTGAAAGTTGTTATACTTAGTTCTTTGGGTTAATAGGACGAACAAATTTGATTCTTCCCCCAGAGTAGCCAGTGCACATAAACGTTGAAAAAAAACCCCACCCAAAACAATGCATCTGACCGGATTTGAACCGGCGACCTCCATAATACTAGCACGACGCTCTAACCAACTGAGCCACAGAGGCACGCTGGAGAAGAACAGAAGATATAAATCTATAGGTATAAGGTTTGAATTTGTTTTAAAGAAGAGCAAAAGAAGAGAGATAGAATTTGCTGGAAAAGAATGGAAAATATAAACCTAGTAGGTAAAGGTATAAGGTTAAAAATGTTTTAGGTGAATGGAATTCAACTGGAATATCTCATTGACTCTGTGCCAGGAAAATCTCATGTTTGCAGTTGTCTGCCATAGAATAGTAACAACTGGTTTTAACTGGAATTTGTCATTTCAGAGAAAGGATAATATTAGATAAATTTTGCAGGAATAGAAAACTGACCAGTTCTTCAATGTGCATTGATTGGGGAGGTAATGTGCTGCAGATAATGGATCCCATTTTTTCTGGCCTCTGGAATAACAATGGCCCCTTTCAGGTTAATTTTGGTAGAAAAATGACATTATTTTCACCCTTTTAAAACAAGAATATCCCATTTCTACTAACTATCCATGAACTCATGCATGGTTAGATTATGCTGACTAAAACACACTGGGGTTAAGTGGTCCTTTAGTGATTGTTACTATAAAAGCGATGTTAAACACTGATAAACTCAATAAAATGTCTGGAAATTGGCTGAAAGGAGTTTTGAGTTTATGAAGTCCCCTGTATTATGAATTTGGGGGAGGGAAGCCAAGAAAAACACAAAAAACACAAACCTCAGAATCAAGATTGCCGGGTGTTCAATAATAAAGCAATTTCCAGAACAAGCAATTGGAATTTAACCAAATAATCCAAATTTTGCAAGTCTGCCAAAACTTGCTTCATTCTGTATGAACATGCAGTTTTTATAATGTCACCATGTGATTATGTTACCATGGCAACATCCTTACCTTGGTGGCAGAGGTGGTGCAGCTCCATGACTTGGACTTCTCTTGCATCTAAATTTGCCGATTTCAATTTCGACCTTATGACCTTTATGTCCCGGCGCCCTCGGACTGACCAATTTATTGTCCACTTTGTTCTCTTTAACAGGCGAGTTTAAACCTTTCATATTATTAGGCCTTTGTGGCATAACAGGTTCAGGTGGTAACTGACCATCAAAATTTTTGGGTGGTACAAGTTCTCCATTTAATTTGAGACTTGTTTGTGTTGCACTATCTGTCAATGATGATGACGACGACGTTGATAACGTCGGCGATCTTTGTCCACTTTTGAGTTGTCTTGGCGCTGGTAGAGGGCGTAATACTTTTACTTCACCCTCATCACTTTGGTTACTGTCCGATTTGATGCTACTACTATCGTCGTCGCTGTTGACCTTTAACCTTTGATTTGGGATGTTTTTCCTCGGTGCAGGTTGAGGCCTTGATTTAGGAGGGTCCTCATTTTTTGGTGTTGTTAGTGTATCATTATCTTCGTCATTATTGTCTTCTTTGTTCTCTTTGAGAGTGTCATTATCCTTTTGTGCTTTTATAGTATCACTATCCTCATTATTATCTCCGTTTGATATTACCGACGATGCATCTGCTTCAAACAACTCACTGGGTGCATCCCGTTCTGTCGGCGACAATCTCAAATCGGGATCCATCCACTCATCGATGGTGGCGCTTTCAACCGTAGCATTAATAAATTGTTCCAATATTGCATAACTTCTACTATAATCAAAAGAATCTCTCTCGGAATATTCACTATCTCTATATGTGTCACAATTCAATTCGTTATCATCATAACCATTCCATGTATATCCATCTGTACCATCAGGTACACCATCGTCACTTTCGCGTCCACCACCATACACAAACGGTGGCGGTACTGATGAATCTTGCAGCAAGATTTGGCCAGGACTTGAATGCTGCAATTCTGCTGCTGCCATCTTTTCTCGAAGCCCGGGAGGCGCCGTTTCGTCCTGTAAACAACAAACAACAAAATATTTCAGTTACAACGCTGCATATGTAGCATTAGCATATATATATATATCAACGGGCAAAATTATTGGACACAATTTAAGAGGGCGCACCACCAAGTCACTCTACATTTTATGTACCAGTGAAATGTGGTCAAAATATTTTAACTTGTGGCTTTATTTTCTAAACCTATACTCAAAATTTGCATGTTTTTAGCTCATTGTCTAATTGAAGTAGTGGGAGAAAAATTCCCACAATATTTGGAATCAGCATGAAAAATGCATTATAAATGAGTACAAACAAGCCCAATATTGGTTCAGAGGTTCTTGAGATGGCTCTTAAAATTTCAAGAAAATATCTCAAAAATTTTGAACTTTTTATGTTGAAGCCCATGGCCAGCATGCAAAGTCTAAAAATATCATGATACAGTAGATATATTAAATGCCCCCTTGACCTAACTTATAATCAAGCACACAAGCCCCTGATTAGATTGAATAGAACAGTTTTCCAAATGTGCCACTGAATTTTAGAAAATGTTCTTCCCCCAAATGACATTACATAGTCAATGCTTCTTACTATATAGTCTTTCATACAGCAATCTCTATATTAAATTTCCTATTAATTACTGAAAAAAGTTACAGACCTGTAATAATATGTGGCAGCCGTTGGCGTCTGCTTCCGGAATCACTCGCAGCGGCGATGTCGTTGCTGTTAAACTATTGACGGACCATTCATCTGCCCGTTCTATGGAGTAATACGGTGGCGGGGGTAGTGGGCGACACTTCTCAAGCGCCTGTTTTGTGACCTGCAACGGTAGTTTGTAATATAATTGTTATGAAGGACATTTAAAAATATACCAAGACGTAAATCCTGTCATTAACAAGTGTTTCTAGACATTATATCCCACAAAATCCCATCACAATAAACACCAGACTTGAAAACAATAATTAAAATGCATACCGTTAGTTGGAATTGTGGAAACATAGTTGCTGAAACCTGACATCACAAACTGACTGAACATTGAAAATGGTAACAACTACGTACAGCAAGCAGTGAAATGACTTCAAAGTGATTTTACTATTCCAGTTGAAATGGGTGACTCCATTTGAAATCTACACCCCCTGTGTAGAAGATTATTTCATGTCTTCTATATGAGGTGTATGGATTTCAACTGGAATAGCCCATTTAATGGGGTAAGAAAACACTGCATGCATTAACTAAGCTTAAGTAAGTGGAAGGATTGTGCAAAATTTGCTACTTCCTGCGTGCCAGGAGAGTCTAATTAAAAAGTTACGTATGTTGCATAGACAACTGCCAAAAAGTTGTCTTGTCTTGAGAACATGCAACCACAACATGCATGATATAAATATTCATAAATAGTATGTGAATATTCATGAATGGTCAATATTATGAAACAGGAAAACACACAAAATAGATATAGGACAATAATAATTATGAATCAATTGGATGAAGATGTTTGAAACCAATCAACATAATTTAATTTTATAATGGCCAGAGGGAAGTTCAAAATAGAATGCATCCTGCCCTCGATCACATGGCTGTCAAGCGTGTTGCCAGATTTTGTGACAAGAGCCCAAAAGTAATGAACCCTTTTTCCATATTACATGGTTATAAAGATATTTTATAAATAAATTTATGAAACTAAAAGATAATTTATCTGCTAGTAATATCATCTCTCTAGAGCCCAACCCTACAACCCAGTAGGGGGGTCTTGATTTTGGATTTCATTGGAATGAATTTTGCTAAGTAAAAGCAATGAAGGATCTGCACTTTTTCCAGATTTTTGGAGAAAAGTTTGACACACACCCTATCTCTACACCAGAACTTGCGACTCAAAGTTATATCAAAAAGCTTGCAAATTTACCCCAAATCTGCCGCACATCCCCATACACACCTTTCCACTAAGAACCACCCACATCGTAGAATCTATCCCTTAGAGTGGCAGCCATTATTGTAAGCACCAAAGAAAAACGCGATTTGGGAAGCCAAAAAATGCACCACGATTTAAAAACCACGCAAAAGACATGATTCCCCCAAAAAAAAAAAGAAAAAAACACACACAAATTCTTTTTTAAAAGAAGTTATAGACCCTAAAAAAGGTTGGAACCAGAGAAATACTGCCACTGCGATCACGGTTTCCTCCAGTGCTTACATTATTGTATAATCTTGCTGACTGATTAAATCATCTCGGATTATTGAAGTCACGTTTCCCTACAAAGGTTATCAGCTGTAATTAATTTAATACCTCATTGATTTTGTGTTAATTAAACTCAAGTATTAACATCATAATACAGAATCAATTGTAATCATGGATACATGTATTAATTTGAGTACATAAAGCAATGGTGTTATAGAATTGAATACCTGAGTGGAAGAAGGGCCCAACTCCAATTTTTTACAAAAATGAGTTAGACCCAGCATTTTATTGCCAGCAGACTGATCTTCCTTGTGTGTGAAAGATGAGCCAAAATCCACTCCCTAAATAGTCTTTCACATACATTTAATCATGGTTTTCATGGAAGAAAGGCCCAACTCCATGGAGTTGGGCCCTTCTTCCACAAATATAGGGTTAAAGAGGAATTTTGTTCATCCATGAAATCTGCTTTTCACTGCAATAAATTATCTTGCTAACATATTACATGAGTTCTACTTGTGCAATTAATGGTGATTACATAATTTCTGTAGCTATTTATAACACAGAACTGGCACTTGCAGTATATTAGTGGAAGAAGGGCCCAACTCCAACTCGTATTAAGACCTGTACCGCTGCCATGGAAACATCAAATATAATTTCAATGTATGTACTATTGTATGTTCATGTATTAAAGGTCCCCTGAAGATGAAAACGTTCTGTCTATAAAACTTTTCCAAATATTAAGTTTTTTCTTAATATCTCAAAAACAGTTTTGATGGAGTTGGGCCCTTCTTCCACTCAGATATTCAATTAATCAAGCTTTATTACAGATACCAATTCTGCTTCAAAACCTTCATTGAAATAAGATTTGCTTGTTTGTTTGTTAGTTGTTTATTATTTTTGACACATTTAGACTCAATCTACTCCTGATTTCTGCAAAATGCAGCACTATTTTAAAGTATTTTTATGGATTAATGTTAATTTCAGCCAGTTTCAGATAAATTTTATGAATCTCATCCCTGGGTTTAATTTGGGGGCAGGTATTTTCAATCAGTTTGTTCTCAACATTTTTATTTTGAAGCGCAGACCTGCGCCTTTTCACCTTTCATGTAATTTGCATACTTAATTTGCTTTTAATGACTACAAGTTTTCATGAGCATCCTTGAAAGATTAATTTTGTCATTTCAAAATGAACCAAATTAACGTAAGTATGATTTTATCATGGACTGCAGTTGATCCCAAGGACACTACTACCTTTCTTGCAGATTGTGATTGGCTAATTACACAATTTAATCATTTGAGTAACCAATCATAATAGAGCTTTTAGATCTCTTAGCAACTTAAGCTTTTAAAAACCTTAGCTTTACTGACTTTCCTTACCATATCTCTGATTGGCTCAATACATTACTATACCCTCTTTGTAACCAATCAAAATATTTGTTAGAGGCCAATAATTCAGCCAGTAGTGCCTCTGAGGTTTTCATCAGTTTTCTAAAGATATTCCCAGTGTCTTCAAAATATTCTACAATGCAGCTTTCATCACTAATTGCCTGGTGTGGGTGGATGTTTGCAAACATGTACGTGTTAGGATACACGCGCATGCCAAACTTGACACAAATCAGCTGACATCCAGATGCACTGCCAGGGAAGGAAAAATGGTTTCCTTAAAAAAATGTCTGCAGCAAGCAGGGCATAAATTGAGCTAATATCACGTGTAGCCAAAATGCTTCTCATTTCCAACCAAATTCTATATATTGTTGATGTTTTGAGCATTTTGCAACTCCATTTGAAATCCATGCTCCCCTGTGGAAGATTTAGTTAAACCTTCCACAGAGGGAGTGTGGATTTCAACCAAATTCTATATAATGTTGATGTTTTGAGCATTTTGCAACTAAATTTGAAATCCATGCTCCCTCAGTGGAAGATTTAGTTAAACCTTCCACAAGGGGAGTGTGGATTTCAACCAAATTCTATATAATGTTGATGTTTTGAGCATTTTGCAATTCCATTTGAAATCCATGCTCCCCCTGTGGAAGATTTAGTTAAACCTTCCACAAGGGGAGTGTGGATTTCAACCAAATTCTATATAATGTTGATATTTTGAGCATTTTGCAAATCCATTTGAAATCCATGCTCCCTCTGTGGAAGATTTAGTTAAACCTTCCACAGGGGGAGTGTGGATTTCAAAAGGGTTTTTTTGTCACCTAAGGGAAACAAGGCGGTTCTCGAACCACGAGTCTCGCCTGCTTTTGTGACCGCCTGCTTTTGCGATAACTGTTGGTAGAGAGGTAAATGAATTTGGCGGTTATCGGCTGGGCACGATTATCTGGCCGATGGTAACTGTACCCACCAAGTTTCATGCCCATGCAACAGTTTTTACTAATATGACCTCAGATGGCCCTTGGTGGCCCTGAAATGACCTTCTAAAATTTTGGCTCTAAATGTGGACTGTACCCCTCGTGCTAAGTTTCATGCCCATACGACAGTTTTTACTAATTTGACCTCAGATGACCCCTGGTGGCCCTCGAAATGACCTTCCAAAAATTTGGCTTGAAATGTTGACTGTACCCATCAAGTTTCATGCCCATACGAGTTTTTACTAATTTGTCCTCAGATGACCCCTGGTGACGATGAAATTACCTTCCAAATATTTGGACTTTAAATATTGACTGTACCCACCAAGTTCCATGTCCATCCAACAGTTTTTACTAATTTGACCTCAGATGACCCCTGGTGACCCCAAAATTACCTTCCAAAAATTTGGCTTGAAATGTTGACTGTACCCACCAAGTTTCATGTCCATACGACAGTTTTACTAATTTGACCTCAGATGACCCCTGGTGACCCCAAAATGACCTTCCAAAAATTTGGCTTTAAATGTTGACTGTACCCACCAAGTTTCATGTCCATACGACAGTTTTACTAATTTGACCTCAGATGACCCCTGGTGACCCCAAAATGACCTTCCAAAATTTGGCTTTAAATGATGACTGTACCCACCAAGTTTCATGCCAATACGAAGTTTTAATAACTTGACCTCAGATGACCCCTGAGTGACCTCGGATGACCCCGTAATGACCTTCCAAAATTTGGCAAAACCAAAGAACTATTTCATCAAAGTAATAAATCAAAACAGAAAGATGCTTCCTTTACGAGTTATCACTCATTGAAAGTGCTACTTTGCTATACTTTACATGGAAAGCGACTATCTTAAAGTCGCCATATTTCCTTAATTACATGACCGATCAAGCTGTTATTGGGATATGTGATGCACAGTTGAAAATTAATTATTAAAAGATTTGGTGACCTCAGTTGACCTTTGACCTTGTATGTGACCTTTGACGTCACAAACTTGGAAAAAGTATGTTGCCCTGAAAAATCAAATTTGGCAATACCAAAGAACTATTTCATCAAATAAATCAAAACAGAAAGATGCTTCCTTTACGAGTTATCACTCATTGAAAGTGCTACTTTGCTAAACTTTACAAAGAAAGCGACTATCTTCAAGTCGTCATATTTCCTTAATTACATAACCGATCAAGCTGTTATTGGGATATGTGATGCACAGTTGAAAATTAATTATTAAAAGATTTGGTGCCCTCAGTTGACCTTTGACCTTGTATGTGACCTTTGACCTCATGAAAATCTAATCAGGTCGAGTACCTCTGGCCACGCAACTCCCCACCAAGTTACGCCACTGTACCCCATACGGATCTCCAGATAATCTGTTCACAAGGTATTTTGCTTATTACGCATATATTATGCAAATTAGGTACTTAATTACCATATTTTACGCTCAAAATCTAATCAGGTCGAGAACCTCTGGCCCCGCTTACTCCTCATCAAGTTACGCCACTGTACCCCATACGGATCTCCAGATAAGCTGTTCACAAGGTTTTTTGCTTGATACGCATCAAATACGCATAAATTATGCAAATTAGGTACTTAATTAGCATATTTTGCGCTGAAAATCTAATCAGGTCGAGAACATCTGGCCACGCTTACTCCCCACCAAGTTACGCCACTGTACCCCATACGGATCTCCAGATAAGCTGTTCACAAGGTTTTTTTTGCTTGATACGCATCAAATACGCATAAATTATGCAAATTAGGTACTTAATTAGCATATTTTGCGCTGAAAATCTAATCAGGTCGAGAACATCTGGCCACGCTTACTCCCCACCAAGTTACGCCACTGTACCCCATACGGATCTCCAGATAAGCTGTTCACAAGGTTTTTTTTTTGCTTGATACGCATCAAATACGCATAAATTATGCAAATTAGGTACTTAATTGGCATATTTTGCGCTGTAAATCTAATCAGGTCGAGAACATCTGGCCACGCTTACTCCCCACCAAGTTACGCCACTGTACCCCATACGGATCTCCAGATAATCTGTTCACAAGGTATTTTGCTTATTACGCATAAATTATGCAAATTAGGTACTTAATTACCATATTTTGCGCTCAAAATCTAATCAGGTCGACACCCTCTGGTCATGCTACCCCCTATAAAGTTTCATCATCATAGCACTTACGGTTCTCAAGATAACGCGTTCACAAGCTTTTTCCAACACACACACGCACACACGCACCCCCACACACACACACACACGGACACACACACACCATAGTGATTACTAAGTCTCTCCCTGAACATTCAGGCGAGACAAAAACTATCCATCCCAAGTGACCCCTCCTCCCCCATCCCTATTAAATAGCTATACATTATATCCAATTGCAGTATAAAGGCACACTCTTAACAAACCCACCAAGGTTTCAAAATAACCATCTCAAGTGACACCCTCTTGCCTATCCCCGGGCTCATCCCCTTACTTTATCCTATCATAATATGTGATGCGATCAAGCCAAATCAGTCGGAACTCAGAAATATTGATTTTGAGATATAGCCAAACAAAGGAAATTTTTCCTTTTGTTTCCTCTTGTTTTGAAAACTCTTTAATTGCTCATATCTTTGGAACTGGTTGTTCAATTTCAATGGGATTTTTCTGCAAAATCTAGCTAGTACATGTAAATCAGTGGTAGAGCGCTCAGCCCGACAAGCGAGAGGTCTGGGGTTGGTTCGAGTCCCTCACAGGCAGGTATGTCCGAGTTTTTACTCTGGTATATCTGCCTATGCATGTTATGTTTCCATTTGTAAATTCATGTTTAATTGTGCTAGTGTGCGATGCGTAATTCTTCTTTCCCCTGTACATGTAAATGCTTTTTACTATCCTGAAACTTTAATATTGCCGAGTTCCAACTGATTT
This sequence comes from Amphiura filiformis, assembly GCF_039555335.1. NCBI lineage: Eukaryota > Metazoa > Echinodermata > Ophiuroidea > Amphilepidida > Amphiuridae > Amphiura > Amphiura filiformis. Next base: position 19,071,582 of record NC_092634.1, on the reverse strand, counting down.
TGCTTGATCGCATCACATATAATGGAGGTTATGGCACCTGTAGAAAGCTCTTATTCCATAATCTCATGAAATTTTAGGCATTATATGTGTTCCATTTAGTTGTTATACTAGTGATAGCCATGTTCTACATGCTATAGTATACTATTCTATGGGCTATTGTGAAACATGTTTTTCATTCCAAAAACAAAACTGTTAGGGCAATTTAACTCAAAACTTGGAAAATCAGATTATTTTGGTACATGCCTCAATGTGAGGTACAAAACACAATATGAACAAATCTGAGCACCCACCTTTAATATCATCATGGTAGAGCTAATTGCATTAAAAGCTACACACCCAACCACGCCCAATGCCTTTTATATAACCAGCAATTTTAAGCTTTGTTTGTGATATTCATGGTAATTACTGCATCATCTTATACAACAGATTTGCAACTGAACCTTGAAATGCAAATTCATCATTGTGCTGGCAGATGCATATGTTTTTTCGTATCACTTATTTATTCCATATTCCTGATTAAAAAATGAATTTAATTTTCCTCTAATAGATCCATATTATATGCTTACGAAAATATTGTTTTTGTCTGTTTGTTTTATATTACCAGGAAAAAAATAGTACATTTCCCAGTGAAGAGTGAACCATGGACCATATAGACACTTGCTAATTGATTGATTCCACAGTCCTTATAAATTAATTTCTTTTTCCTCTATCCTTATTTCTGGGAATCTTGTCTTTATCAGTTTACTAACAAACCAGAAAAAAAAAATGAATATTACAATCCTAATATATTAATGTATCTCTTTCCTCAATTCTTATCATTTATAGAATATTGTTCCTATCATTTTATTAACCAAAATTACTTTAATTCTTGCTTGGAAAAACAGTGGCATGATTGACGGGAATTATATAAAATAAACATAATTTGTCCTTTTTTTCTAAATTTTTCTTCTCTTTCTTAATTCTTGCTTGTTATTATGTGCCACATTGTCTTACGCTCAGCTAAGGTGAATCAATCATCATAATTTTATTATATAACAGAATAAAACGGTACATTTCCCAGTATATAGCATAAGTGGTGCACCTTTTATTATTGCACATTAATTGAATCAAATCAAACCATTAAATTTGATATGACAAGTCTCATTTCAATTAAGTCAAAGCTTCATGTGTACCACCTAGTGATGGGTACAGATACAATGGGCGTATCCAAAGGAAAGGAGGTTATTAAATCACTCTCATCATGCTCATGGGATCTAAATAGACAACAGAACTAAGGAAATATCAGTTTCTATAAGTGTAAAAATATTAAAAGGTACATAATTATATTCTTAAGTGTAATTTATTAAATTTAGCATTTTAATGCCTACTTTTATCTTTCCACGTACCGTAATTCCAAAAATTAAAAAATTAAAAATTACACAAAAAAGGCATGCATTTTTGCTGTTTTCATTTTGCATATATTACTAAGCAGATATTTAGCTTCCAGACAAGGGCTCAAAATAAAAAGGGCTTAGAGTGATTAACCCTCAAAATTAAATTATGGGGGAAATTTTAAATAGGAAGTAAACCCTGAAAGGAAACTATTTTGAGGCCTGTGGCTCAAATTAAATGGGGAATATGGGTATTAAGCCACTGAAGTCCCAAATGCAGCACCAAAAGAAATTTAAATCAAAAAGCCAAAAACATCAAAATAAATTCATCTTACAAATGGAATCACCAATCTTCGCAAAAGAGCTTGGTCCTCTTTAATTGATCAAAATGATAATTTTGGTGACTTTGATGTTATGTTGAAATTGAGAAGACCTGCTTCACAATAATTCACCCAATTTGTAAACTGCAAATATTAAGATCCATACTTGGTCAGTTCAAATTAAGAAGTACTTACTCCTCTTTTTCCTCCTTGGTTAGTTCATATTTTAAAATTAGCGTTTTTGCTGAATCCTTTAGTCTCAAGGCTCATGAATATTCCTACCGGTAATGTAATATGTTCATTCTGTAACTACTCAAATGTCCAATCAATGTTTTGTGTCCATAGCCCTGAAGTACTTGATGAAATGCAATGGTAGTGTGCATTTACATACAAGCATGTAGTTGCAAATTCCTTATCTACACAGTATTTATGCGACATTCATCCATCAATCCCATTTATCAAACAAATCATTGCGCTTTAATTAGTATTGTGTCCCACGCACCAAGTGAATCTGTTGTACATGTAGTAGGAGCAGGCATATAAATCTCATTCGTAGCTCACAGTGTATGTAAATATCCACATCACAATACTCAGATTCACACTAGATGCTCTGATCCTATAGATGCTGAATGGTATCAACCTCAGCCTCTCACACAGGTGTCGACTGCAGACGACAAGTGCCAAATGTTGAGAATTTCAGAACTGTACATTTTTGAAACAAGCCCAGTATTGGTGTTCTTGAGATAGCTCTTGATATTTTGACAAAAATATCTCATAACTTTGTATGTTGTAGCCTAGCGCGTAAAGCATTAAAGAAATAGTGAGTGCAGCCACGTTAAATCGTGCACACACTAGAGACAGAGGAAATATTGCGTACATGTATACAATGCATGCAATGAAAACGACAACTACTTCATCATAAGCAAACACTTCAAATCGCTGCAATGCTGAACGGCCAATCAACCTGACCTCAGAGTAATTATCTAGTGAAGACACAAAAGCCCTAACCAACTATCACCATCACTGACGCGACTCATCAAAGACAGAAAGTGTTGCTCTGTATATACATTGTACAGTGTGTACAGTGAAAAAGACGGGCACAATCATCCCTGCCAGCTGAGTGCCAGAAAGCCTGACGTTGGTATATATGGGAGACAAGCATGTACGTACCGTATAGACACACAATGAGCACTATCATCCAACACACACAAGAGACAGTGACTGAGAGGAAACATCATTGTCGTACACACAGCCTGATAGAGACAGGCATATTTTACTGTCTTGAACCTCCCCACATGGGTTGACTGCAGACGATAAGTTCCATTTTTTTTAAATTGAAATATTTCAGCATTGTACATTTTTCATAACCATAATTGGCATCAGCATGACAAATGCATTAAAATGAGTACAAACAAGCCTAGTATTGGTTGGAGTGTTCTTGAGATAGCTCTTGATATTTTCAGAAAATGTTTTAAAACTTACACTTTTAGGTTGAAACCTATGACCAGCATGCAAAGTATTTCTTGTGCAATTTCTATGATTCCTGATATTTAACAATAATATTAATAATAGTTTGTTCTAATCCAAAACTGATCAGTCAAAATATTTCCATAGGTTTCTGTCATTTAATAACCTTTGGTTACAAGAACTTGAGGAAAGTGTGAAAATTACAATGAAGCGAATATTTTTGAAAATTAATGTATATTATACAATAGTCCGTATTGATTAATCAATTATATGGGGAATGGTAGTCCACTAATAGTCATCACTAAATTGGAATAAATAAGTCAATTATAGCCTAATCATTACATTCATTGTGATAGCATCTACCATGGCCTTTCTTGAAATTAACGCACCAAGTTGGAAGTTTTCCAAGGAGGAAAGTGGAATTTCAAATTTATACCAAAATTCCGATTACCACTGGTTGGGAAATTTATATTTTAGATTCAATCCACAGGGGTGGTTCGATCAAGCATAATTATACATGAAAGCTCATCTATTGCTTTTCCAAGTCAAACCAAATTCAGAATCTTGACATTTTGACTGAGAATAACCATCTTTGATGTGCATTTTCTCAAATCTGTTATAAATGAATACAAAATACCAATGAATCAAAGTATATTTTTATGAAAAAATATTCTAACAGATTCATATTCATTCATATTCATATGTGAATGACAGATTGTTCTAACTGGGTAGTAATTCTTAAAATAATATGGTGCACCATACATATACATAATCATAATCGATGGCCAAGTAGATGATGAAGATATTATAACGTATACCAATGAGGACTACATCCATCTATATAAATGGTTCCAGGCTTTAACAATGTCACATGAGCTGCACTTGTGACATGATATCTCAAAGAACTTACAGCCACTTGCAAGAAATATCATTATTTCAATGCTAATTTAATGACACATGTATGTGTATACCCATTTAGCAACCAAGCATATGGGGTGACGTAGAGATACTAAATTTGCTTGCAATTTTGTTAAATATTGCATTGATGATGGGTACCCACAATTTCAAAAAAAATCACAAATTTATGTTGACATTGGTTTCTAAATTCTATACAAAGGATAATTAACTTTGTCCTCAAGGATTGCTTTGTTGGATATTTATAAGCAATTTGTGAATCATTGTTCCCTGTGGCTATATGTAAAATTTGCATAAATCATGCATATGTTATCATGAGCATTATGTGTCCCTCTTATATATACAATTTATCCAAGGGGACACTGCCATTGTTGGGTGGTCGCCCGGTCCCCGCACTCCGTGCATCCATGGGTATTCATGCTCGTCGAAAATTTCGCGAAATAAGGGGTGTTTTCAGATGAATAAAATTCGCGAAACACACAAAAAGGGTGTTTTTTCAAACCACATGTTCGCGAAATTGAAAAAAAAGGGTATTTTCATCGAGCAGCCTACGCGTTTCTGCCAGAAAAGGGTATATTAGAAATATCGTTCGCGTTTTAGCGAAAATAGGGGAATTGTCGAAGGGCAAATAATTCGCGAAAATCGCTAAAAAAGGGCGTTTCCCCTAAAACTTCGCGAAATGAGATGCAAAGGGGCGTTTTTAAAGTTCACCGACAAGCATGAATACCCGCGGATGCACGGAGTGCGGGGACCGGGGGTGGCCGGGTGTGTGCTGTGTCAAAGTAACAACCCCCTTTATCAGGTTCCTCTAAACACTAATAAGACCACTATTTTCAGCCAGCTTATGTACTTTGCTGTATTTTGCACTAAATTTTCAAATATGAAGACCGACCTGGGGGAGGGTATCCCTGGTTGAAGTACCTTTTCAGTTTTTTTGGTATATTGATGGGTGGGTTTTTACAGGGGGTTTTTAGTGGAGACCAATGTGCCTAATTGGGTGCATTTGGGTGCAAGTGCTCCTAAGGGCTCATATTGAAATACCCTACCACGTTTTCACACAGAAAGAAGGCAGGATTCCCCTCGCTAAGCGCGCGCCTCAGGAAAGCTCGGTCATAAAACGGATGGATTATATGCATCAGTGATACACCCTGCCCAGGATTTTAACCAAAGAAGGCTAGCACAGGAAGGCTGCAGGATGGCGCACACCTTCCTGTGTAAGGGAATTTCAATATGAGCCCTAAAAGCACTGCAAATCTGGGTGCTTTTTGATGCAAAGCGTCCACCACAATGCCTCCATGTTGATGCATGTTGTTGTAAAAATATTACAATTTCTTTAAAAATGCAAATTAGCTTATTATCATATTAACAAATAGTTTTTCTTTTCCATACATACTTTGTATCAGAACAATGAACTAAAAGAATGAAACTATGAACTTTTAAACTTCTACAAAAGAAAGTGTTTCAACTGGACTTGTTTTTAAGAAGTAATTAATTAATGCTTTCCTTCAAAAACAAAATCCTCCATCTTTTCCTTCCCGGTACACAGAAATAAGATCGGCATGGCGATAAAGTATACACTGCACAATAACAAATAACCCACTTGTCTGAGGGGAGATCACAAATTTTAACAAATTTAAAATTTGTAAAACAGCTAACGTAGGGAAAATTTAGTAAGTTGCAGTATGATATATTGCATTTGTGCAAAAAGAAATATTTGCATCGAAGTTGCTTTTGCAGGTCCAGCACTTCTGTGAGCCTTGGAACTGGTAATTTTGGCCTACATTTGCTGTTTTTGTCCCACCCCCTGCGTACTATATAGTCTGTATTTTACTTGTTTCCCCACCGTGGTGTACCTTGATCTTTTTTTTTTCCAAAAAGAAAGGCTTAAGGGATCCAAATTGAGCGTTTATTGCGTTTCGACAGTATTTTTTGTGGGACATGAGAGCACCTCAGACCTATCGAATTGCATTCTGAATACTGAAGCATGTCTTTCTGATATCAAATAATTTTCATTTTTTTAAATCACAATATAATTCAAATTTTATGACAAATTATAAAAATTTGATATTTTTCAAATTTTGATATATAACAGTCCTCGGTAAATTATATAAATCTAATGATATATTCTTAAAGTGTATGTAGCAGGGAGGAAAAGCCCGACGGTCAATTGAAAATTTTGACCTTTCATATTGAAGATATGGATTTTTTTTCCCAAAAAGACCTAATTTTTTTTGGTGTTTTGGGAAAAAAAATCTATATCTTCAATACGAAAGGTCAAAATTTTCAATTGATCGTCGGCTTTTCATCCCACCTACATACACTTTAAGTATAAATCATCAGATTTATAAAGTTTACTTCAAGTACTGTTAAATATCAAAAATATCAATTTTTAATGATTTGCCATAAAATGTGTATCAAATTGCAATTTCAAAAATCAAAATTATTTGATATCAGAATGACATTCTTCAGATTCACAATGCAATTCGATATATCTGATGTGCTCTAATGTCCCAAAATAAATACTGTCCAAACGTTCATACCCCAGCCCTTAATGATCAAGAAATTTTAAAATGATTGAATGATAACTTGCAAAGTTGCAAGTTGAAACAGATTATATGCTGTGTGAAAAATACCAGCTTGCATGATCGCTATATTCTACATGCCTTCCTCGAGGCAGTAAAGTAAAATTGAATTTTATGATTTTCTCAACAAACTACTTATTTTTACAAGAATCTGTTATGCTAGTTGGATTCCTTGCATCATTTCCTTTCTGAAAATGTTTACTTTTATGTACTAACCATTATTACATTTAAAGATTCAATAAAAAACAATATCTTAACCCTAACCCTACCCATGGTTTTTTTGCTATCGGAAGGGAAAGAAGAAACGAAAAAGGAGGGAAGATGAGGAGAAAAGTCACTTGGCACCCCGGGATTCGAGCCTGGGACCCCTCGCATGCCACGCAGAAGATCCCCAGCATGTAGCCACACAGGGGACGTAGGCCCGGACAACGATCACATGGGCATATATGACTTGGGCTGATTGCATCATCAAGTCACGTGGAATGCATGCACGCAGAGTGGTTTAATAGTGAGCTTTAGTGAGTCCTAGTTGGGTTAGGGTTAAGGAGGCCTAAGTCTAGGAAAAACATGCATATTAACCCTAACCCTACCCGTGGTTTTTTTGCTATCGGAAAGGAAAGAAGAAACGAAAAAGGAGGGAAGATGAGGAGAAAAGTCACTTGGCATCCCCAGGATTCGAGCCTGGGACTCCTCGCATGCCACGCAGAAGATCCCCAGCATGTAGCCACACAGGTGATGTTGGCCCGGCCAACGATTCCGTTGGTATATGATTGCATCATCAAGTCACATGGAATGAATGCACGCAGAGTGGTTTTAATAGGGAGCTTTAGTGAGTCCTAGTTGGGTTAGGGTTCGATCGAGCGAGGCATACGGACTAATAGAACCGTGCGACATGTGTATTCTTGTGAGTAGTCATCACACATAGTATGCGGATATCTTAAGTTTGGTATCATACTGGCAAGGTCTTCTAGGTAGGATTTGAAGGTTTGGGTGTGTAAATTCAAAAACTTGGGTGTTTAAATTAAAGATTTGTGTACAGAGAATAGGCCATGTGGGCAAAAACTGGGTGTGTACATACATGTATTCAGCTGGCTGCATTAGCCCTTGCATACTACACAGAGCTAACCAAGTTGCATTAAACATTATGACCACTCCAACAAGTGGGGGCTCTGTTTTTGTGAGGTGTTTATATATAGCCTGAATGTTTTTCTACAGGGTAAGTGTAAGGGAAATATGGGGCTCCTTCAGACTTCCCTAGTTGTACATGTAGGCGGTGTCGCATGGCTAGCATCTCAATCATGCTCATCTGTCAGTACCCAGGTCTTTAACCCTGATAGGCTTCTACATGCATAGGATGACCTTTGAGTATGTTAGGTACAAAAACTCATACTCCATAACTTGAGGTGAAAAATTTCAAATTTGTTTAAAAAATTCAAAACTTTCAGAATTATAAATGTTAATGTTAATGACCATATTTGGAATCAGCATGAAAAATGCATTCAAATAAGTACAAACAAGCCTAGTATTGGTTCAGTGGATAGCACTTGATATTTTGAGAAAATATCTCAGACTTCGGAATGTTTATGTTGAAGCCTATGGCTAGCATGCAGAGCATTGATCAAGTTCATTGAGCTATGCCAATGGGACTGATATCACTGCGGCTCATATTGGATGCATGGGGGCAAGAAATGGGTGGCTGGGAAGTTCATAATTATTGCAAAGGGATTTGAGTGGCTTAGTAGAAAATGTTAAAGAAAATATGAAGCGCTTAGGTCCTATAGAAAGTTCATCAAAAGTGTACAAGTAGCATCACATTCAAAACTAAAAAGCTGCACATTATACATTGTACTTGTTGAGAGAAAGAAGACAAACCTGTGTACATATACTTTGAATGATGTTGACAGATAAGCAGCCCCCACCCAAAGGCCCTCTGGTAGGCATGTTCATAAAATTAATAAATTTAATAAATTCATCTAAAATTGCTTTCATTAAAAAGAGAATCATTTAACTTAAAAAATGAGGGGTCAATCATGTATGTAGGCCTATAATTGGCAATGTTATGAGGAAAAGTATGCTCGCCTGAATGTCCCAAATTTGGTGTCCCAGCATTATCAATGGCTTCCTATCTTTTAACATGTGTGTGTATGTATTTTATGGCTTTCACTATTTGATAGTATTAAATATTATTCAAATGCATTTTTACTAAAATTAATGCAGGTTGGAGTTTTGAGGGTCAAAATCCAAATTTTCTTCATTTTCCTATTGGATTACATAGTTAAGACAGAATCTTGGATCAAAAGAAGCTTAATGAAGCCCGCCCTCACATGTTAGAATGTGATCATGCCTACCGGTACCTCTGGAATAAAAGTCCACTTTTCAGGGGGAAACAGGGCAAAAATGTCCAAAAGGTTCAAAGATGTGCTTCAATTACTGCGTACTCTTTGCAAAAGCCTTCTGGCGCGATGCTAGGAAAGCGTGAGAAATAAAAATGCACTTTTTGCGCATTGCGTTTGAAGGGAAACCCCGATTTATTAGCAAGATGGCAGGTCCGTGCAAAGGGCAGATTGAGCACCGTCCAAAGGTACTAGCATGCCTTGGGCATGATTGTATGACAGCTGACATATTCTTACAACAGCAGCATAAATGTAAAGTGCTTTGATACATGTGAGAGGCTCTGTATAAATACCAACATTTGTCACCTGCCAGCCCTTTGCTCAATGGACATATGTCATAACATCATGGTCAGACGTACAGTACTTCTATGTAGCACTGGCTTCTGTGCTGTACTCTGATACCTGTATGATGATTTTCCATCGCTACGCCCGGTGCTCGCTCCGCTCGCTATTCTAGAAGCGTCACGGATTGTGGAACAGGGCTAGTTCTACTTCTATGAACAACTATGATCTTGGTAAGTGTATGTGATATGTTTTAACTGAACTTAATGATTCCCAAACTCAACTTGTAATGCAAATGAAATACAAAAAAAATAATAACATACCCCAATTCAAAGACAATAAATATGTACATGTATAAAGAGTGCATAATCAGATATTTTTTCTAACACCTTATAATCAATCATAACATTAATTACAATTATCGTATTCGTCCGAGTATAGCCCCACGTTCGAGTATAGTCCCACCCCCCCTTTTTTCGAAAAATTCCAGAAATTGTAAAAAAATATAAATAAATAAAAACATTATTTTTTTTTTTTTTTAAAGTTTTTTTTGGTTTTGGAGTGTCCCTGGACCTAGACCTAGATGCTAGGATCATTCATGGTTGACCTAAAAAAATTATTAATGATCTCAAAATGCATTCGAGTATGGATTTTTCGAGTATAATCCCACCCCCCAATTGTGAAAAATTTTCACCTAAAAAACGGGTGGGACTATACTCGGACCAATACAATAATAACAAACAATGAGAAAACATATTGCAAAGTAGACAATATGATACTTTCACTGATAAGATGGCTACTTCAACGACTCTATACATTCAGGGCCGGATTTACCCTTTTCAAGGCCCTGGGCCCTGCCTGAACTTCAGGGCCCCCTGGCTATCTGGATCCATGTGTGACACCCCTACCATCACATCCCTGTTACCTATTTCTTCTTTTGGAGTGGGGGTCAATTTTCTTTGTTTTATCCTCCCAAATCTGGGCCCCCTGGATCTTGGCCCTCAGGTAAATCTGGCCCTGCATACATTACATCTACTTTGTGTACAACAATGTTATGAAGTGATCTTAAAGAGAACAATAAATAGTATAAACCATACAAAAAGCTAGTAAATTTTAATGCAAAAATTATTATCTGATTAAAACACTCCATACATGCACGTAAGTTAATTGCGGCCATCTTGGATACGTGGTTAAGAGAAAACATATGACAATTGCTTCATATACATCTCAAATTCACCTCCCCTGCACATACAATAATCCAAGATGGCCGTCATAGGCTTGTGCCAGATTGCATTACTGTGTCGTGTGTACAGAGTAGGATTTGCAAAAATATAACTTGGCCAGAGGAAGTGTTAGAGAGCAACAAAAGATGATCAGACCTGGAAAAGTTTTCAACTCTCTCCTAAAGAAAGCAAGCATCATAAGTTCCCCTAAACCAATTGATATTAACTACATGTACCTTATCTATTCAACTGTATAATTTCAGTCATCTGGGAAAGTATTCGCCCTATATTGTTGTGATCATCACATACTGATAAATACCTGGTATCCCTCCCTGATTGGGAGGATGGGTTAGTGTAGTGGTCTTCTTACTCGCTACTGCAGCCTGGGTTCAATTCCTTGCGTTGCTACATGTGAGTTTGATTGCCGATCCATGCTCGTCTTCGCAGGTTTTTCTCTGGGTGCTCCGGTTTTCCTCATGATTCTAAAATCGGACCACTTCCCATATCCTGGTCCTGGTATATTCTGTTGGCATCCCTTTAATTTAGTAGCCTCAGAGCACTAATGGGCTTTGCCTGGCTTCGGCCGAATGTCATAAATAATTAAATATCTATAAACCGGTCCTTTTGTTTCATAATGAATGATAGAGGACAACCTTAATCACTCTTATAGACGGCAACATTATAAATGCAAAAAGTTGTCATTGCTGTTGCCTTCACTTGGTGAATTGTGCTGGGGGGGGGGGGGTGTCTTGAGCAAGATGTGCCACGTTGACTCGAGAAAACTTACTCTCTCTATATACAGAAGTATATACTCATATCACATGTATAGGGATGCTTTCTAGTAATAGGGCATTTATCAGTATGTGTAAATCACAACAATATGAATAACATTACTTTGTGTCTTGATGACCAGAACTGTAGTAGAAGTGTAGATGAAACAAAGGCATAACTTCCTGACCAAACCTTTCTGAGGAGTTTCTCTTATTCCCCACCTTTTCCAGACATGACAAACAATTAGAGAATGTATTAAAAATGTCATGCTTATAAAACACATAAAATGTCAAATTGGAGCATAGAACACAAACACAATTCTGTCGGTTGGAGTGCTGCACATAACTTGGCCATTCCATGCCTATTCCTAACTATTCCTCAACCTCCCACTGGTACTGGAGTGAAAGGTTGCTGTTACGTATTATTATCAAGTTTGCTATTCTTTCAATTTTTGCTAGAGAAAAATGGTAATCCCTTTTACTCCAGCAGCACTCTAAGTCCAGGGAGTGGTAGATGGAGTAAAAGCCTGGATGCCCCACCGACAGAATAACATTGACAAAATAGAATTGCATTGATACCAAAACATCCCAAATTGAGTAAACTATCACCAAGATATCAAACAAACTCATCTATCAGTGTCTTGGGTACAAAAACATACTCCACAACTTGAGGTCAAATTGTATGCGATGGTTGTTTAAATGAGGGTTATTGAACTTCACCATCTAAGATTGAGATCATTATGGTTCATAGGGAATTGGGATACATGACTGGTACATGAAGCAACTCTATTTGAAACTCGTCCTCCCTCTGTGGAAGATTCAGGTTGAATCTTTCTCAGAGGGTCTTTGAAATTCAAATGGAGCTGCCTGATGTGTTCATTCCATTTGTAATTCATACTTCTCCTGTGCACAATATGACTAACATCTTTGACAGGGGTTGTGTGGATTAAATGGAATAGCAAGTGGTAACTGGGAGTTAATTGTCTGCCATCATATTAATAGAAAGCACATAGTTACCATGCAAATTGCGCTATTCCAGTTGAAATCCATACACCCCCTATGGAAGACATCACCTTCATCTTTCAAATGGAGTTACCTGAATTGATGACACCATTTGAAATCTACACTCCCTGTGTGGGAGATCATTATATGTCTTCCATACAGGGAGTATGTATTTCAACTGGAATAGCCAATTGTGGTAGGTTACAAATTTAAATTGCATAACATAATAAATGAGTGTGTAAATATACAATAAGTAGCCTGGACTGACCCTGCATTCTCAATCCATATTTTGGAACCATTTCATTATTTTAGCCTCAAACCTTACATATGACCCAACCTTACACACACTAAGTTACTTACTTTGACATAACGACATATTTTGATATTTGATGAAATCTTTGTGTGAAGTGCGTGAGAAAAGAAAGAGATCAATTTTACTTAGTAAATTAAAAGATTTAACGCTTAAACAGCACTATTTTGTGACTACGTTTCGCTTAGTTCTTAATCCTCCAAAATACTACTCTACAAGTGGTTTCACTGAAGTTGGAGTTGTAATATAGTAAAATATTGCAAAGTATCTCGGCTCATGCTGCCTGCTAATATATCAGTACACCATACTTTACTTAAGTTGTATAAACTATTAGGATAATTACAGACCTAAAACTGAACCCTGAGGAACTCCAAGACAATGAACAGATAATTCGTCGGGTGCATTACATAGAGACAGATATTAAGCCCAGGGTGTATTACATAGTGACGGATGTTGATCGCAAATTTATCAAAAAATGGGCATCGGGAAAACGCAGAGTAGGTAAATTGTATTGGCCATAGATTATAAACTTCCCATTAATGTTCAGCAATTCATGTGGTTATTAAAAGTAGACACTTGAAAGATATTTTCAAAATGTTAAAATGTAGTAAAATCGTACATCTCATGTATGTCATAGATTGCCAAAGTTATCCGTCAGTATGTCTTGCACATTTTTTTTGAGAACTCAACATCCATCACTATGGATTTTACCGTAAAGTGCAGATCTGTCACTATGTAATACACCCAACAAATTATGGACCTAAAATTGAACCCTAAGGAACTCCAAGATGATGACCAGATAATTACGGACTTAAATTTGAGCCATGCAGAACTCCACATATTAGTGCTTACAACAAGCAAACAAAATCAAATTAACTTTTATTTGTAAAAGTACATACCAGTTCTTGCTGTCCACTTATTTCTCCAGGAGTCATAGGGGGCGCTGTTGGTGTAATGGCTGCTTCCCCTTCACCACCACCCTCTGTTGAAACTTTTCCAATAGATAAACCATCTATTGTCTGTTGCGCTTCTTCTTGAGGTAATGAACCACTCCACTCTTCTTCGGGATCAGTGGATGACAGAGTGCCAGGTTCTGATGAGGAGCTAGTCGAGGGCGCTACAGGAGACGTGACTGCCACAGAGTTTGGGCGGTACTGTTGATTGACGGTAGGTTCACCACCTGTGATTTTGTGCGGTAATTTGTGTTGAATTTTGCCGTCTTCTTGTTTGGCCTGAAGAAGAATAAAATCTGCTAATTAGAAGAATTACGAATTATGATTTGAACAGCCAGGTACTTCTAGTATATGTCCAGGGTCCAGGGCCCAGGGGGTAGGGTACTCAAGTTTGGTTTGGTAGGGATATGTGACTATGTGTCCCTGAGAATCTGAAAATCAACCTATATCTATACCAATTTTCCAAGACCCATTTTTATACCAGAGGCCCAAATTTTGGTCAAATTGGACTGAATTTGAAAAATATAACTTTCATTTCATAACGTTCATAAGCACTCTCTGAAAATGACCAACTTGAGCACCTTGGTCGCTACTTGGATCGAATATGGAGAACACTATAATAGAATAAATTGTGATAATATTCAAAATTAGTCAATTGTGATATATAACATCACAAATTATTAAGAAGGGAGATTGGGCTGGTTTTCTACCAAGTGATTAACATAGTGAGCCCTCAATGTGCATTATGTGCCAATTAGATATCATCATATTTCACTGATAGAGGGCACTACACACACTCTGCAACTCATATCAGGAGGCATCAGGTGGTACCCTCCTGCTTCTGTTAGTTACATATCTGCCCTGGCCATCCTACCAAGTCCCCGCCTAAGTCTTGCACAGAAATGCCAACTACAAAACCTGACACGCAAAGTGAGAAGTTGTGGCCTCAACTTCAATTTTTGAAAGTATAAAAACCAAAGTGTCAATCACCCCAACCTTTGGTACTACCTTCATCTACATGTAAGCCTTAGCCTAGACAGAGATTAGCCCGGGAGATTATACAGCTTTAGATAAAGTCTTGACAATAGATCAATTTCTAGTATTAAGAGGGGGTTCTTTAATGGTGGAAATGAGGGTATGGGGATGTGCGGCAGATACGTGGTGCATTCTCAGCCATTTAGTTTAGACTCGGCGTGCACTTTTTGCCATTTTGGTTTTTGATGGCCCTCAATTTCATAACAATTTGGTTTAAGAAAGAGAGTTTTTCAACTTTTTCTTGAAAAAGTGAATTTTTTTAATAGTTTTTTAGCAAAACTTGCTAACATTTTTCACAAACACATGTAATTAGCATAATTTCGGATTGTTTTTCGATAAATTTGGTTTTAGTTTTTTCAAGTTCCAGCCGCACTTCCCCACCCAAACCAAACCGGCTTACATTAGAATTACTATGACAAAACTTACCCAGACTCTCCCCTGACCAACGACAAATCCCGTACTCTATCAGGGGAAGTAAGAGGCTGTTTATCCAATAAATCTTCTGGTCTTAGCCTCCTTCCTGACTCGGCTGCTTCTGTCAGCTCCTTGAAGTATGCCTCTTGTTCTTGATTCAATTCTTGGACGAGTTGATAGAATTGATTCTTACTGCGTAGACTGGCATATGCTACTTTGAATGCTCTTGCAACAAGGGCATTAATTTCCTCAGCCTAGAAACAAACAAACAACAAAGATGTTTGGATATTATTGAAAGCCAATGCATACAATGGGTTAGTCCAGTTGAAATCTAATTTTAACTGAAATAATTCATGTATAATTTGATTTTGACGTAGGATTATAATATACAATGTATTTCCAACTGATTGCAAAACTCTAAAGTGAGAAAATATTAAATGGACGTTTGTTGGTTTCATACAGATCACGGACAGCATTTATGCCTGATAGTTTATACATTTGCCTGATTTGTTGTTTCAAATTAAATTTGCGAATACACTGATCATTTCCATGCAGTGATGATATAGTCCACCTCAAACCTTGACCAGGCTCAGTTCTGCATACATTTTAATTGCTGTGTAATGTTTGCACAAATACACTTCATAAGGATTATTATCAACAATTCCTAAACCAAGAAATCACATGTTTCCATAACCAAGTCATAAAACCCAGCAATAAATATGATAAGCACTTCGCTCCACAGTTTAATTAGCTTAGATACTGGCCTGTCGGAACCGCTACGGCAAGTACGGCAACTGGCGTACCACTTTTTAGCCTTTAAAAATTCTTTTAAAAAATCACCAAAGTAATTTGTGAAAAACCTCTCATTCAAATGATTGATGATTCGATTGCATTTTAGCGCTAATAATTATCATTAAAATTTTATTTTAGATTTATTTTCATTTCAAAAGTGCTCCAGCTTCAAGGGCACTTTGTGCCCCCTTCAACCCCCTCACTGTATCACTACAAGTACAAGTTTAAATTGTTCTGACAGGCCTGTTTCAAAGCATATACATATTCAACAGGACCATACAAAGTTGTTTAAAATCTAATTTGTCCAAAGTATTTGAGTGAATTCTTTCAATATTATCCTGTCACTTTATTTCTTTGTCTCTCTCTCTCTCATTTTTTGTGTCTTTTATGTAAATGCAAATAGTTGAGATTTCATATTGTGTTACTTTTTGTTTAATTTTGTCAAAAAAAGCTGCTATGGTAGGCATTTGCATAAATTGTCCTTTTACTCCAGTGTAAGTTAAATAATGCATTCACAAGGTGCCATGACACCGGAAACCCTGCATGTGTTTTAATTTATTTGAACAAGCCTATCTTTCAAGTACCATAGGTGTTTGAAGTACCAGTTTACTTTTCTTAAATCAATAAAGTGGGTTTGTTTTAGATTGGCCTTTCAAAAATAAACTAATTACTTTACTTTAAATATTAACAGAGTGAGACAGAGCACTGGTTTTCTGTTTCATTTTCACAATTCTTTGTGAATTTCACAGAACAACATTTAGCGTTAGGCCAAATAAAAAAAATAAACATGTTTCACGTCCCCTCCCGCTTCCTTTTTTGAGGTTTCTTCAATTATATTTTTATTTTTTTGAATTCAGTTATAACTTTTCAAAAAATATGTCTAGGAAGTAGAGATGCTTGCTTGCTATAGCCTTGCTAGTATACATGTACAAGAAACACTTTTGGAAAGTTTTGAGATAATT
Source organism: Amphiura filiformis (assembly GCF_039555335.1). Classification (NCBI taxonomy): domain Eukaryota; kingdom Metazoa; phylum Echinodermata; class Ophiuroidea; order Amphilepidida; family Amphiuridae; genus Amphiura; species Amphiura filiformis. Next base: position 19,054,792 of record NC_092634.1, on the reverse strand, counting down.
TAGGGGCCTACCTCTCAGAACAACAAATAAAAAGAAGCCTCCTCCTTTTTCCAGGCATTATTGTGTACGCTATAACAGCTCTATTTATGGGTATTTACATGTACACAGATTTTGCGATAAAAAATAATAAATAAAAAGCCCCCTCCTCCTTTTTTTCAAAAACCCGAACGTGAAACATGTTTTTTTATTTTACTTGGCCTTATGACTGGGGGTCCTCTATGTAGAAGCGGCCATTATAAGGGGATATGCTGCAAACATGAGTCTCATTTTCGGTCATTTGGTATTAAAAACAATGACCCCTTTTTCTAGTCCAATTTTGGTCTACTGGATGGGTCTGTTTTTCAAAATGTTCTCAACTTTTCAAACAAATAGCCCAATTTTACCTCCTTGTAGCTAAATGTTTTTAATTTGTTGAAAAATGTTCGAAAAATTCTAAGAACTTAACATAGTGGTAGGGTATTCTAAAGGAAATTTAGAGATTTTGTTTTACAAAATAATGTTGCAGAGTGAGACCCTGTGCACACATTGTAAAATTCAATATTGAGGAAAACTCATTTTCTATTTAATGATATGGATTATTGTCATAAACTCTCAACATTTTTGTTATGAATTCATGCATTAAGATGAGATTCAACTTAAACCGTTTACAACACAATAGCCATTTAACATTATATCCCTAATATATGTACATAATATTATTATATTCTAAGAATATTATTCTACAGTCCATTGGTCGATTTACCATTTGATATTTTTACCATCACCCGCCACTGTTTTACCATCCCAACGATGTGTTGTGAATGTGCAGGGAAGCGTCTCAATGCTCCTTCCCTGCAAACACAATTTAACGTTTTTGGCATTATTCGCAACAGGTTAGGAAATGTTTCCAGAAAACGTTATAAAGGGTAGACACATGTATAAAGGGTATAAAACATTTTCATAACATTCAAAAACATTTCTTGAAAACTTATTACCGGTACATGTACTGTAAAATATTCTAACATGCAAGTGTTGACAAAATATTTGGCAAAAAATATTTTGAAAGAACATTTTGACATTTTAAAAATGTTGTTGTAGTGTATTTTCATACAAAACGTTTAAAAAAGTTTTCATGACCTTTTTTATTAAAACCTGACATATAATGAAAATGTTTTGATTAAAACCCAAACCCAAAATACAACCCATTTGAAAACATTTTGCATTTTTTGGGTAGCATGATTTGCGCATGTGTTACATTTCTGATGGAGTTGCCAATTAAATTTTGGTTAAGGCACTTGAAACTTGATTCTGAGTTTAGCGTCCACCGCCGGCGTTATGAGTTTTGTGCCGCGTTTGAGATGTAAAATCTGAAAATAATTCATTATTTTGCAAATTACTTCTAAACCAGAAAGAAAATTTGTTCTGCACAATTTTTAAACCCCTTTTTTTTGTATTTGAACCCTTCAAAAACTATAGAAAGCCTTGAGAACTATTAGATGAATTCATCTAAATATTTTAGCATTAAAAATATACAGGTTTTTGACCCTTGCTCTATCCAATTATTTCAATTATACCTTTGGGATACCAGGGTAGACTAGAAGCTAGAAGAGAAATCAACCTAGTCAAAATGTTTTTACCAGATTGTTGATGTTGTAAATAATTTAACTAGGAAAGACCTACATGTAGTTTTGACAAATTGGTGCCAAAAATTAATTTCATGATGTTCTGCATGATTGTTATTTTTGTATTTAATGAGTCAACCCCCCCCCCCATTTCCCCTATCCTCAAATGTATACGGAGAGGTTAGTACAAATTGGAGTGAAAAAGACTGGCATGGTATACTTCGGAATACATTTAGTTTGTTTTAAAACTTGAAAAACAAAAAGCAAGATAATTATACTTTTATAAATGTTTATGTGTGTTTGTGACATTATATTGCGACTGGCGATACCCAATTAGAATGAACAAAAGCGCATAAGCATTGGTAAAAGGCCGCTGAAAATGAACCCTTGAAAATAATGAATAATGAATAATGAATAATGAAATAGTTGCCTCATTATGAGCTGAAAAAAATGGGACGCTAAACTCAACATCAAGTTTCAATAGCCTAATGCTACACTAGCTATACAGGTATCAAAATTGGATAGTCCATTTCCCACATTGTCACCCCTTACCAGTGCATACACCAGAACCTGAAGGCAAATGTTTACTGTCAGCCGTTGGGTCAAGAGATAGGAAATCCTAACATCAACTGTGTTAATGACATCCATGAAACACTATAAACGTCAACAAGCGATCAAAATATTTCACAAAAAATGCTATTCCCAATTTTACTCATTGTGACTCTTACCTGCCATGACACATGTTCTGCTTCACACAGTCCTTCTACTAAAAGTTGTCCGATTTTACAAAAAAATACATGTACATGACACAAATTCACACAATACAGTGCTCCTTTCAAAACAACATCCACACAAAACCGATACAAGATCAGCACTGAGTGTTTGTGGTCCAGTCTTATTGATCACTTCAATAGATGTAGTCATAAACCCTTATGCACACACCCAACCAGAAAATCATTTAATCCCATCATGCATTGCTTTGACAGAGTCTGAGACTGAATTTAAAAGTTTGCTTCTGACATCATCTGTCGATCAAGAAACTATTTGTTTGTGATGATTAAAATTTCTGTATACAGCAGTAAAACAGTGCGTTTATGGTTAATTTAACATCTTCAAACATACAAAAAGTTTTGAAAGTTTAATAGGTCTTATATATAAATAAGGCAGCGAAAAAAACCAGATTTTGCATTTTGGGAGAATTGTTTTAAGTTTTGCCAAAATCATATCAAATCAGCTGTTGTTCGGCCAAAATTTATTGCTTTTGGCTAAATCTTTTGGAAAAAAATGCAGAATATTTTTCAAAATATGTTTGCAAAAAATCATCAAATTTTCAAGTTTGTGGTGATATTTTAGGGTCATTTTAGCCTCCAGAGAAAAATCCAGACCAACCGTCGACCCAACTTGAAAAGTCCATCCACCCATCGCCTAATAGTACTATAGAAAACTTTCTTCCCTGAAGGTACATTTTTTGTACCATGTCAACAATGCATGCTTAAAGTTGCTTTTAAAAGTAAAGCAAAGATTGTGCGTGGGTCCATGTGACTCGTAGCTTAATTTGCACAAAGCATCATGGGATGGCATCAATTTCTACTGTGTGTACACATCTACTCAAAACCAATGAAAATACTCTAACCCTTTATAAGCTTTACTTTGTAAGTTTGTATTCAACAGTAACTAACTAATAAAATTACAATTTACATGTCCAAACTTTGGACAGTTTTTTTTTTCACTGAATAATTTAATGAACCATGTGATGCCACAATTTAAATGCCCCAATGGTTCAAATTAATACACATACTAAATGGGTTCAACATACCCCACTCTACAATTTTTATGTAAAATTTCAAAGCAAATGAATAATTTCTAACAAAAAATATTATTATTTCAACTCTGATATATACCTACTTGTCAGTGTAAAACAAACTCCTTTCTTAAATGCGAATACTTTTATGTTCATTTTGGTAAAGTGATGAAATACTTGTGAAGGCAGTGTATCTTTTGATGCCATACTAAACATGCTAAAACCCAAGAGTTTATTTTACCAGTTAATTGTCATTTATTTACATAAGGTACCCACTTTATCAGTTATCATGACCAATGTGGTTGAATTATTTGTTTAAATCTGACAGTCTTCCAAGAATTATATTTATTGATTTCAAGAGACAGAAAACTGTTTTGAACTTTTCCAAACGTCCGGAAAGTCAGTAAATGCTCTGATGGAGGGTGGGGGTGCAGGTATGTGCAGTGGTCTATGGTCCCTTTTTCAAGCCTCCTGAGGCTCCAGCTCCAAAGCCTCCAATTGAGTGAAACTCCCAAAATTGTAGCTCTTTAGCCAAACCATTGAATGTTTTATATTCATACTGAGCTCTACAACCTATAATTTGGCCTAATTTTGCTAGACTCAAAAAAACATAAAATTTCAGTTCAGAATAGAAGCCCTGATATTTGCCTGGAAATCAGTTCTCAAAGTTTGGTGCCAAAATGAAGTTGAATGCTCTATAATACATTTCAGTATTTACCACTCTGAAAACTAAACAGCTCACTGGTTTTAATTTTTGATAATCATTACAATTTATTTTGACAAGATTTTGTGGTTTTCTATTATTTAACATAATGATAGAAAACTTCCTAAGCATTAAACCACAATTCAAACACAAATCATCCAGGGACAGAATAAATATGAATGAATAAGAAAAAATATAAGAAAACAATAAGCAGGTATAAGTGTGGAATATTGAGATTATATCATGAGTCATGTCTACCTTTACACCCGGCCTTTACAAAAACAGATGACTTCACTAAGTAGGACAATGACATCATTGTGTCTTCATAAAATTCATTTTGACATTTGGATTAATATGAAAAATTGTGTATTTTTACACAACAAAATAATCCTAAGCAATGTTTTCATGGCTCAGTTAGCCTAAACCTCTGTAAAAATATCAAGCATGACTCCTTTCACTACAGCACTTGTGAACATAATATTCATTCATTCATCTATTTATTCATTGTACAAAATGTGTAATGTTCATTCTGTGCTTTTGGGGAGCAAGAAATTGGGCACCAAATCTGCAACAACAACAACAAATATTTTTTGGGTCATGCAGAATTGGATAATCCTCACAAAAATAAACAGAATAAAAATTCCCTTTAAAAGGGAAAGCCAGCCTCAATGTAGAAGAGGTCTTGTAATTAGTTTTGGTCAATGTGAAAGGCATTTTTAGGATCACGCTTACATCTACATGACAGTCCACCAAACCATCAACGATGAGAACATGCACACTGAAACAGCAGAAAACATTAATTCCTAATCTCATGTCAACTCTTTTAATTCATTACATGTACTCCAAATTGTTCTGGTCTGTTTGTTTTGTTGTTGTTGTTGTTGTTGTTGTCGTTGGTTTTTTTGTCTTTTCAGCTTTTTACCCACGATATCTCAATTTCCAATTTTGTAATACCAGAACTTACGAACTCAATATCTTCGCTTAGGAATGTCCGATTTCACTGCTTTCGATATATACACTGCCGGTTTGAGTTAACTTACATGTACATTTTATTTTAAAATAACTTAATTAATTACAATGTATAGTTTAAGCCTACTATATTATAATAGATAGTGGCCAGCACATTTATAAAGGACTGGTTACTCACTACAATCTTCACTCTTAAACTGTGTTTTTCTGAATGTGCTGATCATGTTGATTGCTAGTCGGAAACTCCTCTGCGAAGCTATGGACATGGCATCTTACATACTCCATTCTATAACAGTCTGCCTAGTGCCTTGTGTGTTTTCTCTTCAATCATTTTGTTGAATGTAATTTTATGAATCAAATAGTTATGTGTCATTTTATTTATAATAAAGAAGTTATTAAATTAATAAAGTAAGACAATTTATTTATCTATAAGTGCATGTCAAATGGGGTACATTGTTCAATACTATATGCATAAATTATGCCCATATTATAGCTAGGCCCTAAAAACTTTATTTTGCATCGGATTTTTCCCGTTGAAAAGACAAAACTGATGTTTATGATAGCAACCATTTCATCAATAACATTTTGAGTCATTTTTATCCATAAAACGACACAGGATATGATAGATAACTACTTTCACATCAATATGGTCCATATGATCACAGATTGTTGAGGATCTGTGATATGATCCGGGGATATGATGAAGATTTTGATTCTATAGATCTGTTATCAACATGATATCACGCTGTTCAGTGGTCAAGGAGTAAGGACCCCCGGTCAAGGACACTGATATGACATCATAGGTGATGTCAGATTTTCTTCTGCTGACCATATGATGCTATATATATTAACTATTATTGTTACATTTAGGCCTTTAAACTTTTAAAGTCATAATTAATTAGTTCAAACATAACTTTGGTAATACTCACTGCTTTTAGCTCGTTGAAACGGCAAAACATACTTACTTTTCCTAACAAATCGAATTAAAATATTTAAAAAAAATTTAACCACAAAAAGTAAAAAAAAAAAAATCATTCCAATACCACTAAAATATAATCTCTTGAGTAAACTGACCCCAAACCTGAAACAGGTACCAGCCCGAATGGGCTGGCGAAAAAGCATGGTTAAGAACCATTATGATGTTAGAAATGACATGAAAATTAATACTTGAAAATATTATTTATTTAGAAACTCATGGTCATTCATTCATTCACCAGCCATGACTGGATTTGAACTCGGAACCTCTGATAAGTTCACAAAAAAATATTGTTTGGCTGCTCGCAACAACGTTTCTGGGGTATGTACGGGAGGGTGGAAAAACCTTTTTTTTTATAAATTTTTGTTAGAACTCATTCATAGTCCAAACTGTATAGTCATTTCAGAAAGCAAACTTGGAAATCCAGAGATTTCTTTTATTGAAAAGTTACTCCTCTATAATTTATAGGGGGTGTGTACTTATTTTCTGAAATAGTCCAATGGAGATTGTTCACTATATTATTTTAAAGTAAAACAACTCATTTGACACCCCCTTGCCTATCTCTGGAAAAATGCCTGGATATACCACTGCAATACACCTGTTTTATTTATAAATATCTTACTCTTGTTTTCCATCTAGCTCTCCTTGGAGTGGTAGGACATTTAGCTTCATCATCTTTGTCCTCTTCATCCTCCTCCTCCTTGTCTTCTTCATCCTGTTCCTCCTCCTCCTCCTCCTCTTCTTTTTCCTGTTCATCAGCTACTTGCTCCTGTTCATCTTGTTGGAACCATGGCGAATGCTCCGTTGCAGCTCGTAAGCAAGCATTCCTTTCAGCGGCTTCTTCTAGTAAAGTTTGCCGCATCGCCGCTCTCAGATGCTGATGTTTAAGACTTGCATGATACGCAGACATTGTGCTATTTCCCAGATGATGGTTTATGTTGTGTCTTTATAGGCAACAGCAATTAGCATCATTCTTTAATGAATAATGAGCACTGAGCATGCTGAGCACTATATGAACTGGCTCCTTATTCTCAATTCATGTTTACAGTAGGTATATAACAAACCTGGCTCGAGGAAATCACAGCAGCATTAAACATCACATGAAAAAGTACGCTAGGTAGGCCTATGATCATATTCCGTTAGACAGCATGATGTCCATATATCACAGCAATGTTCCATGTCAATATTTCCATTAGTATTTCAAACCCAAACATAAACAGTAAATTCATGTTACCATTGCTCCCCATACTTCTAAACAGTCCAAGCATTACACTGAGCCTCACTTTTCCTCCATCACAACACAGTAAAATTTCACAGACAAAGTCATCTAGAAATTTAATATTTTCAAATCAACAACAACAACAGCAGCAGCCATCAAGAGAAATTGAAGTCTATGCACCTTGCACTTATGACGGCCAACGCAAAGATATACTTACACCGCGCTCCCAGCTGATAAGTTGTTTTGACGATAAATTAAGTGTACTTTGGCTCGGTACTGATTTCTTATACTTTATATTCATATATCCACACATCTCCCACTCGAATGCACCTGACTGTCTAAACTCTAGAGTATGTTTAATATCTTTCATCTTCAATGTAGTGTAGTCAGTTTAAAACAAAATTTCAAAAATAGATGCAAATGCTATATTTATATAGTTCTAAAATTTTAAAAAGAAGCTATCAAGCTAGCAATTAAACTTCACAAATTTGTTATAATGAAATGCATCAAAATCTGCAATCATGTCATTATTATCAAATGTTCCAATTTTAAATTGGGCTATTCCAGTTGAAATCCATATACTCCTATGGAAGACATGACCTTTATCTCCCACACAGAGGTGTGAATTTTAAATGGAATCACCCATACAGGTAACCCCATTTGAAATTCACACTCCCTGTGTGGATGATTACGATTGTGTCTTCCATAGAGAGAGAGAGTGGGTTTCAAAATAACAAATAATAGCCAATTCAATTCCATTTGATAACATACTCCCTCTGTGGAAGACTTGACTTAAATCTTCCACATGGGTATGGTAGACTTCAAACAGGGACTTCAAATGGAATAGCCCGACCCATATCAAAATTTTATCAACAGATGCTTCCTACAAAACTAGAACTTTTCCTTGTCATTACATAATGCTCATTTTGAGTCATTTTACAATTTGGCTGAAGAAATGTAAATTAATCCACTTTAATAAAGTCCATCTCACTCACAACTACACAAGAGAAGAGAATCAACAAAACTTAAATCTAAATCTAATCATTCCTCGAAAACCTGAAATCGTACCTGAACGTAAAAATTGTAATGCATCAAAAATCATTGCCATTTTCATCATATGTGCATATGACAAAGTTTACCAGTTGTGTTATGGGTCTGCATATTGATAAGTCGGAGGTGTGAGGTATCATAGGGAATCAAACTCACATGCTGAGAGATAGATAAATTCAATCATCTGTCGTAATGACCTCTTATAACCTACATGGTCAGGTACAGCAGCCTCAGCCTATGGAATTCAGTATTGCTGAATTGATGATCAACTGTTTTAACCTAACCCTAAAGCCTAATTAAATCCTAACCTTTACTCCATAATCATTCTACAGTTTAATCAGCTCGTAATTGGCGTGCCTTATAACATCACAGATTAATATCAATATATTTCATTTGGAGAATTGTCTTGTGACATCTCGCCGGAAGTATTACAAATTATTATTTGAAGTCCTACACTTTGTCTACTTTCTTTAACACGCAAAATATAGACCAGGCAGATCAATAATAGCCTTCTTAACGTGGGTCAACTTTTAGGTGTAGTAATAAAAGCCTAGTAACTCCTGACAATTAAAGTATAACATGGAACTCTATTTGAATAACATACACGACCCACAAATCACAATTAACCTGTAGAAACATGGAAGGGGGGAGTCTGACAAAATCTTGGTATTTTTGAAATAGAATCTTGGAACGATTATCTTTGAATAAAGGTCTATCCTTTATCCTACCCCAGCAATCCCAATCCTAACCTAATCCTAAACCATAATTAAGTCAATTCATTCATCAATGTTCACAATATCTATAAATAAATAGCCAATCAGATCCTTCCTTTTGATGTGCGAACAAGAGCTGTTGCCAGAGGGATGCAGGGGTGCAATTCCTATCCAAACAAAAATCTGCTTTATTTTAATAATCTGTTGTAAAACATTGAAAATCAACCCTTTTTTGAAAGGAAAATATTCACAAAAGGTCTGGTGTTTTTTCAGTAAAAACATTGAAATCAGTACTTCAGATCAAAGAAAAAAATTTGGTATGATAATATTTCTAAATTGCGTCCATCTCAAACCAGTCCTACTGATGTAACCAAAATAAATCAACATCCAAATCAACATCAAGGATTGGTTACTTTAATATTTCCAAAGATACGATAAGTCGATTACCAAACAGCAGTCTGCAAATAAATTCAACATTTCTGGCTCCAGCCAATTTTCTTTGCTCTTTCTTTGATGCTGAAGATATTCACAAGTGCCTCTCTAATAAAATGTCATGCAATTACTGCTCCACATGTTCACTACCTATTGACTCTAGACCTCATTACGTCTGATGTCATCAAACTCACAGTGAAAGTCATCTAGTTACTGCTCCTCCTGCATCATCATCTAATAGCGTGCCAAGCATCCAGAATTTTTCTGGAAAAATCATTAGCCAACTAATAGCGGTGAATTTGAAATATCTAGATTTTTTTTATCTGAAAACTACAGGGACTGTCTTTTGGAATTTGCAGGAGAGCATTAAATAGCCTTCAAGGAGAGCCGTTTAGAGCATAATTTACAACAGGATGTAAGAATGGTCAACTAAGGAGAGCTAAAAATCACTCTCTTATATTAGATTTAAGGAGAGCAGTAGAGAGCATTTGCTTTCGCTCTCCTCAAAAGACAGTCCCTGAAACTACCAGATCATAATGACCCCCTCATCATGCCATAATGAGTTTGTTGGCTAAAGGTCACATGCACCGGAGTACTATACATTATAATTTATATAATAAATAGCAATTTCCAATTCATGATCCCTGGCATGTGCAATCAGGCGTAACCGCAAGTTTCCATTGATGCAAGATGGTAAATTTCTTCGTCAAAGACTCTCGCCCGCATATATGGTGGGGAACATCCGTTTCTAATTGGTCAAAATTAACCTGTTAGCCGGTATATTCCAGAAAATAGGTCTCCATTGAACTTAGATGACCACTTTAATTAGAGAAGACTTCCAATATGTTTACACAACACAACACAACAAAATTACAAACAAATTTGATCCTGGATAATCAATCCTCACAATATATCTCCTATGCCTTTGCATGTCAAAGGTCATCTTCATCTTGTGCGAATATTGATATCACAATCCCCTTCAGAAGTCCATTTCTGTAGAAATATTGCAGAAAAAAGACAGAATCCTTAAAAATCCAACCCACACTGACATTTATCCGAGACCTGTAAAACCTGAAACGTCTAGACATTAGAGAAGAAAGCTATTGACACTAGGTGTTGGCAATTCTCTGAATTTGCGACAATAGGTCTTTCCAATCCACTTTGGTCCAAAAGTGAAAATGATCACAGTATTTGTGCCGTGTTACAGTGCTGTCTATTCATTACTTGCTAATGCTCATCTACAAATTACAGAACAAATCTGGCTGCCACATCATTCAGCTGTCTTTGGCAATGCAAGACTGTACGTGTATGTGAGATGCTAAAATAGAGTTGCCACTGTATATCAGACCTACGGCATAGCGAATTTCGCATCATGTGTTTTGCAGGTGGCATAAAAGTAGCCCAAGTTGGAATCTATCAAAAAATCAACCCATTGGGTAGGAAACCACAAAATGTGTGACTAAAACATATTCGTGATCATAAGCACTATTCTTCTTTCAGCTCGGCTAATTAATTGATATAGAATGATGCATAATGCAGTTAGGCACAGTACCTAGATGCAAAATGTACTTTTACATTATTTACATGACCTAAAGTTAGCACCAACAAAACCAAATTACTCTCTCTTCTGAGCTGTCTGGCACAATGGCTCAGAATAGCCAACAGCGCCCCCACGTGCCAGTTATTGGGGCTGACGACGTCCAAGAGAATTCTGGAGGAAAGCTTCCTCTCATTAAGCAAACATAGTTTGTGAGAAATAAGAAGAAGTTAATCACAAAAACTAAATAAGTTTTGCATATTATGAGAGACTCAAAGGCAAGCAAAAATTGGGAGGGGGGGGGGGTAAATTATTACAATTATCTTGGAATTATGTGCCCTATCACTTGCGAAAGATGACCAATTTAGGTTACCAGGATGGTATTTTTTGAAGCATGGCACAGTGAGACACTGAATGTAGCCCAATTGTGTGTATAATGCCATCTTGCAGCAACACTGTAAGGTGCCAGAGTAATTTTCTTTCATTGAGTCTTGTTTACTGTCATTTGACTGATGGCATTTATGTGAATATCATCACTCCCAATCAGAACAAGTATCCCATAGCATATTTCTACTAGTAGCTGCCTACTATCTTCCCTGCTATCGATCGAAGATAGGATGTAAAACCCTTTGCTATTAAATTCAGTGATGTTCCAAGTAAGCATATATTGCATACACACCCCTACGTGAAATCATACTCCCCGGATGCTATTTAGGACTATATACAAACATGGATATTACTAAATGGGGACATTACGCATATTATTAGACAATTGCTATCAATCAAGGACATATTTTTCATCACCAATAGAGAATACGCTCTCAAATTTGTATTTCTGTTATTTGCAGCCTATTCCAATATTTTCAGCCCGTAATTTATTTTAAGCACATAATTTATAAAACAGAAACTGTCCCTGCATGGTTCCCAAGAGGTCCACGGTTGGAATCACACTTACCTCCCCATTTGATGATTACAAATGCACCACCCCCCCCCACACACACACACCCCCACCCCCTACACCTACAGAAATCTAATCCTACTTCTCTTGTAAAGTAGGTCTATAAAAATCCAAGAATGATGAATACCTGCAGCATTATTTTCTGTCCAACAGACAGTGTGTTCAATGCAGCAGCTATTTATCCTGTTGACAACCTCGGGTAATGTTTCTGATTTCAGTCTGTCATATCTATACTAGTGAGCTAGGTGACTGTGACACTTGTACTAGTTTACAACTTGGCTAAATTGTCTACGTGATCTCTGTATGTATGGTATTTGGCACTGCTGCAGGAATCTTAGGCCGTGTAAAATTAATATTTTGGTTCTCGCCCCTCCCTCCTCAATTTCTGGATTTGTCAGATTTTTTTTTTTTTTTTTTAGATTTTTCAATTTTTTAGACTTTGGAATGATTTATGAAATCTTCATACATATAAATAAGTTTATTAGAGAACAAGCATCACTTCCAAGTCTTTTTGTGGTACTCTAGGGGTTTATCCTCAGAATCTCACATTTGAAAAAAAAAAAAAAAAAGGGCCTCATCGCTTCCTCGAGCACTGTTGGAGAAGACCGAAAACTACTGACAATGCTAATTTTACATTGAAAAAAAAAAAAAAAAAAAAAACCTCCCTCCCTCATCAATTCATGAAAATCCTCTGGACGAGAACCAAAACATTAATTTTATACGGCCTTATGTATTAAAGTGATATTGAGTAAGCAATTGAAGGAAATATCTTTTTGAATTGCGAAATATTTACCAATTTTAGAGCTCATAATTTACCAGACAACATTATAGTTTGGGCCCCAACTGGTCAAAAAGCCTCTAAAAACATTGCCATGTAAAGAGCCACAAAAGGTTTGAGAGCTGTGAAATTTGTTCGTTATATGAACATTTCCAACTAAAAAACAAAGGTGATTTACTCACATTTAACGTTTGTAACGTTTCACCACTAGTACTGGTTTCATCAGACAAAAAAGAAGTTTGAGAGTTGTTCTTGGTCAATTTTCTGAATCTTTTATGTCCACTTTTATAAAAGTTGTCGAAAGTCCTCAAATTTGACATTTTACAAAGTGTAACGCACTCATCCCTACCCTGGGGAATAACTCACCTCACACAGCAGTAACTTGAAGAAGACATGCCAGCTGTACACTGACTGGTCCCTTTGGGTTGCGAGCGGGGAATTCAAGCTGCCAATAGTCTGGGGCACATATCGTCCCCTGGGGGTACCCATCTCCACCCTCAGGGGCACCCATCCCTACCCTGGGGAAAACTCACCTCTCTATGTACAGCAGTAAGGAAGACATGACAGTACTGTACACCAACTGGTCCCTTTGGATTGCGAGCGAGGAATGCGAATTGACCAAAGTCAGGGTCACATGTTGCGTATGATATTCTCTTCAAAGCATGAGCCATCAGAACAATCTGCACAAAAGAAAAGAAAAGTAAAGAAAACTGGTAAATCGTAATGATTTTTGCACCATCGTGTAATGAAAAACGTAGGATTTTTGATTGTGAACTATTATTTGCTGGATATTTTTGTATTTTGTTGTATTTTAGACACCCAGGGGGTGTGCATCTATTTTCTGGAATAGTCCATTGACTTACAGAGGGCAGTATTCTTTGCCAGTGAATCAAGGGATACAGCAGACACGGTCTTACAGCTTCTTTTTTTTTTTATCTTTTGACTTACAGCATCTTATACCACATTCTTTCTTGTTCATTATCTGATCTTTTTGGCACTAATATAAGTGTTTTTAAGGCAATTCTTTACAAGTTCAAGTTGAATGATTGAAATTGAAAAAAAAGTCTGGAAATAATCATATTTTCATCAAGCTGTTATTCATCAAGAACAAGTTTAGTAGCTTAAAAGCTAACTATCACCACTGGACATAACATGGTGGTGCTTCACAAAATGAGGGCAGCAAACAAACTTCCTTTTAGGCACCAGAAGGTACCTCTCATGCTGCGGCTGCACAATAATAATTGAGTAATACAATTTCCTTTTGTGCATGTTAAAATCCCTTAAAAGGGACTCACTCCTGTTTTCAAATGAAAATAATAAGGTACATACCGTATTTCGTCAAATAGTCGCCCCCTCAAATAAACGCCCCCACCACTTTTTTTCAACCAAGATGTTTCAAAATTCCGATATTTCCATGCTATCTTGTGTAGTAAGCTTACCAAGTTGCTCACATGGTTGATGATAATAGCGTCAATAAATGGCAAAAATCTGCATCCGAAACCCGGAAGTGAACCAAAAGTCAGTGTCAAAAGGTCATAGTTTGTCATTTTAGCGTGACTTTTAAGCTTACCTAATGATTTTAACGGGATTTGTCGTGCTACAAATGACCTCTAATAAACGCCCCCCCCCCCCCCCTTGGGAAAATGTAACGCCCCTGGGGGCGTTTATTTGACTAAATACGGTACCTGTAACAAATTTTAAATTCTACTACTTCCTGCTTGAGGACTTTCAGGTAAAAAAAGAGACTTTCAGGTGAAAAAAGTATTTCTCTGAGCCTGCAAAGATTTCAAATCTAATGACAAGGGGGGGGGGGGCTGACCAAGATTGCACGTAACTATACAATAATTTATGTTATGATATATAGACTAGAATTACATTGCTGTGCAAAGTTTGGCAAGATAACCCTGTTCTTAGAAAGGGACTATATGTTTTTGGTTTTGTTTTTATCCATTTTACACATGAAATTGTTTAATTTCATGTGAAAATGTTTATATGCCTATTGCACTGGAAAATATATTTCATGCCATTCTTTGCTGTAACAATACTACATAAGAGCCAAAAATGCACATGGACAAGAAAAATAGTGTGTTCATTGTCCAGGCAGTTTTGCCATATCACAATATCCATCTTGCTTTATACAATATTGGCTGTTGGAAAATGACATAGACCACCATTTTCTGTCCAATGATGAATGTGAGCCACCCCCCCTCCTTAGTCATTCTGAGTCAAAATATCAAAGCTTGAGATACATGAAGCCATCAAAACCTACATTTTCATGCACATAATGAATTTTTCTCACTAAATTAAAGTGTTTTATCATGCAGTTGTTCCAACAAATGCTTACAAAACATATTTTTACAAACATTTTTGTTTACATTGTCGGATTAGACAATTTGAGCATGCGTTTGAATATTGTGCCAAAGTAACTATGTCAGAATTAACAGTGGCGTAGCGTGGGTCATCACATTGGGGGAGGTGGGGGCATCGACCATGATTGGGGGGCACCGGGTCTGATTTGGGGGCCACCGGTCTGATTGGGGGGCACAAGTCATTTTCCGCACTTTTCCTATGGGATTTTTAAAATTTCAGATCGATTGGGGAGGGGGGGGGCACATGCACCCCCGTGCCTCTATGATGCTACGTCACTGAGAATTAAAATGAATATATTCCAAATTAACAGAATTGGAAGATCACAATTTTCGCTCAAATTTAAGATAATTTCACCTACATTTCACCAGCCAGTTCTGATTCCCATTATTATTCCAGTAATTTCTTTATGCTACATGTCTATTTCAACCACTGTAGTCCTATTTATGTAGCAGCAAGGCTACTGTTATCTACCTAAAAGGAACTCCGCAGATAAAAATTGGTGCAAGTTACCAACCACACAGGAAACCATAATAGGAAAACACAAACACACAGGGCAATGCACTACTATTGTGATTTTAGAGACTCGCATTCAATCATAGACAGACTCTCTACTGTCTACAGTCTATGATTCAATGGAGTACAACACTTAATTTGAAATGAGAATGCACTGGTAATTTGCAGACTCGCCATTAGCGCCAATCTGACTTGAAATGTGAGGGGGACAATCGGCCTGAATTGTCAAAAAGTGGCTGAAAAGAACAAAAATGGGTCATTTTGCAGAGGGGGCACGTCCCCCTTCCCGCGATTAACGCCCATGACACTCGCAGTTCCCAACTTGTGAGTACAATATTGGATGTGAATCAGGTGACTGGTCCAGGGTATAGTCTGTTCCCTGGGGTGGGGAGGGGGTACTCACTACAAATGACCATACGGGGATGTACTGCAAACACGTGTTGCATTTTTGGCCTTTTCCTATACCAATGACTCCTTTTTCTACAATTTTGGTAATTGGATGGGTCATTTTTTCAAAATTTCTTAATTTTTTCAAACAAATAGTCTAATTTTACCCCACTGTGGCCAAAATTGTTTAAATTTACCAACTATTTGGGGAAAAGTTGTAAAAACTCTGACAATTTGTGTTAAATTTGGCTGAAAGTTTTAACTTTTGGTCCAAATTTCTTTAAAAATTGGTATAGTGATGGGCACTTTCATTGCAAACAGCATCTCCCTACCTAAACCAGTCTTAAGATTTAAGAAAAGTCTTCCACAGAGAAAGTAGGGGTTTCAAAAAGAATAGACAATTAGGGTAACTTTCATTTGAAATACTCCAATTGTGGAAGATAGAAAAGCTTTTTTTTTTTACAGAGTATGGGATTCTGAATAGTTAACCTAGCCAATTCCATCTGAAAAGCATAAAATCTTCCACAGGGGAAGTGTCGATTTCAAATCGAATAGCCCAATTTTAGTGCATCCCTTAAAACTGCAAGCCAAAGTCAATACCATTATAGGATATTCTCTGATTAAAATGAAATTGCTTCAGGGAAGTTGCGGCCTGTGAAACCAAAAATAACAAAGTACATGTAAGTCTCACTCTCAGAAAAGCCCAGATTTAGTTACTGGTATATAGCTACAAATATTTTAGATCTGATAATGGGAGGATTGGGAGCTGATAATACTACCATGCAGGTTATTCAATCCATGATAGTGATGATACAAACTGGGGAAAATGTGACTGTATGTCAGAGAATGATTTTGTTCCCGATTTTTACATTCAAGTATCAAAATTATACATACATTTGCTACCCTTGCAATTTATGTGACTGGATTCATTATTTTATTTTATTCTCAAAAATATTCATTTATCCATGACAGAATCACGGCTTTAGAGACTTCAGGTCCCCCCAATCTTTTCTGAAAAATCATGCAAAATCTGCTTATTTTTGGCACATATCCGAGCCCCCTGGGGTAGCCAAAGTATTTACTTCTTGCACTCAGTAATATTGTAAGGTATATCCTGTATATCGTCTATTCCAGTATGGCATGCACTAGCAGCCCCAATGGACACTCATCAAGTAGGCATCTTGTGGATATGTATACACACTAGTGCTTGATTGAGACGTACTACGGAGATGTACGTTATGCATGCAGCTCACTAGCGATCAATGTGTTGGAATTAATGCAAAGTAAATTTCTACCTCATTGGTGAAGACTCACCGATATGCTCTACACTATGCAGCATAGCCATGCAAGTTGCAAAAACAGTTTTTTCTATATTAGAGATTTGACTTTGTCACAATAATTAATGAGCTGAGCAATAGAGATCTAATATGTTTGTACTATAAATACCACAGAGTTCAAATTTCTTAGGCACTTGTGATTAATATAGTTATTCATTTTTCATTTTTCCCCATCATATTTCAAATGTAATAACCTGTTATCTCCCGCATACATCATACATTGGGTTGTGTCTCTGTGATCCCATCCTATCTTAGGGGACTAATGGTGCTCAGCCCGTCTAGTGTCTACATACACTACAGGGTGTCCCTAAAGAATAAACCATATTGCACCCTCTTTTACATTTTTATGAAATGACAAATAAAATTTATTTTGATGAAAAATATTTATCATAATAATTTGTACATTCAAGCAAAGCACAAGCGGATTATATAAATCCCGGAGGTTTGTGTTTTGCTTGAATACACAGGCGTTTATTATGACTACTTGTATCTAGGCTGCCCTTAATTTAAAGGTATCAGGTGAAAGCTCATATTTTTCTCATTGAAATTAGGCGTTCCAAATCGGTATATTAATGAAGAAATCATCAAAAATATCTTCGGAAATACACCAATTTGGAACTCTTAATTTCAGTATGTTAATGAGAAAAATCACCTTTCATTTGATATCAATTTATTACATGATCATGATGAATAAAAACACTGATGAGCTTTCTTTCATTTCCCCTCTCCATCACCCCTTCCCATCTAATACCACTTCAAGGGAGAGGAAAATCACATAATCAAGTATCATTTCTTACAAAGAGTATATTTTTTTCTTACATTGTCATCTTCAGGGTCGCATACTTTGATACCAGACAGTGAGATGAACAGCATCACTGGACGTGATTTCTTTGGATCCTGCAACAGTCAAAATAAAATGACACACAAATTATTACAGAACAAATTCTAACAAGATCTTTTATTATCAAAATGATGAAATATTTAGGGGTTCATTAATAGAATTGATGGCATAAACAATGTTT
The DNA here is from genome assembly GCF_039555335.1 of Amphiura filiformis. NCBI lineage: Eukaryota > Metazoa > Echinodermata > Ophiuroidea > Amphilepidida > Amphiuridae > Amphiura > Amphiura filiformis. Next base: position 19,036,426 of record NC_092634.1, on the reverse strand, counting down.
ATGCCATCAATTCTATTAATTAATACTGTTCATATATATTCACCAACATTCAATGATTGTATTTCATCTGATAATAACAAAAAAGATGTATCATAAAATATGATGTAACATTCTTTAATTTGTGATTTTTCTGACTGACAACAAACCGCCATGCTAATGCAGCCCGGTATCAACATTGTTTATGTCCAGCTCTTGACCAATCACAAGGGCAGTTAGATAACAAGTATGTATGAAAATCTTTTCAAGTGACCATTATAACAAATTCTTTAAAGCTTTAAGTTCTGCAACTCCAGCAAAATATGAAAAATTTTGGTTACAAAAATAAAATGTTGCAAGCATCATATTTATACCATGCCAAAGTTGGGAACACTTTTTGGATACTATTACTGAAGCAAAAAATGTCTCAAAATCAAAGGATTTGAATACCTCAAGAACCACAAGACTTGTTGAATGGAATAGGAATTATTCCATTTCCTTTGTCAAATGCAGACTATTTTATCTTTGTGAATACATGCATGAAATAATTACTTCAATACCACATGTTTTTGACTGGAATATGAAGTTAATTAGGCCTCACAAACAATATGTACTAGCTCAGTAGCATCACAAACTACATACTATTCAAACAAATTTGTCTTCAACTTCAAAAATGTAGTTAAGTATTTCTGTTGTTTCATCTGTATAATGTGAAATATGAAACTTTACAAAAGGAGATATGAAACTAGAAACTGAAAGCACTGTTCGTTGTTCAATAGGCTATAGGCCTATAATAAGATGGATTTATTGGTTCTCATCCCTACCAGCATCGTTTTCTGGAGTGGTTAACGTTGATTTTTTCCAACTTTAAAAGTACAAATTTTTATTTTTAAGCTCCAGCAATTTAGTATGATGATAAAAAGTTCATAATAACTAAATCTCCACCATATGAACACTACAATATTTTCATGCTTTTAAAATATTGTACATTTCCTTGAAATATTTTCATTTTTTAATCAGTCATTTCTGACGCGTTTTGCTCAATCATGGACTAATTATTTCAGCTATACACAATACATGCTAAATTCCCCTAGCAGTAGCATTCCTACTCATTACGCTCGTTTCTGTGTGCCCTAATTCTTACCATGTCTGAAACAACATGGCACCAATTATTGCAAGTGTGCACAAATCAAATATTATTTAAACAATCTCTATACCATTTGTCTTTGCAAAGGTTTGCAAAACTGAACTCTTATGGCACAGTGGCACCATGAAGTAGTGGTACCATGAAAATCAGGTGATGCTGATGTTAGCAGTACACCAACAGGAGCCTAACACCTTAGGTGGCAAAAAAACTAACTCTGTTCTATCATGGAAGTACTGGTCCGATTGACCTGAAACTTGTGTTTTGGGCATTTGATTTTGTTTTCTTTTGTATTTTTGACCGATTTTTTGATTGCTCAAATGATTGATGAATCAAAGTTATTGACCAATTGATAAATTAGTTGATTATTGATCAGTGATCAATTGATTGGTTGGTCATAATTCTCCTATAGACCTGTGATTTATTAGTTTAGCAATTTATTGATTGATTGGTTGATCGGCTATTGATTTATTTGTGATTGATTAGCGATTTATTTCCTGGCTGATTGAATGTCACTTACCTGCATTCCCTGTAGTTGTAGTCTGACAAATTCAGCTCTTGTACTGGGCTGTAGATGAGCAACGGAAAATGTACCAATATACTGAAATAAAACAAACAACAAAAATTACATAGAATTATATCATCACTAATATCAGATTGCATGTTTGTTAGTTTATATACAAAACAAAAGTAACTATTTAGCTTGCAATACATTGAAACATTTCATATGAGGTGCCTGATGTTTATTATGAATATTAATTTTTTACCAAGTTAAACCAATATTTCATGAATACAGAAAATGTTGGGTCACATTTTGTACCCAACCAAATTTGACCAAATTGTGTTACTAATTAATTAGCATGGATTTCTTGCACTAAGGTCTGGTATACCTCAGTGCCATGCCAAGATGAAAAATAGTACAAGATGTGGCCCATTTTCTTGTATGCATAAAACTTGTATTTTTTGTATACAGCTTTCTGGTGCTCCCCATGAAAATTGAAATTTTTTATTATATCTGAATTATTTAAATCAAACAATAATTAGTTGCTTACAATAAGATCTGTAATTGTGTTGACTATTGGAATTTAATTCTGATCAGGTTTTTGTCAGAACAAGTTACTTTTAAAATACTCATATATTTGAAAATGTAACTAGTACTAATTTGTATTTATTTTAAAATTATTTTGTGGAAAAAATGTAGCTCTTATGAAGCATAATTTTTTACAACCGTACTCTATATAGCATACATGTACAGTACACACGGGATGTAACCAGGTGGTTATTAACTAAATGTGCTTTAGGTAGAGCATGCACAATTCTGTCTATGAGCACGATACAGATAGTGGAATATAAGCTGCTGGCAAGTCTACATGTCAATGTGGATCCATAATAATGTAACATTGAAAACTAACCCAAATTATTACATGTTCTCTGATCTTACATTTGATTAAATCAACAACAACAAAAGATTTAATTATATGACTAGCTACACATGAAGTGGTGCATTTAATACGCGATGCATGTAACATATTGCGGATGGATATAGCAATCAGTATGATACACATGTATGACCAAATATTTTCTTACCTACAATGTAACACCTTAGGCCAAGGAAAGTCAATTTTGAGTTTCTCGTCACCCGCCCTCACTTCATTTTCTGACCATCACTTGAATTCATTATTGTGATTTTCCAAAAAATACCAATGGAAACTGGTTATATTTGCAAAAAAAATTATGAATATCCCTTTATTTTTTGTGGAAAATCAAAATCAAAACATACATTTTGCTGTCAACCTTACAGACTCTTTGTGATATACTTTTGAATTTTATTTGGGCTAAACATCCATTTTCAAGTGAGTGAGCAGCAAATAACAACACATTTTACATGCGTGTTGGTCATATAATGAAAGGCAGACAAATAATGAATAATGAAAAAGTTACCTCACTTGTTTTCAGAAATTATGTGACGGGAAACTCAAAATTGACTGTTAGGGGCCTTATCATGCATATATGTGCATCATTTTAAATCTAGTTATTAAGTGTCACAAACAATTGGCACAAACCAATTTGATATACAAGATTCCCGTAGCAAATGTTCTTCCCCTAAAAAATTGTTCCATGTGTTTGCTAAATTAGCTTCATTTTTGAACACAAAGCCTCTTTTTAAATCCAGAACTTTATATTATTATTACCTGGATATTTTGGGGTCTCATGTAGGCCCTATTTATTTTTGGGGTTGGTTTTTGGAATATCATGCTTGATTTATGTGATATGGGTGCAATGCGTCTCTGCTAATACCCACCAAACACGGGCATGGGGGGGGGGCAACACTGCACCAACAAATTCTGTAAATGCACTCAAAAAACTGAGGCACATACCCATACATATCCCACAATTGGCACAAAACAGGGAGATCACCCCCCCCCCCCTTCGTATTTCCCAACAGCAGACTCATTGCACTTATAAATATAGGGCTGTTCCATTTGAAATCTATACACCCCCAATGGAAGACTTGACCTTAATCTTTCACGCAGGGTCCAGGGAGTATGTATTTTTAAATCGAGATACCTAAAAGGATGACTCCATTTATGTCTACACCCGTGTGAAAGACAAAGGTCATGCCATCTACAGCGGGTGTATGTATTTTAACTGGAATACTCGAATCAAATGGCACCACATATGGTTGAAAAACACTTAGTATTTTAATGCAGTCTGCAACACTGTATTTGAACTGACAGCTAAATGCATCATCAGATTGTTGAGGCATGACCCTTAACAGACTGACGCCCATATCAGTTGTGTGATTGCTGCTAATTATGAGAACACACAGCCATATTATAATCACGATGAGCACTTATAAACAGGTTGTCCCAACCAATTATCCATTGCATCAAAAAAAAAAAGTTTATATTTTTTTCGCTCAATCTGTTTTACACCAAACATTGAAAGTCAGTGCTTTCATGTTTGTTTTATCCATAAATATACATTGTAGCTGGGTCACTTACAAAATCTGTATTCTGGGAAGGATGTATGAAAATTGTAACAAACAATAATACAGCTATATGCATATTTTAGTGAGAAAAAAACTCTTTTCAGCAAATCAGATAAATGTTAACTTCACTGGAGTTCACAGGCACATCTGATCAGCCTGGTGCATTGATTTTGAGGGACACAATGACATACCTGGGATAATCTATGGTTTGCAAGACCTAGGGACCTGAACACCCTAAAATTTAGTTTTTGCGTTCATGAAACAGGTAAGCGATCAAATATCTAGCTAATGAATTGAGTAAATGGCAAAGGTGAAAGCGATATGGGCCAGACAAAGCTGTGGATAGCACTCCCTGGGTAGGTCAAGTTTGGATTGGGATGGGATGTGCCTCAAAAAATCGGAAAGTAGACCCATGTTTAAACCAATTTCCAAAGAAAATTTGACCCAATATCCAAGGCCCCGATTTTGCGTCAAATTTTACCCAATTTCAAACTTTAAAAACAAAAATGATATTGGGCTCCAGTTCTAGTAACAATGGGGTATTTTTTTTGGAAAATGTGAAAAAAATGATCATTTGTACCGAGTATACAACCCCTAGCTCCCCCATTTTTTAAATACAGCAAAAATGTTACATTGCAATTTTCATCGCGTGATCAATGAACCACAATACCAACCCACCTGCAACAAGTATTATATTTAAATTCCCAAAGAGCAGCATGACACAGCGGTCTTTGAATTTGGCGCAACAGGTCCCAAGTTCAATTCCAGATGGAAGCAAATATCACAAAATTATTATCCACTCTCTACATTTGTATTGCCTTTGAATAGTGGGGCAGGAATGCCTGGCTGACACCTGCCATAGGATTAGGCTGGGAATTGTAGGCGAACAGGGTCTGATAATTGAATGATTCACCCAGGATGAATAAGAAATTATAGAACAAAACTTTTAAAATCCAGAGTTTGAATTCCTTGACTGCATCCCTTTAGGATGACTTTGCTTGGAATATAACAATCAATTAATTCAAGCATACTCGGTGCAGGCCTGGGCAAGCTAACCGGTTTTACCCTTTCTGTTTATATAATGTCTAGCTATCATTATAGGATACAATGCCTATGTGAACATGGGAATCAAGTCGAGTTGCTTTAATTTATCGAGGCGCTTTAATTTCAATAGTAATATGAGCTATACAAAGAGTGTCACATTTATGTTTTGTGGTTTCAATGACAAAAATATCTAGATGACCTCATTGGAGGTACACATTGTTGAGGCTTGAAGTTGAAATGTCCAATCAGATATTTTTAAGTAGATATTGTCTATTTTTTCTCACTATTTTTATTTCAGTAGTAGATTTAAAATGATTCATCTATTCATTCACAAGACCTAAATTTGAAGAGCTAGCATGCAACCTTCATCTACAGGTCTTGTTATGTACTAAATTTACAATCAAACAGCGTCTATTAACTTTTAAAACCTACCAAGCTTGGTTTGGGTGTAATTATTTTTTTTAAATAACATATAGCTCATGAGCTTGTAACACATATATATTCCCTGATCAGAATGTTGTGGGTTCAAACCCCAGTGGTGCTATTGTATTGTCCCTCTCCACCCAGGTATATTATGGGTATCTCTGTATAGTGGTGGGCAGTTAGGGGCTGTGCAATTATTATTTTTGGGATCCCAATTTACCAACCTTAAATGGTCTTGATATATGTTGTGAGCGCAGCGAGCAGGAAAATTTGTATATATAAGCGTTTCTGTTCTGTTTTCCTAAGCCTTTTTAGCGCGTTTTATTTAAAAGGCGCCCCATGAATGTGTGCCAAAAATTGCTTGCCCCCCCCCCCCCTTTTTGGCTTCGAATAGATTAGGTGTGTGTGAGGAGCAGCAATCCCCACCCATATAAGTTATACTCGAGTCTATGGCCCATATGCTTTATTTTGGACTGTTTCGGTTTGACCTTTCCCTTAACCATAATCCAGTATAGTAACATTATTATCATTACTTATTAGCATTACATTACTGTCATTACAGCAGACAAAAATTGATTTGTATAAACGTGTGATATAATATCCCACAAAGATAACCTTATACATACAACCTCAAGATATGCACTGTCTCGTCGACTGTCGTCGTCGCTTATATTGATTACATTAGAATTCAGTGATATATGATGAAATAGCCAGCTGAATAATTCTGCCCTGAGTACATGCCCTTCTTAACAACCTATATATAAAATTTTGATGGGAGGCAAAGATGCGGAAAAGACAGGATTTAAAATCATCTTGTTGGATAGGGCTGTTGGACTGAGATAATAGTAGGCATACTCATGCATGGAAGTCGAGTTTTAAAATACCGAGTATGGGATATGGCCGTTTACAAAAGCAAGTTGGCTTATACATTCCGAGGGAGGATCTCGGTGGAAAAGAGGGTACAGAGATGTGTAGGCTTGGGCGACTAAGTCGCCAATAACCATTAGTCGCGACTACGACTATTGAAAACCAAAAGTCGACTGACACAACTATATTTTTATGTTTAAATATCATGTTAAAAGTGCCAGATATCCACACCAAAACCAACCTACATTTGTAATACTAACATATAAACTGCAAAAAATTGATGAAAACTTTAATCGTTGTCTAACCAACAAATAATCATAAAGTCCATAAATCATCATTAAATTGGTGTTGTTGACTTGTTATCGTAAATTTGCATCAATCTTTCACCAGAATTTTCGGTCCAATCTTGACCACAGATAGTCGCGACTATAGTCGTAGTCGTGACTATTTGCTGCCGACTAGTCGACTAGGAAAAAAGTGATAGTCGCCCAATAGAGATGTGTGGCATATTTGGGGTGCATGCATTTTTAGGCTTTTTGGTATACCTTTGGGTCAAAATTTTTAGTGAATTTGTTCAGAGATAGGGTGTTTTTTCCATATTTTCTCAAAAGAAGTGAGGATTCTTCATTGTTTTTGTAGCACATTGCACACACAAAATGCCAGAATTGAGCAAATGAATTCATCCTGTTTTACATAAATACAAATTTGACGATATTTTTTGCCAAGAGAAGCAATCTGTTAGAAATATTTTGTACACAAACATTACATAGCCACTTTTTTTACAAAAGTGGGGAATAAGGTTGGTCATGAAATGCCTTTAATTTCAGACCGCATATTTAAAAGCCCACAAAAAATATTTCTGACAAAGGGCTTAATGTGCAAGTCTTCAAAAACCTAAATAAAACAATCCGCAAAGCTACTTAGAACTGAAATACTTAATGCTAATATCCCGCTATTACGTACAGTACTCATCAATGCAAGTCATTTTTATCTGTGACATCAGAAATGGAGAATTCATGTGAGAACACACGTCTGATTTAGACACTGACTGGAGGCATATTCCATCATGTGTGATGTTCCATATATATACATGTGCAATATGCAATATCTTCATCTACAGTATCACACCTTGGTTATATAGTTTGTGAATATGAGTTAATTAAATTTTAATTGATTGCTACAATTATACATTACTATATCTGCATTAATTTTACAATACAATATCACTAAAAGCTCACAATAGTCAGGACACAGTTCCTTAACACCCCACATAATTACACACTCATAGAATGACCTTGACTGAATTGGGTACAAAAACTCATCTCCACAATGTGATATCAATTTTTAGGCTATCAATACTGAATGAAGGGTACTGAACTTGGCATGACATGTGATGTTATTTTTATTTGGGTTCATTAATGCAATATACATTGTATATGCGATAGAATGAAGCAAAGTGAGTGCTTTGTCATTTGGTCAATTTTTTTTCTACAAATGTTTGGCTCTTATTTAAACAGCAATATGTTCCCAAGAAAAGTAGCATGGTTGTTTCTTGAAAATAACAACTGTGACTATATTATTTAAATCTGCAATTTACTAAACATATTCTAATCACCTCCGAATGTAGATGCAGTTTAGGATTTCATGCATGCAAAATGCCAATGTCTGCATGAATCCATACTCAATCAACTTGTTAAACTGAGGATGATTTCAACCATTTTGTATGTGTACAAATATGAAATTTTACTGTGGACGGTTGATCTAACAATGATAGAGGACATATCTCACAAATGTATAAAATACATCCGATTGTGTACATTTATTTGCAGACCTCCATGAACCGAGGACATTCCTCGTTAAAGAGAGGTACCAGTTTAAATGTGCAGTGTTGTCATTTAGTGCATCCTCGTTTGCCAGCAAATAGACACACACCTCACAGGTCTAAAGTAGAACTAGATCTAGTTCCTCGAGGGAGGGGTGTGAGGCGCGCCAACCAGATCTAGTTCCTCGAGGGAGGGGAGGTGCGCCAGTGCCGTATATGACTGGGGGATTTTGTAATGTCAGAGCATGGTCAGAGAGGGGTTGTCATGGTCCCATATACTGATATACTAGGCACTGAACAAGTGCTAGTCTAAAGTAGTTATGTCTGTACATGGAGAATTTTTCTTTTTCATTAGTTAAAAGGTTTTCATTTGACCATTTCGCGAAATGCATCCACATTCATAATTACCATTGGCGTAGCAATGATAATGCATATCACAGCGTTTATGTTGGCAGACTGACTCAAAATGGCGGCAGCTGGCTGGGTCAATGGCCTGACTTTACTGTGACCACAGTGACTTGAGTAATTAAAAGCCATGATGGAAATATTTAGTCATTAATTAATTATTTAATATTGGTCATCATTTGCTTTTGTAATTCAGTTGTATTTATTACCAATGAGGTAGAAAAGAGTACTAGCTGACTCTGACAAATAGTACACCTCTATTGCGGATTATTTCGCCTCATAATTTGCTTTCTGTATGTAGCATATTGTGCCAGAAATGTGTGCTACACGCTGCATGCATAAACCTTAAAACTCGCAAATTAACACTCAATCCCGGCCCCCAACTCAACACAAAAGTTGGCAACCATGAGAGTTACCAAATAGCGAGGAAAAGGGGTAATTTTTTTACCAGTAGCGAGGACCGCGAAATTGGCAAAATAGGGGGTATTTAATTTGCACTGTCCGCGAAATATGGATAAAGGGGTACTTGGGAAAATCCGGTAATTTTATCATTCTTATGTCAATATTTAGTGTCATTGAAAAGGGGTTGTTTTTTCCCAAATTTTGCATGAAAAAGGGGGGTAAATTTGATGAAAAATCATTGCAAAGGGGGTCTTTGAAAGATTTGATAACTCCAGCTCTATTACTGATAAATGCTGGAGGTACACTTTTTGACCTCCAGGAACGACAAACAAAAATGGCAGATTTACAACAGCATTAATTACGCACAAGTCAATTTTGAGTCGATACTCTTTTGGGTCTGATCTCTTCGATTTTTACAGTTTGAATAGGTATCAATCCGTTTTTCATTTTATTTTCAATCCGTTCCACAGAGTCAAATATCTATCAATGACAATTATAGAAGCCTCAAGCACTGATAATGCGCAGTGATTACAGTGTACAACAAGGCAAGGGGATTGCATAGTATACGGGAATTAGGGCCAGCAAGACGTCCTTTCTGCAACAGCTGACAAATGTCTATAGGCAGCTATTACAGTCTACAGATAGGGCTTTCTTGCCCTAAAATGTCCGTCCGATATGTATACTACATGTTCAAAAGGGAAGTATTGAATTGTACATGTTTATGGTTTAGATTTGGATATCAAGTGGCAGTGCAAGGCATCCTGGGTTGTTACATTTTCAGCCCAAATCGTGGGTCAAATCATCGAAAAGTCTCCCACTTATTCTCTCAACCACTGGTTTCTATCAACAGGAAACTACAGAACTTTACAGGATATGCAGATTATGCTACAATGTTGAGAAATCGTCCAATTTTTTTTCTTAACCACTGGTTTCTATGGGACAGGAAATGTTCAAAAGTCGCAGGGAAAGTCGTCAAAAGGTCACCCAATTGGGCTACCAAATGCCATGTTTGGCAATCATGAAGGCATCACACTATGGTGGAAAGGCTAGCCATGTTTATCTCTATCATTTCCTATTTTCCTGTTAGCATCTTCCTGATCAACATTCATTGTGTTCTTTTGTTTTACTATTTTTCTTATATGCAATCTCTTCATACTCATGCCACTAGAAGCCAAACTTTCAATTCTCTTGTCATTCCAAAATGGAACATAAATCCTGGTAAGAGAACTTTTCACTACAGATCATGTTATGCTTGGAATAGACTCCCCCAAGACATCTGTGGAAACTTTGATTCTATGACCGTTCATACTTTTAAAAACTGTATTTCAAATTGTGATTTGACTTAATTCTTTGATTTATGAATTCCACACATTTATATAATTTTTTGTATTTTACTCCCTATTTGATTGTAAAACTTGTACAATGTTATTCTATTACTGTATAATGTAATTATTACTTGACCTGATGTACAATGTAAATACTGTAATTTAAGTAACTTTGGCTTCCATGCATTGCTTTTAATTGTTATCAACATCTTTTATTATATTGTGTGCTGTAAATTGTCACTCAGGGCCCCCTTGGAGATCAGTACCAGTTACTGAAGGGGCTACCCTGGTTAAAGAAAGAATAAATAAATAAATAAATAAATAAATAAATATTCCCGACTTAACCCTCCCCAAACAGTGTCAACTGCAGATGACACAAGTTTAAAAAATTCTTTAAATATTCACAAAATTCAGAATTGTACGTTTTCATGCGAAACTGCATTAAAATGAGCATGGTCCTCGTTTGAAGGCAAACATATGGGGGTGTGAGTATTTGTGTCAATCTGACCATGCTTCAACATAAAAAGTCCCAAGTTTTGAGATATTGTCTCACAATATCAAGAGCTATCTCAAGAACCACTGAACCAATACTAGGCTTGTTTGTACTCATTTTAATACATATTTAATGCTGCTTCCAAATATAGTCATGAAAATGAACAATTCTGAAATTTTTGAATATTGAAGAAAAATTGTACTGTCGTCTGCAGTTAACACCTGTGTGGAGAAGCTTTGCTCATAATTTGAGTCTGTCTAATAAGTTCTGCTCAGCCTATACCATATTTGCATTAGTATAGAATAGTACAGGCTGATTACGTTCATGAGAGCTACATTGTAGTCTGCAGAGAGATGCAAGTAAACTGTGATAGTAACATTAACGTGATGAATACTATGGCTATGTCATAGAAGGTTGCATAAATTTGTCTCTCTACCATCGCTATAGCAGTCTGCCTGCCTCAGTCAGTAGCCTAAAATTGATCACAAGTCTGGTGATGTGGTTAAATGTTGTGCTGTGATGAAAAATGTGCTATTCTATGTCAAACCTATGCCCCCTCCTTTACACAGAAAGCCATGAATGTGCACGATAGCTCACAACTGGAATTAAACCCTGCCCTGTGAAAGGCACTGAAATTTGTAGACCCTTTAAAATGGATTATTACCCTGCTCAAATTAACTGTAAATCGCAAATAATCAGCCATGTAAGCTCATGTAGTAATGTAAAGCGTGATATATATTCATTTTAATGTTTCTTGATTTCAACTGTTCTGAGCGTTTTGCAGTAGTGAACAATTACACATTTACGCCAATACGGAAAATACTTTTGTAGGCTTTAGATTTGTGGTTCTAAAATTATTAAACCACAAAAAGTGTGAAAATTACAATTTTCAGCTAAAATTTTTGGTAGATTTTGACAATTTTGGTTGACAGTGAGAAAAAGTTCAGCTATTTACTGAAAAAATCAGAGCCTTTTGAAAATATGACCATCCATACACCAATATTGGCCTAGAAAAAGAGGTCATTGATATATTAACAAAGGCCGAAAACGTAACCCATATGTTTGTGGCACATCCTCGGTATGGTCATTTGTACTGACCACCACCTGGAACATGGTTGCAACACAAGCACTGGCAAATGTAACGACATCAAACCAGCCCTTAGGCCGTATAAAATTAATGTTTTGGTTCTCGTCCAGAGGATTTTCATGAATTGATGAGGGAGGGAGGGTTTTTTTTTTTTTTTTTTTTTTCAATGTAAAATTAGCATTGTCAGTAGTTTTCGGTCTTCTCCAACAGTGCTCGAGGACTTTTTTTTTTTTTTTTCAAATTAGAGATTCTGAGGGATAAACCCCTAGAGTACCATAAAAAGACTTGGAAGTGATGCTTGTTCTCTAATAAACTTATTTATATGTATGAAGATTTCATAAATCATTCCAAAGTCTAAAAAAATTGAAAAATTCTAAAAAAAAAAAAAAAAAATCTGACAAATCCCAGAAATTGAGGAGGGAGGGGCGAGAACCAAAATATTAATTTTACACGGCCTTACTTGTACACGTGTGTACATGTATGTACACTCTGTGGGATTAGGCTAGTGTGCGCAATTCAACATTGCAATGGATGAAATATGCATTTATGTTGATCACTTCTAAACTCAGGGTGAAACAAAGTGAGCAGATTTCACCAAATCCAAAGAAACATGAGGGTTTTTGTTGCTGTAATTCAAGACATTGCAATTTCCATATTTTTCCCAACATGAATTTACATTCACCTTCCACAGGGGGTGTGCATAATAAGTACACCAGCAAACAAGATACAGATTATAATGTGGTTATTTTGTTACGCATATCAATGAGGTTTGTGGGTGACATGCATCACAGTAAATACTTCGTTTATTATTTATGAAGCATCAACATCAACAACAAAATGTCGTCTGTTATACTAGAATACAGTAAAGGCAGGGGTACTCCACAGGGAATATGGTTTAATTAAAGTCATAACTGTACATCGAGGAATCAAGTCTGTGTAATTGGAATGTTGCATACATTGCATGAGATTTTCAACGCAAAAAAATACATTTTTGGAAAGGACAAAATTAATCCGAAATGTAATACACAAGAATTCTGTCAAAATTTTGACATACCATACATTTAATGTAATACATAATAAAATACCACACCGTGATGTGCACCTGCCTCTGTGCAAAACTCTGCCAATAATTTGCTTGGCCCCTCCTTTTGGGGTGTTCCTTTACCCCTTCTATTTACCCCACAGCTGCTATAATGTGAAATTAATACTCTCCAGAGATCAATTTCGTTCAGCTTCCTGTATCTGTTACAGGACACTACCGATCAATTTCTGAAACAGAAAACACTGTTTGTATTACATCAGTGGCGTAGATTTCTTTTTGACATGGGGGATGGGGTTAGAATTTTTTCTTGAAGTACCGGTATAGTGAATCCAGCACTATTTGGCGACAAAATAAGCTTATCGCACAAAAACATTGTTACAAAAGTGTAAAACATTAATTTGTCACTTTTTATAGGTTAAAATGACCAAATATGAGATTAACTTGGTCAGAAACAAACATATAGGCATCAACATGGGGTGGGGTGGGGGGGGGGGGGAATAATTGTATGGATAATCCCCCCTACAAAAATATTGGGGGGGGAATTTATCTATGCCTATATAAGTACATGCATGTCCATGTTCTCTATGGGAGCTGACATATTGTGGATGACTGAATACGAAGAACAGGAGCGGACTCTGATACCTGCATGATGATCTAATATTTTCCGCTTGCTAGTATGTGAGGGGCGTTGCGGTTTGCAAATGGGGATAGTAAGCTCTCACACTGTGGCTTCGCTCGCTATTTGAGGGATGCAGTGGTTTGCGAATGGGGTTAGTTCTGGGATGACTGATTGTAAGACTTTATTTTGAATTTACTTTTTTAAAAAGCTAAAGACAACTATTGTTACTGTTAGCTGTACACTTTTTGCTTTTGGTTGCAATTTTACCACATTTCAGAAAGGTTTAGATGCTAATTTCATTTAGATCTATTCAATTGAATTTAGTTGCACAGGTGCTTGGAGTACACTTGAAAAATTATGTAGAGGTACTTATTAGTAAGGACTGTCAATGTCAGGATTTAAAAAAATTGATATACTGCCACTCAATATCGATAAAAATTGATAAATCGATTTTCCTCCCAATTTTACTCAAGTATCTTCTACATTCATCCATACATGATAACCATCTGCTATTAGTTCATCTTTCCGTTTGTTGCTGGCATGGAAAACCTTTATCCTTAGGACCGGCCCAGTAGTAGTATGATATCATCACATGATCTAGGACAATTGCTCAATTTTAGGGCTATTTCATTATAAATGACACGTTCACAAAAATGGCTTGTATCATATCTGGTTGATATAATTAGGGTGATAATGCAGTGTTATTAACTTAATTCTAAGTATGCCACAAACTACAAGCTACATGAGCATTTTTACAGAATTCTGTCTATTTTTTGTATAAAAAATTGCCAAAAGGTACATTTTAACCCAATTTTGGAGTCCCATTTCATTTTGCCCATGTATTCTGAATTAATTCTTTGAAAAATTAGGTACATTCTATGGCAATGTGCTTGTTGCAATGAAAATATGATATGTGTGGAACATCATGCAAGTTGAATGGTGAAAATTGGTGCAAAAATGTTAAAATTCCGTAGATTCTTGCAAAATTGGCATTTTATGTTAAATAAAAAAATGAGTGTCCTCTCCAATTCATGCCTCCATTTTGTTAACATTAAAGAGGAAATATAAACCCTTACCCTACCTGTATAATCTGTGTTATATTACCAATTGATGGGACAGGGCACTGATTGAGGAATTCATTTATTTTACATACAGTAGACCACTTGTTCTTGATACCACAGTTCCGCGTTAAAAATTTGTCCTCTCCAGAACTGAAGTTAATTACTAATTGTTGAAATAAGAAGGATTATATCATAGAATGTGAAATTTGTAGAGGAAGAGTGGTCTTCCTTCTACCAAGGTGGCACATGATTTGGTATTTGTTGCATTTTGCAAGCCTGTATCCACGATTCTGTTTGCAATTTAACAAATGTCCTCTCCAGCACAATTATGTCATTTCCATGAATTGGTAAACAAACTAAAAATAAAAATTTCAAAGAGCCAAACCCACAAGAAATTTTTGCATTTTATTGCAAATTATGCTTACAAACCACTTTAGTGTTCAAATTATTGTCCAGTTGTTGAGAACACATATATGATATTATTCTGCATTGAACTTCGGTTAGCTAAAAATTGCAATATTCCTAATTTAACCAGAATATTAACCCTGTTTGTAGTGGATTTTAAATGCTGGGGATCTTTTATGCAATAATATTGATGCAATAATATTGATGCAGCTATTTCTAAAGTTAAAGTATGCTTTATTATGTGTTAAAAAATGTGTCCTATCCAGAACAAATGACACAGGAGGGGTCTTTTATTTTAGGTTTTCCATGACTAGTACAACAGATTGACGCAGAATACTCACTTATGCATCAGTGTAGCTATTGGGCAGGACAAAATGACTATTTCATGAATTTTTCATGTGAAGATAAAGTTTATCCTTAAAATATGTAGTAATTTTGCACCATTTATCTGGATTAGTATCAATTTACTAATTGTTTTATATTGAAACTGGCATATTTAAGACACTGAAGTGTAAAGGAACATACAACAATTATTACAGACTAAATATGAATAAGTATGAACCCAATGTTGGTTACATATACTCTTTCAAAGTTGTGTATTAAATTGTTTAAAAAATGTCCCTCCAGACGGCAGCTATGTTTTACACAGCAAAATTCAATTTAACTTTTTAATGGTTCCTGAGGGTTTGACGCTCTAATATTTTGAGAATTATTGACACACCATCTGAACTTTGAAATGATAATGAATTTGCATGAAATAAATGAGTTTGAATTTTGACCCCTTTTGGGACTCAATGTTGTCATTTATAATGAAATAGCCCTTTAGTCCTTTTTTCCAGATTTTTCAATACTTTTTTCATCGCCTTTCTTCAGAAAGTGATCTCCACAATATCGATATCATTGGATGATTATTATTGATATATTGACAGTCCTTACTTATTAGGGGAGGGGTGCTAATTAGGTTGAATACCATACACAGTTTATAGACAGCTCTCAAAGTTTTGCAAAATCAGAAAATCAACACTGTCATTTTCCTCCTTTTGCCAATATTTTTCTTTTGAAAAAAAACCCAATGACAATTCTAATGACTATCCTTCACAGCTCTTCACCTTAAATCCATTTTTCAAACCTGATATTTTGGCATCATCAAAATATGTCCCAACTTCAGTCAAATTTGCTTGTGTTTGTCAGGTCAACTAACAATTTTAACATATCATCATAATTCTCAATGAAGTCTCCCACAAACCAGGGAAGTGCCACTTAGGACTTCAACTACAGTACATGTATTAGTGTAAATTTGAACATATGTAGTTTTTAAATTTGAGTTCATTGCTAGAAACCTTTTTTTTTATGTCAGATTTTGAAAATAATTATTTCTCTGTGTTGCTAAACACATGAATGCTTATGAATATAATATGAGTCAGGCAAATCACTGTCAAATGCTGCACATTTTATGATCATAGAAACCAAAACTAAATGAGCATGAATCACAAATATAAATGCTGAAAATAAAATTAACAAATTGATTTCACCTTTTAAACTTTAACTAATTTTGGCTACACTGTAAAACCTAGCAACACAGTGGTTTCACCTCCACTTCCACATTTGAAATTGTCAATATCTCAAAGCTTCATGTGGATTTTCTGAAAACTAACACCAAAATTATATCAATAGATAGATTTATTGGGAATCTTCACTTTTACAACAGTGGCACTCATCTGTACCCGATGGTGCGTCCACATCAATATTACAGTACATAAAAAATCAAAATCAACACCTCGCAGGGGTATGAACTATCTCCAGTTTACAACAGCTTGCTGAAATCAGTGAAACTAACTGGCAACTCTAGTAGAAGATCTTCTAGAAACACTGATTTCAGCAACATCTCACACACCATCACCCACTGAGGAAGGAACCAGTTGGTTCTGAAATATTTGGGAAAATAACCTGGTGAGTGCAGTTGAAAGTTTTAATCTTTTTACTTCTAGTACATAAAAAGTTTAAACATATAAAAGATAATAACCATCACAAACTAAATGGAAGTACCGTACAAAGTCTCCATCAAAAACATAAGAAATATATTTACAGATATTAAATAAAACATGTCATATTTATGTACATTTAGGCCATTCATGAATAAGTGTCAACTTCATAGAGATTACTTGCTTGAGTTAATTATTTCTGTTCTTAATTTCCAAGCACACTTGATATAACTTTTACTGAATTTATCAAAAATGTACAATGTAACCTAACGTTCTATCAATAATATATATTTCCATCATTAGAAAATATTTAACATCGTAATTATCATTACCGTACTTTGAAAGTAGAACCATTGCCAGAAAGAAGAAAAGTTGTTCGTGCTCAGTTCATTTTTAAGTTTATTATATTCTTTGTTTCTTATGTGATTTAATTTCTGACATGTGAAGAGGATATGATTGGTACTTTCAAGATCGATTTGATGAAAATGAGACCTTGTTGTATTAAAGATACACTGAACAGTTTTAAAAATAAATTATTGCAAAACTAAAAACTATTCAAAGATACTAACTATTGTCCATGCCAGAGAGATGCAGGCAATATGACAAAATCTGGGAACATGAAGGTTGGCCAAATCGGTTCATACTTTGTAAGATTGATGTACTGGATGACATATTTTCACATGCCAGACTAGACCCACCTGACCCCCCTGGGTAGGGAGATATGGGTACCCCCTAATTTGGGGCTTTTGACACACGAAAATTGCTGTGACAACAGTGGAAAAATGGCAAAGTTTATGAAGTTATTTTTCTATCAGCAACTTCTCGATTGGATTTTATTTTGAAATATTTGTCAAGAGCATAGTTTATTTGTAATATAGAACTTGAAATTGCAATGATTGGGGTCTTGGGTTTTCAGGAGGGGGTCATCAATGTTACCCCTCTTTAGCATTTTTAAAAAATTTAAAAAAAGGGCAGTTTTTAAAGCCCTTTTATAAAAATATACATCTTAAATATTGATTTTTTTTTTTTTCTACATTTTGAGGCTATATTTGTCTACTCCAAACAATAAATGGTAGATTTGGGCGGTGTAACAAATTTGCATAAAATTGGTGTTTCTAGACAGTATTTTCGCCTAATAAATTTCTTGAAAATGATATTGTGAGTATAAACATTGGAGGAAACTGAATGTGACAATTCTATTTTAAGTCTTAAAATGCCTAAAATGTTTTCATATGGTGACATTGTTTTAGAATTTTCTATACAGAATCAGGTCAAGTCTGCAGAAGTGTTTCTAAACACAAAATAATTCATATTTAGCTATCCGAGTAAAACATAAAACAGAAATACTGAATACAAGACTACCTTGTAAAAGTGTGATAAACCATGATGAACAAAATATCAATATAAATGTAGGTCCATTATGTAGGCCTATTGTGTCTGCATTTTTTAAATGATATCATATATATTGTTTTTATATATTAATAAAAATTATGCCTAAAAGCCCTCAATGTTATGAGTAAGAAATTGCACATTGAAAATGGAGGGGGAGGTTGTTCAGTTCCCCAAATGAATTAGGAGTGTAAGGTGGGTGAAATCAGTCATTTCGGGAAATTACTGATTTCCCCGAATCACCAACAAAAGTGGGAGACCGTGGCCCCCTGCCCCCCCTTGCGCACGCCACTGGAACTAGGATATTAGTTGGCTACTAGCTAATAACTAACATAAATCACAAGGAGTTTTATAAAGGAGTAAGTTAATCAGTACAAATAAATTGGATCACAGTTTACATTCACAAATAATTATTCTAGAAACACTATGCTGCAAGTGCCCAAGAATCGTAGCCATAAGATGTGGCTCCAGTAGGCCTAGCTAAATTATGATCTTCAATTTCATGCTATACTGCATGCTTGAACTGCAACTGCCTTATAAATACTGAAGTATTCACTAAATCAAACCAGGATTTTTATTCAATTGTTGTTATTTTTAATTGATACCAATGAATGCGGACCCGGGAAGAAACATGGTACATCTCTTGTTAGTTAAACCCGTTATTCTCTGCATTTCTGCTAGCGCCTATCATACTATTGCCGGTACTTTACATAGTCGGGTTCATTAAGGCCAAGTAAAATAAAAAACATGTTTCACGTCCGAATTTTTGAAAAAGTGACAGATTTCCATTTGAGATACCCAAATATTGCGAGTATCCTGCTTTATCCTGCTATATTATCTATAGGCTGATTGTGATATTTTAAAACAAAGTAAATAAGGGCACATCCACCCTAGGGTGTGACAATTTGTAGATGGCTTAGAGGAATGTAACTTTACACTTTCAACTCCAAACAAGATCTTCAGATGTCAAGTCAACTTGAAAATAATGTTGACACTTGTTGCTGAAGCAAATGAACCTCACAATCTACATAAGAATATTTTTCTTATGATACTATTCTTGCATACATGCTCATTTGATTTTAGTATACGTGCAACATGGCATTATGCATGAAAGACACACGATATATTTCAGCTTTTTGATGGTTTAATCAAATGTTCTTTAATAGTCTTCAGTATTTGATTAAAATACAATAATTTTGTTTTACTCATTTTGGAGGGAATAAGATATAGAAATATCTCCATTTTAAAGTTTAGTATTTTTCCATTTATTATCAGCTAGGTAAGTTTAGTCAACTTTATAATGAAGAAATGCCTTAAAAGACACATGCTTCTTTAACGGAGATTTTCAGTTTCGTGTATAGAAACACTGAATTAAACCAAGCAACACTGTCCAAAGATAATCTGATTTGTTTCCCACAGTCTAGGCTTACAGCGTAAGGTTGGTTCATTTGGAGGAAGATGAAAACAAAACAAAATTTGGATGCATATTCTATATGCTTGTGAATTAAGGGCTGGGGTATGAACGTTTGGACAGTATTTATTGTGGGACATTAGAGCACATCAGACATATCAATTGCATTCTGAATACGAAGAATGTCATTCTGATATCAAATAATTTTGATTTTTGAAATTCGCAATTTAATACACATTTTATGGCAAATGATTAAAATTGATATTTTTGATATTTAACAGTACTTGAAGTAAACTTTATAAATCTGATGATTTATACTTAAAGTGTATGTAGGTGGGATGAAAAGCCGACGATCAATTGAAAATTTTGACCTTTTCAGATTGAAGATATGGATTTTTTCCCCAAAACACCAAAAAAAATTAGGTCTTTTTGGAAAAAAATCCATATCTTCAATACGAAAGGTCAAAATTTTCAATTGACCGTCGGCTTTTCCTCCATGCTACATACACTTTCAGAATATGTCATTAGATTTATATAATTTACTTCGAGGACTGTTATATATCAAAAATTTGAAAAATATCAAATTTGTATAATTTGTCATAAAATTTTTATTATATTGTGATTTTCAAAAATGAAAATTATTTGATATCAGAAAGACATGCTTCAGTATTCAGAATGCAATTCGATAGGTCTGAGGTGCTCTCATGTCCCACAAAAATACTGTCGAAACGCAATAAACGCCATTTTAGATCCCTTAATTTAATGAAAATTTTAAAGAAGTTCTGAGGGAGGACAAATGATAGGGGTTGCTTGAACTATTATTTGTTAACTATAATGTTCACTAGAATGTATGAGGTATAATGAGGTAATACTTTTTGTATTACAATTATATTGTATATTACAATCGTTCAAAACAAAGCAAATAAGGGCATGGTATACGTTGTGACAATTTGAGAAGGCTCTGATCGTTATGAAAATTTCCAAAAGCAGTGTGAAAAAAATGGATCTTATTGTAGTGATTCCTCAAAGCAATGTAAACATTGCACTTTCAGTTCCATACAATTTCTTATGTGTAAGCTTGAATATCATTTTGACACTTGCCTGTCCTCAGCTAGTACAATTAGGCGTTGAAAAGAACGGTAAGATGCAAAGTGTTATCATGATTATGCACTAATAAACAACTGAATTGCTAGGTCTATAATAACTCATATTTATATGTTAATGCTAAATAATGTTGTATGATCATGATTTAAATCCCAAGGAGTGCTGCTTACCAAATAATTGTTGATTTATTACTTTTGTTTGAATCTGTTCATAAGCGGTTTGTTCAATCAAACTGTTCTTTAAAAACCTTAAAATTCCTGAGTGTTTGACCAAGTATTTTAGGTTTTTCTCATTTTAGGTCGAATAAAATCTAGAAACACTTAAATCTTAGTAACATTTTGCTTTTGTTATCTATGTTATTAAAGTTTAAAACCTTACTCAACTTAATAACCAGCTCTAAATAAAGTATGTAGTTGAAATAATCACGTATTGCATTAATATTACAATATTTTCAGCTTTGTAATATTGGTTAAATACCATATAGAAACACTGTATTTTCTGAAAAATGCAACACCGCCCCAAGATATTCTAATTTGTTTCCCACAGCCACATGTTGGGTCACTCTAATGACACACAAAAAAATTCAAAATTTTGATGTATATTTTTTATATTTGCATTTGAATTCATCGACTAAAATTTCAATTTTTTAAGACATTTTGAGGGGGGTATGTTTAGACACCCCCCAGAGCCAAATGATAGGGGTTGGTTGAATGTAAATTGTTCCCTGTAATGCCCGGGGTAGCTGTTTCCTACACATACTTAATTTACCTAAATAACTTCAACCACTTGTGAAAAAATGAGAATACAAAATTGTCCTAAATTCAGGAAAAATTCATCAATTTTTAAGGGGATAGATTGTACCAAAACAAATAAGGGCTATAAACCCTTAACAAGAGGGGTCAGAATCCTGAAAAAGTTTCAGTGAGAATGTTTCATCAAACACCCCTACTACACCAAATATGGGCAATTTCGGTCAACCTTGATGTTCCTGCCACTGCCTGCTTTTCTCCGGCACGATCAATTAAAGTCTCCATTAAAAAGTAAGCAAAACTTTTTAAAATTCTGTGAAATGTTTGAATGTCTGTGTAGAGTTCATTTTATTGTTGTTGTTAAAAGCCATGTACATTTTACACAAGTTCAGTAAACAGCCCAACAGCAACTTGGAAATGCAAACTACAAAGAGTATTATAATATTATAGACAACACACTGTCACTGGTTTCTGTTCAATGGTTTTGGTGCCACACTCAGTTCAAATCTGATGATGAGATCACTGAAATAAGGCAAAAAATGCACATATTAAAGGTTGTGAATGCTATAAAATCCAATGCAAAATGCATTTTCCCTCACTCTGTGAAATCATCTAACTGTGACATGCCACCCTAGGTCAGCTCTATTTTTATAGCATTTATGGTAAAAAAAAATATATGGTACGGTGCACTGTTATTGCAACCTAATTTTAAAGGTTTCACACACCTCTTCGTAATCTAGCGGATAGGGTGCTTTTAGGCCCATGAAAGTCAATTCCGAGTTTATCATCACTTTTTTTTCCAGGTTGGTGAGGTGACTTTTTCATTTTTCATTATTTCTTCAGATTTCATTATTGACCTAAAATGCGTGTTGATTTAAAGCCAAACTCATTTGTAAACATGTTTTTTATACGGGTAGGGACTACAAAGGTTCTAAAGAAAAGAGCCTGGTTTTGCTTCCAAGCTATGAATTTTTGTGTTACAAACAAAAATATATGTTTCCAGTTGCTAAAACTGGTGAAAATACTGATACATGTACTTTGAAAATAATGAATTATTTTGGCATTTTTGAAAAAAATATTTTTGGTTTCTAAAAAGTGACGCGGGCGGGGACGATAAACTTGTAATCGACTTTCACGCGCCTTATAGTCCGGGATCAATTACAGGAGTTACATCTTCAGCAAATAATTAAAGGAGTATTTCGTGATCCTAGCATCCTCTTTTTATGATATTTTTCAGTAGATATCCACGAAAAAAGCTTATTCCCAAAATTTCAGTTGCTTCCGATTTTGCGTTTGCGAGTTATGCATGATTATGTGTATTACACTGCTCCATAAGCCACTGTTGTAATTTCGTTCTGGTATACGAAATTCAAATTTGACGATATTTTTGCTAAACGAATTAATCTGCAAGAAAGTTTTGGTACATAAACATTATGTAGCCAGAGGTTTCCAGTGGTATAAAAATTTTAACTTTTTTTGAGAAAAGTGGGGGGATGAGATCATGAGGCTGTGGATCACAAAATGCCCTTTTAATTGCTAGTAATTAAGGCAAAACTCTAGATGGGAAGAGTTAAAATATTGGTTGAAAGTTGAAATGAAATGGCATTAATTGCACTAAGTATAATGCACAATATTGTATTTCACCCTAATTTATGTTGGTAACAAGCAAAATATTAACCTTTACACTGAGTTTATTTTGACTGCCAAATGCACACACACAACAATGGTTGCCATTAGAATACAATGGATTTGAAGTTGAGTTTGCACATGGTCTGTGTGACACTACTGACACAGCAAAATTGAACAAAGACTTCATCAAGGCCCAGCCTGTTAGTATTGATTCATGTTTGATCACCCATATTAAATAAGTCACCAATACAAAAGGGGTATTCCCAATTATAGGCAGCCAAGTCGAGTAAAATGGTTGTTTTGACTGGAGATGAGATTATGATCATTATTATGCTGTGCAACTTTATCCACAGGGGGGTGGTCCAGGTCCTCCCCAATGGTATAGACAGGACTTTTCCAGACTTTTCCAGGGGGAATGGGGTAAGGGAGAAAGGGGAGCAATAACTTTATTGAAATTGATCAAACATACCGGTAGGCTAAAAAGCAGGGTAAAAATTTTGTTTTGCAGTGCGAGAATCAATCTTTATTCGAGAATCAATCTTGATTCATGCAGCATAAATTTGCGGGAATCATTTGATTCTTGCAAATCAACTTCTATATAAATTACAAAAGTTGGCGAGAATCAACTACATGTAGGATTCACGCAAATCTGTTTATGAGAATCTTTGGGAGAATTGATTCTCGCAGAAATTCTGACCCTGAAAAGAACCAAAAAGCCCCAAAATCTTCAGGATGACCAGCAACCCATGGGGAGAAAAAGCAATAGGCCTATTTCACACAGGGAGGGGAAACTTTCTCCCCTTGCTCTATGCCACTGTCCCCTCCAAAAAAAGGAAGGGATCCACAATTTCCAACATATGTCCCTGTGTTGCATTCTTCCTGAGACTTCATCATTTTGTTATGCCTTACCTATAGGTGGGTTGATGTATGCATGGTGTTGGGGTGTGGGGACTGGGGGATAAATCCTGATTCCTGATCATGGCTGGTGTGGGGTAATCCATTGTATTTTGTCTGGTAGTCTGGGGGATATGTGTGTACCCTGGTTTTTAACATCTCGAGGACACACACTTGCAAGCCTACATCCAGACCAGAGTAAGCAAAAAACTTGCAACAGATACATGTGTCTTGTTAGATGGTCTAATCCTTGATTGCCGGAGTCAGCCCTCGAATTAAGGATCTGAAGGGGCACAGCAACTTTTTTAGGGCAAGTTGATAATTGCCTTGAATTTTCACTGAAAAGGCAAGGCAGCACAGCAGTTTGTAATATTTCAAGAGGGCATTATGGCAACTGTTGAAAATTTGAGATGGGCACCAAGGCAATTTCTCAAAATTGAAGAAAAACACACACAAACATAGATATGATTTTATAATGAAGGGGCAGGGCTGGGGCACCGACAGCAACTTCATTAGAGGGCACGGCAAGTGACTGCCTTGGGTAAAGGACATATTTTGAGGGCATTACGGCAGTGGGGTTGGGCACCCACGGCAAAATGCCATGGGTGCCATGGGTTAATTCGAGGGCTGGCCAGAGTTAGTCTTTCATGGCTTTGTGCGTGTGCTTACAAGTGCAATTTATATGACAAGAACTTGGTAACTGGTATGAGATGGTGCGAGCCAAGCGCTGAGCCAAGAGGTTTTACCAAGGACCTATTGGTATATCGCCAGAAGGAGTCAGTCACTTTAGAAAATCAAACACATAAATTATTTTCAACATACTCCCCTCCTACATTAAAACACTTTTAGTTTTCAGCAAGGGTCTTCAGCGGTCTGCCGATTTGGCACTATTTACATGTACAGCATAAACACAGCAGTGGGGCTCTGATTGGCTAATTGAATAACGTTATCACCAGATTGGCACCTCATTCTCCAATCAAGCTGCACAGAAGCGCACGGCCTATTTTCTTTATATGCGATAATCAGGTAGTGCAGTAAGACACCGCTGAAGGACCTTACAAAATACTATAGTCAAGTCATAGACCTTTTATGGTCCAATGACATCATCTCAAGGAAAATCGACACCAAGCTTCTTCCTCAACTGCAGGAAGAGGTACATGTAGTACCAAGATGCCAAATATTCAATAGTGAAGGAGCTGTCGCCCGTCGACCAATTAAACTCCACATTGCTGGTTGCTGCCACTGCCTAGTGAACTGGTGGACTGAAGCATTCCTAGTGGAAGAGCATCCCCTTCCGCCATATCTCCAACTTTCAACTTTTTCAAGCCGTAATAAACACAACTTCAAATACCAACAACCAAGTTCAAATGTAGTCACACCTTTTATCCACGGACACCCAGTCTGAATCTGGAACAGACTTCCGTCAGTTGCAGTTAACCGGTCGGCAGCACTCCCAGTTCTTAGGGAGATGCGTCCACCACCCAGCATCATAGCAGCACAGCATCCACACCAGCCTGGGTGACCAGCACGTTTTCCTGTGTACCTGTTTGATGGCACCCATCTCCTGAGTTTCGATTTTCAGCACCTTGAGTTGACACTGCACCGGTCCGGCCGAGAGATCATTGGCAAATTTCCCCCTATTTTTGCCTTAGTCCTGTCCACCAGGCCTAGGGTACACGTACATGTAAAATACAACTTATTCACAAAAATACCACTTAACGGTCTACCATTCCTAGTTCCTATGAAGATAAGGCCAAGTAAAATAAAAAACATGTTTCACGTTTCATGTTTCACATAGGCCTATATATATTAGAGCTGTTTTAGCATGTTTAGTGTATACAATAATGCCTGGAAAAAGGAGGAGGCCTCTTTTTATTTGTTGTTCTGAGAGATAGGCCCCTCTAACTATCACAAAACCTTATAAACATGTTTCTTGTATAATTATTATCAAGGCTATAGAGAGCATCTCTACTTCTTAGACATATTTTAATTGAATTTCAAAAAATAAACATAAAATTGAAGAAACCTCAAAAAATGAAGCGGGAGGGGATGTGAAACATGTTTATCTTTTTATTTGGCCTAAGACTTATATTTTATAAATAAAAGTAACATATTTGGTGCAGGTGTGTAAATTTTGAGCTTTTTGTCACAAAGACACTTGACTTGCATAAATACTGTGTTACTGTTATTGAGATTTCCAATTACAAATTAAGCGTACTGCTACCCGTCCAGCGTGTATTATTTTGCACAAGGTCCAATGCACACGCTTGACGTCGCGCACGTATACGCGATGGTTAACGCTGTCAAAGGAACCTTGGAAAACATAGTCATCTCCAGTCATCCGAGGCTCCGACCCACCTTAAAATTTTAGGCTGAATTTTAGGCATTTCTTTACTTTAGGGGTTTTTATTCTTACATGTTATAGCTGCCTTGTGGAAGTACAGTGTTATATCCCTAACCCTAACCCGCCCAGAAGGCAGATATTACATGTAAACATAAAAACCTAAGGCCTAAAGGAAAGGAATGCCGAATTTTAAACTTGAAATAAATTTGAAAGCTTACCTCAGATAATTTTCTAATTCCAATATGATCCGATTCTTCTTCCTCCACAACTCGCCCTGCTGCATGAGTCTGGTCCGGATTACTATTCGCCCGGATCCGGGGGGGCCCTGGACTCTTTCCGGGTCGGTGGCTCCGGGACTTGTTCAATATCCATTTCCACTGATTTAGCCGGTGACCCACTCCTGGGTTGATAATTTGACTGCGTTTATCCAGATAGCTGTTCCGTTTTTCCTCCTCTTCTTCTAAATCCTTACTGTTTCGTTTCGGCACATTTTTTCTTCGATTTGATCATCGTGAGTTGCTCATTGATACAATGAATAACAAATTGGAATGCATTTGAATGGAATAAAAGGGGAAATTTAACCAAAAACCACTATTCTTTACAGTTTCCTGTGATACAGAGACACACACCGGCGCAGCTACCAAATGATTTATTTCTGGTGTTTTTATTATGACAATGAAAGGGTTGCCAGTTCTTTTTACTAAACAGCTGGTAGCAATCGCTGTATCATGTACTGGGAAATCCCCGCCGTGAATATAACGGTATCCTTCAAGTGAATGTCATGTATCGATCCCCGCCGGGGATTAAATTTAAATCGGCTTTCCGCTTTCATGAATGGGATTTATTTGAACTGGTTTCAGAATTCCAAGAATATTCAGGAAGATGTTTTTACTAAATCTCTGCTGGTCTTGTGGGTGAGGCCAAAGTTCCCAAACATAATAGTAGTATTATGAGGAAATGTGCTGCACAGGTGGTTGAAAATAAATGGGTGGATTTTTTGGATATTTTGGAGTTGGATGAAGTGGAATGGAATGATATTCAGAGTGCTAATTTTAATTGCACTATTGAAACTCAGTTGAGGTCCTTTTGTTTTAAATTATTTCATAGGGCAATCTGTACTAACAAATTTCTTCATATCGGTAGAGCTGATTCGCCAAACTGTTATTTTTGCAACCGTAGCCTGAAACACTTATTTTGTGAATGTGTTAAGGTTACCCCTATTTGGGATGAATTATGCTTTTTAATCAATAGTGTGTCTGGGGAGTTTAACAAATTTAACCTACATTAGTTTTCCATAGTCCCCCCCCCACACACATACACACACCACTTTTTAGATTCTCGAGCGCCATCCTGGCTGGAAAAAATATTGGGTCAACCTTTTCGGGCAGTGTTGCTGCACGGGGGCGGCAAAATTTAGCACCCCCCGGTAAACTAAAAGCGGCCCAGGCCGGATTTACCATTGGGCCAGATGGGCCTTGTTTTGAGCCAACTTAGGGTAAAATTGCACAATTTTGCGCGCTTCGCGCGCACCGTGACCCCAGGGGGGCTATTCGAAAAAATTTGTACGGGGGTGTGCCACGCAGACTTTCGGATGCTGACTTTCTCTATACCTACTTTTTGCTGTTTTTGCTACCCATCAGTATACCAATTTTCAAGAAAAAGCACCCAAAAAGCACCCAAATTTGCCATAATTGGGCGCTTTAATGGCATTTTTGCCCAAATGCGCCCAATTGGGCGCATTGGTATCCACTGAAAACCCACCCATCGATATACCAAAATCGCTGAAAAGGTACCAAACCGTGGCACATCCCCGTATACTTTCAACTAGGAAGAACCCCCCCCCCGGCACTGACTCTTTGTACAGCAAAATTCATCTTCATTTGGGATTAAGTTAGGCTAAAATAAATATTGTTTTTAAAATTTTGTTCCCTAGGTTTCATGTTTGTAAAGCGCCCAGAGGCTATTTGCGTTGGGCGCTATATTAAATCTCTCTTTATTATTATTATATTATTATTAAATTAGTCTAAATTTAGTATTTTTAAGCGCTTTGCGCAAAAGGCCTCTGCTCGTATCCCATACTTTGCTTATAGGCTAATTAAACAAACTTCGAGTGTACATGCCTTCCTCACGGTGAGTTTGGGGCCCATCAGGGCCTCCAAAAAGATAAATCCGGCCCTCTGATGGAGCGGCCAAGTTCAACTTAGAAGTGACGGGTGTCGCGACGTATATCCGTACAAAACGTTGGTTTTTTTTAAATAAAAAAAAGGGCGGGGGGACATAGAGTACAAACAAAATGAAAAAGGGAGTCATTGGGTATATAATATTGTGAAAATTTCAAAAAAGGGTAATCGGGTAGAAATTTTTGAAAAAACTGAGCAAAATTCAATTTCTTGTTACATGTACAAATATCCCATTGCCGATAAATGTGCTGAAGTAAGAGAATTTGAAAGTTTCCGCATTATTTTGTTTTGATATAGAATTTTAGCAAAAGGGGGTTTGAAAAAAAAGGGGGTAATTGGGTATGACTTTTAAAAATGGGGTAATATATAATGCGACTTCAAAAAAGGGGGCCTATATACATATACCGTCACTTCACCCCCGGTGGTATCCCAGAGATTGACTTATTTTGTTATTGCCAATCACATTAACTTTATACTATGATGAAATCTAATCTGTACAAAAATTATAATAATAATAATAATAATAACAAGAATTTATATAGCGCATAAAGCATGGCATCAATGCGCTTTACACATTAAAATCTAAATGACATTAACAACATCTTATAACTTACAAATTACATATAAGCACATTCATACATTAAAAACCATACAGCAAGCCTGCAAAAGCAAAATATGAAATGAACACAAGCTAAAAAGACCCTATTATACAACTACATATCATACAAGGTAAAATTGACAAAATAGTATAAGCAATCAATGTCAGATAAAACAGTTTAAAATTCCGATGAGCAAATGTACAGAAACGGAACATGAGAACGCTCAGTTGTTAAATGCTTCGTTAAAAAGGTGTGTTTTTAAACGCGATTTGAATTGAGTTGTTGTCTGCGAATTGCGAATGGCAAGAGGAAGCCGGTTCCAAAGTCTTGGTGCAGCCACTGAGAAATTCCTGCCGTATGTTTTTGATTTCGCGGGAATATTATGAATATTAATTAGCTAATTAGCATAATTAATTAGCCGAAATGAGAGCACATATCGAATTGCATTCTGAATACGAAGAATGTCTTTCTGATATCAAATATTTTTCATTTTTTGAAATTCACAATATAATACAAATTTTATGACAAATTATTAAAATTTGATATTTTTCACATTTTTGATATAACAGTCCTCGAAGTAAATTTTATAAATCTAATGACATATATTCTTAAAGTGTATGCAGCTGGGAGGAAAAGCCGACGATCAATTGAAAATTTTGACCTTTCATATTGAAGATATGGATTTTTTCCCCAAAAAGACCTATTTTTGTTGTTGTGTGTTTTGGGGGAAAAAATCCATATGTTCAATACGAAAGGTCAAAATTTTCAATTGATCGTCAGCTTTCATCCCAGCTGCATACACTTTAAGTATAAGTCATCAGATTTATAAAGTTTACTTCGAGTACTGTTAAATATCAAAAATATCAATTTTTAATCATTTGCCATAAAATGTGTATTACATTGCGAATGTTAGAAAATCAAAATTATTTGATATCAGAAGGACATTCTTCGTATTCAGAATGCAATTCGATATGTCTGATGTGCTCTAATGTCCCACAATAAAAACTGTCCAAACGTTCATACCCCACCCCTTATGGAACAGAACAAATTATTGCATAGGCCCTATGATCTAACATTCAACAGTAAAAATAATTTCTAATTATTGTATTATGCTAATTAGCTAATTTTCGCCTGTATGTAATTATTTTTATTCGATGATTACTTAAATAACACTGTTTGAAAGCAATGCATGCTATAATATATGACATTTTGAGCGTGATCTGTTGAGGTTTTTCATCTGAACTGCACCTTTTGAACGTGAGTGATGCGATTTTTATTCAATAAAAATGAAAAGAGAGCTGAATGTTTAATAATATCATAACAAAAATACCAAAAATTGCTCTTTTATCCCTGGGATACAAGCACCTTTGCTTCTCAAACAAAAAGTGACACATAAAAAGCCCATGTAGAAAAATGAAACTTTTTTTGGGCGGAAATTTCATAATGGTTCCTTAATAAAGATAATAAAAGGTAGCAATGACCCGCTCACTTGATGCATATTAAACTAATTATTAATGTGTTCCAAATTTCAAGACAAGAGAATTGCTCACCAGAATGTCTTGGGGGACCGTACGGGTACTAAAGATCAATTTTTCCCCTGGGACTTTTCCCCTTTTTTTATTTTCCCTTTTCCTCCTTTCCCCTTTTCTTTTCCTTTTAGTGCCATTATTCTACTGAGACGGGATAGGGGCCGGGGAGGGGCACTTCAATTTGAAATGGATATAGGTAGTTATAGGTAGGGCTGGCACTTTCGCACTAAGGGGCATTCGGAGAGCAAAATGTAAAAAATATGGGGTCATTGGGTGCATGAGAGCATGATTTTTGGCATTCGGTGAGAGCAAAATGTAAAAAATATGGGGTCATTGGGTGAGAACATGACCTTTTTTTTAAAATTGGAATCTTTGGGTGAGAGCCGAAACAGCGCCACAGAAACCTCGAAAATCGAATTTCTAGTTCTAAATGGCTTCAAATTTCTTTGTTTTTTTCAAAATAAGTAACAAAATCAGTTATAAATGAAAGTTGCTAGTGCTCAAATTGAACTTGTAAGGGTCTTGGGTGACAGATCAAATGGAAAAATATGGGGTCTTTGGGTGACAGAGCATACGTTCGTAAAAAAAATATGGGGTCTTTGGGTGACAGCGATGCTGAAAAAGGGGGTCTTAACAGCCCTACATACGCGTCACTCCAAAGTTGGAGTGCTCCCCCCCCCCCCCCGGATAGGGGCAGATAGGGGTGGTGGGTGAGGGGTGAGTAGGTGTGATCGCAAACGGGGAATTTGAGCCATGGGCAAATCACTCAGCACTTTCTGTTTCTCACATTTGATTTTGAGTATATTACTCCCCTTGCTCCCTGCCCCTCTCCCAAAAAATATATGCAAATTTACATTTCCCTTAAAATTGCAGTATCACTAAAACTAAATATGGCAACACCAACACATGTCAAATGGGGGTCTTTGTTGTTTTCGTCAGCTTCTCATTTTAAAAATGCTTCCGGTTCAGTTTAACTAGTATAGTATTTCAATACTTTTAAATATAATCATGCTATTGGGTTTCAATAAGTAAGATGTGAAGGGAATTATTTTAACTATAAATGTTTTGATCTTCTTTTAAATTGTTTTCATTTTGGGTAATTCCCGCCCGGGGCACTCCAACTTTGGAGGTGACGCGTATGTAGGGCTGTTAAGACCCCTTTTTCAGCATCGCTGTCACCCAAAGACCCCATATTTTTTACGAACACATGCTCTATCCGGGCTCTGTCACCCGAAGACCCCTTATTTTTCCATTTGATCTGTCACCCAAAGACCCTTATCAAGTTCAATTTGAACAGCAACTTTCATTTATCACTGATTTTGTTACTTATTTTGACAAAACAAAGAAATTTGAAGCCATTTAGAACTAGAAATTCGATTTTCGAGGTTTCTGTAGCGCTGTTTTGGTTCTCGCCCAAAGATTCCATTTTAAAAAAAGGTCATGTTCTCACCCAATGACCCCATATTTTTTACATTTTGCTCTCACCGAATGCCAAAAATCATGCTCTCACCCAATGACCCCATATTTTTTATGTTTTGCTCTCACCGAATGCCCCTGGGTGCGAAAGTGCCAGCCCTACACCTATATCCATTTCAAATTGAAGTGCCCCCCCCGGGAATTCCCGTGGGCAAGTCATTGGACTAATTCCCCCAGCATACTTTCCTGCCGCTTGCCGCTGCGGCAAGCGGCAGGGCGTTTCAACCAATAACAAGCCTTGATTGTGTCCGTTTGTCTGCAATGCGCGTGCGCCACGCCGCTCAGCGGCAAGCGGCAGGGTAGTATGAAACCAGCTTAACGATTTGCATAATAATTGATTGCGTCTTCTATCAAAGTTCCCGGATGTTGTAAACAGCTTCCTTGGATTCAAGATGGAAGCCAGTGTAAACAAGTTTCGATCGGTGTAAAAAAATAAATGATGATATTACGAATGCATACCACATTATTGAATTTGAGATAGGTACCAACATACAGGTAAGTACTGTATGTTGAAGGGTAGGGAAAAATAGAAGTGTCACTACTGTTTCGTGGTTTTAATATGGGTTGTGTGCGGTTGGGAGGCGGGCGCGGCATGATGACCATTTTCATTGCTTGGATTGGTTATTTGGTAGGTGAATTCGGCAGTTCGTGACTATAATTTAGGTATGAGAGGCAAAAGTTAACACATTTTGCTAGTCAGCCAATTGGCCTAAACCGGGGCCCAAACACAATACATATTTACATAGAAATTTAAAATAAAAGATTGGTCAAAGGAAACCTACATAAATTATGTTGTCTATACTTCACTTTACCCAAATTAAATATATGATTTTTTTTTTGGTGATGAGACAATCGCACATGGAATTTTAGAGGGATTTTTTGACAGCAGTACCAGGGTTGCCAAAACTTTTAGCCCAAGTCATGAGAATTAGCCGTGAAATGTCGCCTAAATAGCCAAAAAATCGCCCAAAATTTTAAAGTCGATTTAGGGGGTTCTACACCCCGCTTTTATTTTTAAAATTTAGAAAATACTGAAATAAATTCTAAAAAACAACAAAAACTGAAAAAACAGGGAAAAAAATAAAATTTAAAAAAAGCGGAAGAAAAATTTAAAGTCGATTTGAGGCCGAGGGGGTTCTATACCCCCCTTTATTTTGGAATTTTTGGGAAAAGCTGAAATAAATTATAAAAAACTAACAAAAAATGAAAAAAGTTAAATAATAAAAATAAATAAAAGACAGCTCAGGGGGTTCTACACCCTTTCTTTCTATTTTTTAATGCTAAAAGAAATTATAAAAACTAACAAAACTGATTTTTTTTGTTTATAGGCCTAGGCCTACTGTAAGGAAAATTTATTTGTGAATTTTTGTGGAAATATTGAAATAAATTATAAACTAACAAAATTGAAAAAAAAAATGTTTAAACTGCAAATTGAAATAATGAAAAACTAACAAACATTTTCAAAACTTTAAGAAAAAAATAAACTGCAAGGAAAATAAAATGTTGACTTTTGACGGGCTTCTGCACTCTTTTTAATTTTTGGGAAATGCTGAAACAAATTAAAAATGCCAGGAAAACAATCACATTTATTAATAGACATGCCATTCATTGCAATAGAGGGGGGATAGGGAAATTTGCCTTCAACTGATGGCTGAGTAATAACAACATGTGCATGTAATATTTTTAATCAAATTCAAAACGGCCAGTACTTTTGATCATCATGCCGTTTCAAAAGAAAATGTGCGGTAGGTGTTTACACATTTTTATTTCAAAAGAACCGCCAACAGAAAAAAAAACTTATGTTGAAGTAGAAACTTAAACTTGGCACCCCGCTGACACTAAGAAGCTACTTTAATAAGTCGTCCTAAACCACTTGTGAGTATTTAGATGGGAATATTCTAAGGATAATCCTCCAGCTCAAGTGGTATTGAGCAACAACATGTGATGCGATTAACCAGCCCCCCTCCCTGTGCGTGCCATTGTCATGGGAAGCACACTGACCACAGAGTGTTTTGTAACTTTTGCTTATTGAATTACTTGTTTGGTGCTTTTGTTGAATGACCATTGAAAGAATTGGCAATCATGATCAAAAAATCATTGAAATCGGCTTTGTCACAAATCGCCCAACATTTAATACATTTCGCGGGTGAGATTTTCAAAGTAGCCCAAATGTCGCGAAATCGCGGGAGCACTTTCTTTGTCGCGGGACGGAAGTTGAAAATCGCCCAATTGGGCGCCCAAATCGCGGGTTTGGCAACCCTGAGCAGTACCACATACATAGTCATAGAAAAGCTGCTATCATCATAAGACTAGGCCTATCACTGTTTTAAGATCTAGAAACACCACCGATATGCTGTTTTGTTTATAGCTGAAACTTTTTGATGAAAGTCAATCTTTTGACAAGATGTAACTTAGCTACGGAAAGTGCTATGGACAAAACAGTTTTCAGTTTTGGCTTTCTTTACTCAAGGGCTGTAATTTGATATATAAAATGATCTGGTTTGATGGCAAATTTACCGGGGTATATACCAGACACAAGCTCGTCACGTCTAAAAGCGGGTCAGTCTTATTTCTAAAGATTGGTTGCGCATTAATGAGATGCTATTTTCTATGTATTGCATCATAATTTCATTTGTATTCATGCTATTATATGTTCATATATATACACTCACATGTTTGAAACAAATGCCGATAACTGGTGATCAAAAGAGATCAGAATGTTACAAATGTCATGAATGTACAGATCGCATTGAGCTTTATATTTCATATCTAGATGATATGGGTAAAAATTGTGGCATAATTTCATTTGTAATGATGCTTGCAGACATAGTTCCTGACAGAAAATCCTTTGTGACCTTCAGGTACCGTAATGAACAAGGGCAAGGCCAAAGCAAAGGTCACCTGGCTAAATTTATAGTTCATCGCAGAGCAGTGAGCAATTAGTATTTGGCCAATGAGGTAAAATGCTTTTCGCAACACAATAAAAAGCAAGCTACCTCACCAGCTCATCGTGTTACTGTGCTATTCTTTATTCTTTTCACTCCTCTGTATAATGCCATGATCTGCTGTCGGAATTACTGCCTGTTCCCATTCAAAGTTATGGTTTTATTTGTTTTTATGAAATGTTATTATGTATGTAGAAGAGTAGACTATGCCATAGTTGACTTTTGATAAATAAAAAAATGCTATATTACCCCAAGACAGAGAAACACAAGGAAGCACATCAACCAAACAATTTTTTGCCACACTCTCAGCCATTGGATACGGTCAAGATTTATTTGCAAGCATTAATGAAATCATAGATAATCATAATTTTGATCATCTATGATGAAATACACATTGATTTTAATAAAATGTAATATATTATCAATTATAGCAAACTAAAGGCTTCAGCAAAGCAATCATAATATTTATGCAAAAACAGAAAAGCTGGATTGTGAATTACCCCAAAAAGCTGGAAGTGAAGTACTTTGTAGCCAATGTAAACAAGCTGGTGTGAATTACGCCAATCGCTGAAAGCGGAAACTATATAAGCATAAGCAAAAAGCGGATTGTGAAATTACCTCAAATAGCTGAAAGTGAGATACTTTGGAAGCAAAAGCAAAATTTATTAGCTGAAGCCTTCAGCATTATTAATTAGAAGATTTAATATTTGATGCAATTGGCTGGAGCCCGTGAGAGATTCTCGAGCTTGCAGGAGAAGTTCCTATAAAAAAATTTTAAAATTGAAAGGATATTTTTAATTATTATATTATTCTTTCATTTTCGTACTGTAAATAACATAATATTACATGTACATATATAATTATTTTGACATAATTTAATATATAAGTCAAATTTATCACTCCCATCATGTTCTTAGTATGAACATGCCGAACATGCTAACCCCCTTTTTTTTTTTTTTTCATATTATTCCTTAATTATTCCCATTCTTCTGAACCCGGTGGATATGCAAAATTTTGTGGGTGACTGTTGAAATAGCCTAAGGCATTAGCCATCTGCTGCCGCATGATCAACAGTCCCCTTGGGTTGGGATGGGTGCAGTCAAACTCGAAAATGGGCCCGTGCTCGTCGGCCATGTTCAAACTTGGGTGGAGAACGTTGTTGTAACGAATGATATGTGCATTGTCACCAACTTCTCCCTGCACATCTTGTGTGCCCATTTATTCAAGTTTTTCGTACAACGAACCCCTGCCCTTTTGATCTTTCCATTGAGTAACCCAAACGAAACAAAATATCGGACCATATAATCCTAGTGTAAGGAAGGAGCTCCCTAATGGCCGACAAATTTTCTTCAATCATGGCCCTGATTTCCCCAATGGAAGCGAAAAAAATATCATTGGTCCCTATGTGTATAATGATTGTTGATGGAAAGGCTAGCTTGTTAATAAGAACACAAATTCTGTCTTTGAGATCAAAAACTTTCCACCAGGTTTACCACGCCAAATACACAAGCCTCCACCATGTAACTGAGCTTTTGTTCTCCCGCCCTGTTCACAATGCTATCCCCGACTATCCAAGTACATGCACGTCGGTCTGTAATGGGAGAGAACAAAATTTTTAGTAAATTCGAACTGGCACTGAGGCTAGCGCCCCTACTCCTTAAAGTTAAAATACATTAATACTGCTTCCAATCGTTGAGAGAGCTTCTCTTCCATTATCCGCAAGTGAATTACCTGAAATAAACAAATTTGTTTCAACGTTAGGTCCTTAAATACATTTACTCTACATGTATAATTTCAATCGAATCTTAGATGATTGACGACATATGCTGCTCCTTTCTATTGAGAGATTTTCTCGTTCAAAACAAGTGATATAATACCTGAAATGAAATTGATAAAATTAAAACAAAAGCTTGAGAAATTTTCTCATCACGATCAGGTGAAGTACTTAATTTGCAATTGTTATTGATTTTCAAAGGAAGATCCTAGTTGCATTCACTAAGGCTTGTGGTCTAATATATGATTGAAAAGCTCCTGATTTCCATCTACCCATTTCTTTTATCTGTTCATCTGAAGCCCCGCCCAATGATGCTGCCGTAGCTGCCCCAATTCTAAAGCTATGGGCAGTAAAATGACTAGGTGACAGTCCTCACGAGTTTAATGGCCTTTTTAGTATACTCACGAACTGATATGACGTCAAGGGATCACCTGCCCAATGCATAAAAAGGGGGCCTTGGCGGTTAGGCCTTATCCTTAAAAATTCTTTCACCGCTTTTACTGGGCACATTTGACTTAAGGATGAACTTTCAATTTTCACTCTTGATGACGCTCCCCTTTGGTCTGTCTTTGACACTCTAATTCTTAATTCTAGAATTTCCTGTGACTTTGAAATAGAAACATCCTCTGCAGCTAAAATTCTTGATGTGTCGCCAGTTTTCTTTATGGCTGTAAATTCCCCAATTCTTAAGAGCCCAAAGAAGGCTACAAGAAATGCCGACCTGAACAAAAGAACTTCATATTGCGATTTGCAAATGCACGGTAACTTTCTGATCAAATCTTCCAGTAAAACTGGAGTAATTGGAAGCCTTGAATCGCACCGAGGGTCCAATCTCCTACACCCCTCTTTCAACTTTTTTATAATGAAGCTATTTGTTGGGTCTGGCCAACCATTAATTTTGTGGACAAAAGCCAAGGCCGAAATTTGTGCATTAATTGAAGACGGAGCTTTTCCTTCTAAAGATAAAAATGCAATGAATTTGACTATGTGATTTTGGGGAGCTGGCCAATTTTGACACAACCCATACTGATCCCTAAATTTTAAAAACATCTCTACACTTGCGCTATATGATGACCACGTTGCTGCTGCCATTGAAGCTTTCAACAATCTCTGGCTTTCGTTAGCTAGATCTTCCAGAGAAATTGGGGCACTACTCTGCCTTCTGTTTCTGCTTCCGGTGCCAATTTCCGAAACCGAGCGACCTGGAATCGGGAAAGGGCATCAGCAATTTCATTTTCACTACCTGGTATATGATTAGCTGAAAATGCAATATTCAACTTAAGACACTGCAGAATGAAAAAACGCATTAGATTCATTATTTTCGAGCATTTCGAAGTTTGTTTGTTGATAATTGCAACAACTGATTGGTTATCACACCTGAGCAAAATTCTCTTCCCTATTAACTGGTCACCCCATAAAACTATCGCTACCACAATCGGGAAGAACTCAAACCAAGCAATAGAATGATTCTGAACTTGCACAGGCCACTTGCCTTGAAACCACTGGCCTTTAAAAAATCCTCCAAATCCTAATTGTGCGCTTGCATCTGTGAAAAGCTGCAATGCTTCTTCACTTGACCACATCTGATCAGGGATTATAGTGGTTCCATTGAAGTGTTCTAAAAATAGAATCCACATTTGTAGGTCTTTTTTCGCTCCTTCAGATAACAGAATTTTTTGAGACTTTTTCTTCCCACAAGTAAGGTCTATTAATCTGCATAAAAAGGCCCTTCCGGGGCTACCGCTTTACACACAAATGAAAGTGATCCGATTACGGATTGCAAATCTTTCAAGGAAACTGTTGATGAATTCAATGTCTTATGCGCACTTTAACTAAGATACTCTCTAATTTGTCCTGAGGAATTGAAATGACTTGCTTCACTGAATTAATTTCTAGACCCAAATAAGTCATTCTTGTTTCCGGGCCTACAGATTTTTCTGGGGCCAAAGGCACACCCAGATTTTCACAAATATCCTCAAAACACTTAACGAGGCGACTACATGACATATGACCTTTGACCTTGACCCCCATAAAAAAGAAATCGTCCATGTAGTGCGTTACTCTGTCTGTCCCGGCCGCCCTTTTTACAACCCATTCGATGAAGGTTGAAAATCTTTCAAAGAGGGACGGTGAACACGACGCCCCCATTGGCAAAGCTTTATCTACATAATATTTGCCTAAAACCTTCATGCCTAATAATTGGAAATCATCTGGATGTATTGGCAAAAGCCTGAAGGCTGACTTGATATCTGCTTTTGCCATGAGGGCGCCTTTCCCTACACTAACAACTAACCGGACTGCATCATCGAAAGATGCGTATTTCACTTTACAGAATTCAGGTTCAATTCCATCGTTAATAGACCCACCTTCTGGAAATGATAAATGCTGGATAAGTCTAAAACTTCCGGGTTCTGACTTGGGCACTAGCCCAATCGGTGAAACTATCAAATCTTTAATGGGCTTAACAGCAAATGGGCCTGCCATTCGGCTCGCGCTAATTTCTTTATTTAATTTTTCAACCGCCCTACTTGGAAACTGTCTAACTGACGGTAAGTTTTGCGCTTCCCTTGCTACCCGGTTGCCTACATAATGCAATTTAAACCCAACTAAAACCCTTCTTTAAGAATTTTTGCTGACCCTGAATCTGGATATTCGCTAACAACGGAATAAGATTTTCCACTTTAATTGGGGATGGGTATTTACAACAAATGCAACTAGCAGCACCTGCTACACATTTTGAAACTCTGTTACTGACTTATTTGTGTTCAACACTTTGTTTTCCCCCATTTCTACAACTGAGTGCCGTATGGCCTTGGTTTCCACATTGCGAGCATTTGTG
Source organism: Amphiura filiformis (assembly GCF_039555335.1). Taxonomy (NCBI): domain Eukaryota; kingdom Metazoa; phylum Echinodermata; class Ophiuroidea; order Amphilepidida; family Amphiuridae; genus Amphiura; species Amphiura filiformis. Next base: position 18,996,475 of record NC_092634.1, on the reverse strand, counting down.
GGGATAGGAGCAGAATGGTCGAAAACATCCTCGCCCATTGAAGTCAAAACACACTGACCGATTTGTTCCTCTCCCGCCCCTTTGACCTGAACTTTGTGTTGAACTTGTACCGGATAAATTTCTGCCTTGAAATTGTTATCGGGTAATACCTCGAAATGTCCCCCTCCCACGAAAAGGACGATTATTGAAGCCTCTGGGGCTGGTGTATGACCCAGAATAAGAGCCAGAATGAAAGCTATCATAGGTATTACCTGCAGGTACAGCGACATAGATTGCCCATAACTCTGCGTCTATGGCCGCCCATGACCTTTGAGGCTGACCTTGTTGTCTCATTCTGAATTGCTGGTCATAGCTTCGCCACCCCCACCCCCCAAACCGAGAAGCAGCTGTCCTAATTAAGTGTGTATATTTCAGAATTTCTTGCACACGGTTCGGATGGGCCTCCAAATAAATAGCACTAAAAATGAGGAAGGCGTTTGTCCATCCATGAATTGACGTGATAAATTTCTTTGGTTTATCATTCTTCCAAACTATTTTCCCCCCATCCTTAATAGACAAGGATAGTGCGTGATCTTCCTCAACTTGTTTGTTGGGGTCGCTTTTTTCCAAAAGCAGTGCCAAATTCACATATTCCCCATTAATTATTTTTGACCGCATTGATTGGGGAATGCCGGTGCCTAAGGGACTGCAAGCCGACACCAATGGGTTGAACCCGTATTGCATCTGATCATTTAAAGTCATGTTCATATCTACATTGCTAGAACTTAAATTTTGAATGATATTATTACTACTACTACTAGTACTAGTACTTGATGACATAATATTTTGACCATCATTAGCACCCGGGGGCACTTCAATTTGAAATGGATATAGGTGTAGGGCTGGCACTTTCGCACTAAGGGGCATTCGGTGAGAGCAAAATGTAAAAAATATGGGGTCATTGGGTGAGAGCATGATTTTTGGCATTCGGTGAGAGCAAAATGTAAAAAATATGGGGTCATTGGGTGAGAACCTGACATTTTTTTTAAATGGAATCTTTGGGTGAGAGCCAAACAGCTAACAAAAACCTCGAAAATCAAATTTTTAGTTCTAAATGGCTTCAAATTTCTTTGTTTTATCAAAATAAGTGACAAAATCAGTGATAAATGAAAGTTGCTGTTAAAATTGAACAAGTAAGGGTCTTTGGGTGACAGATCAAATGAAAAAATAAGGGGTCTTTGGGTGACAGAACATGTGTTCGTAAAAAAATATGGGGTCTTTGGGTGACAGCGATGCTGAAAAGGGGGTCTTAACAGCCCTACATACGCGTCACCTCCAAAGTTTGAGTGCCCCCCCGGGCATTAGCATTAGTGAACAAAGTATTGCGATTTGCACCAACATTGATTGAATTATCAGCATTAAAACCTGTTGCTGTACTCGTACTACTCGCTGTACATATGTGCTAACTTGATTAACATTTGCATTCCCTGCTCTTTGTTGTAGGCCTACTGGTACGGACACAATATTTGTACGAGTTAAAGGGGCTTGCATCGCATTGCCAATATGCATGTTAGGATTTAGTGAGTTACCCTGGACTGGCATGACTGGTTAGCTAATCGATTCATATTTATACGAGCATTATCATTTAATTGATTACCGGTACCTGTATTTGTACATGTACCCAATGTCCCTTGAAAATTACCTCTGAGTAGCTGATCAGCTGCTCCGGCTATTGGATGCTGTACCACCGGTATCTGTTGTGGCTGCTGTTGTGGTTGCTGTTGCTGTTGACCTTGCTGTGGTAGCTGTTGGTCTTGATGCAAACCTCCATCATGCAAGTCATGCTGGTCTTGGTATTGGTAACCCATGCCTTGACCTTGTTGTTGTTCTACACGATCATGACGATCTACGTGTACAGGTGGAGGTGCAGGTACATTAACATGTTCGACAGGATAGCCCACCGCATCACCTTGTCCTTGTCCGTCATTAACTACTTGATGTACAATCACGCTGACATTTTCAATTTGACCAGCCGGCTCACCTTGTCCTTGTCCGCCATTAACTACATGTACCTCACGATCACGTACGTCCACATTCATGACATTGACATCAGTGGCGTAACTAGGGTTGGTAGCGCCCGGGGCAAGAAACAAAATTGGCGCCCCTACCCCCCCCCCCCCCTGCGAATTTTTTAATACCTTAAAGAATTGCGCGCGGAGCGCGCAAAATTTTGGACAAATAAGGCCTACCACTAATTAATTTTGGTTACTAGAAGTTGAATATTGATCTTAAAATGTTCTTCGAATTGATTTTGTGTTGAAATGCGCGTGAAGCGCGCGAAAATTTTGACTTTCATCCCTTGAAGGGCGCAGAATTGATGCTGGTCCTGGCTGAATTGGTCAATTTGGCGCCCCCTAACGGTAGCGCCAGGGGCATTTTGCCCCCCTGCCCCCCTAGTTACGCCACTGATTGACATTTTCAATTTGACCCGCCGGAGCCACCACTGGCACTTGAACATGTTCGTCATTGTTTAAAAGGCGATCCATTGCTCTCGATTGAGACCTTGTCTGTCTCTCGACGCGGCCTACTTGCACGGGGTTGGATTTGCGACCCCTTTTTGTACCTCTCCGTTTGCCCATGATGTTTATTTCATGTATTTACGATGTGTCGAAAAGTCCACTCCTGCACTCCTTATCATGTGATCGGTGAAGTTCAAACGTTCAATTGACGTTTAATAATTTCACAAGTCAAAATCTTCACTTCTCCAATTAAATAAAATAGCTGACACAAATGTTAGTTTCAGTCTAAACTCTTCAACTTTCCATGCGATGAAAACAATCAAGTTCCAATTTATTATTGCAGGTAAGCTTAAATTCTTTTGTAAATCGCGGAAAAAACCCCGCGAAAATTATTGGTGACTCGATCAAAAAATCTTCTGACCGAACCCAATGAAGGCTGATAGTGATGTGATTCCTCTTTTGCGACCTGAGCAACGAGACAAACAAAATGGCCCGCTCTGATTGGCCGAAAAAACGTGATCCAAACAAAGGTTGCTACATGCCAGCCATCAAAACAAATGTGATGACCTCTACGAGCCACGACCTTTAACACGAGGTCAACATTGGACGCTAGCATTTCTCTGCAGGGATAAATCGGATTCTTCATGATGGGTACATTCAGAATCGTTATTAATCATGATGAACGCATTCAGTTGAACTTGAAATTATACTGATGTATTCAATAGCGAATTGTCATAAAAAAGTTTATATTTTAGTGACAGTAAGTACCGGGTACCGTATACGTAGTCCTATGCTATTGAATGCAACACATCTTAACATTAATTATAATGGCTCACTTCAATAAACTATTCTGATTTTGGAATCTACCAGTTTATGGATAGCAAAACCCTGAGTAAAAAAATCGACTATGTACTTTGGATTTTGAGCAGGACTTTGCCTGGGACTTTGTCACTTTACACTATAGACAGTAGAGAGAATGCTAACACACACTCTCAACCATGCTTGTTTATCAATCTAATTTAACCGCAAGCACTAAGCATGGGAGTAACAGACACCCTAGATGTATATATAATATACATCCATGCACCATCAAGTCATATGGAAAAGTAGTCTCTTTTGCTCAAATAAAAGGGGTCCCACAGTTAAGCAATGGGAGAAAATTGTCTTTTTTCACTTTCAACTTCAATTATTATAAAGGGAAAGTCTTTTATTTTTTGGCTCACTCTTAATTGTCTCATGTATATATTAAACTTTACTTTCCCTGATTTTCAAAGAAATCTGATGAAAGACATCGTGAGGAGCACTATTGGTATTCCCAAAATCTCACTCGATTTACGGCAAATACACTGACATGCACCCCGTGTCATTAAAGTAGCGTGCTATAAACGGCCCTCACTTGATAATAGAAAGTCCGATTGACTTGGCTCAAACGGTATTTCCTAGAAATACTTTGTCAGATTCTACTCTCTAAAAAGGAATCTGATTGGTTACAAAATGCCGTCGTACTGTAGGAAAAGCCATACCCTCTTCCGTACAGCCCTGCTTAGTGTGTTGTGTGGTAATGTATGCATTGTGCATTGACCTCGAACGCCTCTGTACACACAGCGTGCACACACTGGAGTCGAGTATAATTTATTTAAAGAGACTTTCATAGGAAAACTTTTCCATATGAGAGTTTAACTTTTGCGCCAATACAAAGTGCCACAAATTCCACAGATAGTTGTGCACGATGTAGTTTTAAAATGGTAATGGCATGTGCCCGGAGGATTTAAACCATATCAACAAGATCTGGGCAACCAATCACAAGCCAGATGCATTTAAAGATGCATTACATCATGGCCAATTTTAGTGAGCCAGAAATGTGACATCTGTCCACAAACACCCGTGTTAAGCATATTAACCACAAGCCAAAGTAAGTAGTCCACTTAAGAAGCTAACAAACAGAAGGAGTAGTATGGTGACTAAAAAGATAAGATGTGAAAATCTATCAAATGTACACAAATGAATACAAATCAGAGTTTAATGATGTAACAGCCAGAGTATGCGCAAAGGGCAAGTGGACTAGTAGTAGAGTAGTACTAGTAGAAGAGCAATTCCAAAATAAATTTCATTTTGTTTTTGAGGCAGGGTTGTTTTTTTTCAAGAAGGGGAGTTAGACATCATTAATTGAGTCTTTGAAATACAGGTAGTGAGAAAAAATCTAAAGTGACTAAAATCTTTACCCCCTGTGGGAGATTTAGAAAATAAACGATAGGAATTTTTGTTTTTACTATTCTCTACCGTTTGATAGACGACAGGTAGGTCCAATATTTTGAGTACCGGTAGTGTATGTTGCGTGCATGTGCGCGTATTCCGCACTAGTCTACGCATACTACGCGACACATACGTGCACCTCTACTAGCGTGTTACGTGTTATCAACACTTATGATGACGTGGGGTCGTCTACGGCCTGATAGACGGCACCCGAAATCATGCGATTGTACAATCAGATTATGTGTAATGTGTCTACGAACTAGACCACTCCCACTAACTAAGAATAAGGTCATGTGTTCCATCAGGTGTGTAGTGAGTTTAGCCCAATGAGTGAGCTGAAGGAAAGTTGTGTCGATGTCCAATTGATAGAAAATAAAAGTAATAAAGTATGCTTTTATGAATTAAATTTGTAACTAAACAGGTTCATTCTTGTGATCAAAGATACTCCAATTTAGATGTCAGCTTCTTTTACTTTGAGAAAGACTCCCTCTTCAGGATTGGAATTTCAAGCAGATTCTTACATTTGTATAATATTAAGGGGGTACTACACCCCTGCCCAATTTTGTGCCTATTTTTGCATTTTTCTCAAAAATTATAGCGCATTGGGGACAAGTAAGATATGTAATAGAGGCAGGGACTACAACTACTGCACTGGAAATTTTATTTCAGCACAAACAACAGTTGTGGAGTTACAGTCAAAAATGAGGGAAACCCAATATTTGATCAATAAATCAATAACTAATTGCTTTGAATTGCTGAATTTTTAGTACAGTAGTTGTAGTCCTTGCCCTATAATATACATATCTTACTTGTCACCAATGTGCTATAATTTTTGAGAAAATGCAAAAATAGGCACAAAATTGGGCAGGGTGTAGTACTCTTAACTAGCATTTGATCATTAATTGAATATGACAATGATAAGACCATGAATGATCATCAACAAAGTGCATGTTCACTATATATTTTGAAATATAAATTTTAATTAGAGGCGTACCAATCGAGGGGGGGGCATGGGGACAAGTAAAATTCTTCCCCCTATGCTCGAAACACCAATACAAAATTGACCAAAAGTTGTAATATACATCTTCATTTGGCCTGGATTTTGGCCTGGATTTTGCTCATTTCGGCCTATTTTACCAGTTGTCCCCGTAAAGTCATTTTAGTAGTGGGTTGGTGGGACAATTTTGCCTCTAATTTTAATGTATTTTTTTAAGCTTAGCCATAGACATATCTACCTTGTACCAAGTACCTGTTTGCATTCTCTCTTTTCTCTTCTCCCCCAGGGATGAGATAATGTCAACGACAAGATATAGGACAAGCTAACTAGGCCTAACCATGGAAGATACAGCTCAATCAACCGTAGAGAGGCTCCCACTGGAGCATCCTCTACCTCAAGAGATCCGGTCAATGGAAAAAGAAGATACTGTGTGTAAATTCTGTGGTGTCAGCTATCTTATTCATCGTGAGGTCAAGAGATTAGAAGACCAGGTGAGTGGGTGATTGATTGATTAATTGATTGATTGAGGGAGGGAGTGATTGATCGATTGATTGTTCTGAAGTGTCAGCTATCTTATTCATCATAAGGTCAAGAGATTGGAATTTCATGTGATTGCTTGATTGATTGGTTTGTTGATTGAGTGAGAGTGATATTAATTGATTGAGTGATTGATTGACTACCGATAATTGATTGATTGATTCAGTGAGTGAGTGAGAGCGATGAGCTACTCACATGGTTCAGTCTTTTAGATCAAATGGTTTATATCATTCTCTTTTGCAGGTGAAGGCTATTGAAAAGGAACTTGAACATTACAAGGGAAGTGTAGAAAGAGAAAAAGTTTTACAAGAAGAAGTGAAACAATTAAAGCAGAATGAAGAAGAGATGCAAAAAATTCTGAAACAAAAAGAAGTCAGGTGAGTCATTTAACAGAAAAAAATAACTTACTTTTGGCTCAAATGACGTGGAGAGAAATATAAAGACCTTCAAGGACTTTCTCATGGACTAGAAACTCTGCCAATACCAGGGGGGGTCCATTCTCTGCAGCAATTTTGCTTCACTTTCCCCTATGCTCCCCCAAAAAATAATCGTGGTGCCACCACCGATTAGAAAGCATAAAATAAAACAAAAATATATCTGTTATTTGAATGGTGGATGCTACACCACCTGATAGGAAATATTTATACTATTTCCTTGATATATCATGGCAGGGAAAAAGGTTCCCACAAAAAGTACTATAAACCTGCGATGATGTCATAGGCGGTCAATAGTACTTTTTCATAGGAATTTTTTTCCTAGCTACTATGGGCATTTCGTGGGGAGGAGATAAGAACAAGTGATCCCTTTATAGGTTCAAATTTCAACATATCTAATCATAAAGCTCCCGGGCCAAGTGATTAAGGCACAGGTTTTGTAAACTTGATGTCATGGGTTCGATTCCCAGACGGGATCACTTGTTCTAATTGTCTCCTTTATTATTTGCAATGGCAAACCTGTTGAAAAATTATGACAAAAGTAATTTTCCCCTAATTTGATTGCAGTATATCACAGATGAGGGCAGACTTACAAGATAAAGATGAGTTGATACAAAGTCTAACGCAAAGCAGGAAAGGGTTAGAGGAGAAGTTGAGAGAATCACAAAATGAAGCTGACGATTTGAGGTAAGACTAAAGCAGGGGTTCTCAACATGTCGTGCCATGCCAAATCTGACCCGCCAATCACTGATATTTGGGCTCTTGTCCTGTTCTAAAATGTAAACGGAACCATAAGAATATTTTTTCTTAAAAATGTTTTGCTTTTATTTTTGCAGTCTTCTTTGTAATGTGCATTGCGCTGTTACAGTTGAAATGGAAGACATGACCTTAATCTTCCACACAGGAAGTGTGAATTTCAAATGGGGTTACCTGAATGGGTAATTCCATTTGAAATCTACAGCCCTTGTGTCGGAGTTTAAGGTCATGTTTTTCCGTATGGATTTCAACTGGAATATCCTATTTCAATTTTGCAATTTGCAACATTTAGTGGATCATATTGGGTCACATTTGGATGTGTGTAATATTTTTTTTACATAACCTTTGCATGTAGTCTGCACCCTGTGTTTTAGAGTTAGGGTTTAGTATTAGTGTAAATATATAGGGTTGAGGATTGGAGTTAGAATTAGGGGGTCAGGTTTAGTATTAATGTTAATAGGGTTTAGCATTGGGGTTAGTTTTAAGGGATTAGGATTAAACTAAACAACAAAATTGTTTAGTTAGTGTGACATAAAAACATTTGGGAAGGTAGGTTGGCACTTTTTTACATTAATTCCTTTTTTGATAAAAGACAACTAAATCTTACTTGTGTTGTTACCTGTGATACACACAGGGTATCATGAGACAGTTAAAATGCATACTCAGAGCATTTATTGATGCATTTTTTTTCTTTTCCTCCATCTAGATAAATAAAAGTATTCAGGGTTGGCCAGTATATTTAGGTAGGTCAGGTAACACAATCAAACAATTATTTGCATTTGGGCCTTAAATGTAGATGGTATTCTATAGTTATTTTGATACTTTTTTGATATTTGTCTCCAGGAAGCAAAACATATCATGTAAGAAATCTCTTCCGTCCATACAAGCATCCGTCCGTCAACAACGCTCAGAGCTGCATAACATAGTAACATTTGTTCTTACAATGAAAAAATCCGTCCAAGAAACCTCAGATGTTCTTAATAACACAGTACAAAGAGTGTGTGCTTCACATAGTAAAGGTAAGGTCTGTGTGGGTGTGTGGGGGCTGCATATATGTTTGTCGTCATACTGTGGACCTCTCCAACGGGTTACTGTCCTTGGTTCAAGGAGATCTGCAAGCGATCGCACTTGCATGCATTATGTATTTGCTAAATATGTCCTCTATTGTACATGAGATATACATATACACCAGGCACAAAAAGAAACTCGTCAGTTATGTTCATCCTTGCTGTTCAATAACTTGATAATTTTGGATTATTCTGAAATATACATTTTTTAATTGGACTTTGCTTTCTCATTTGACACCCTGTTCGTGAAAAACGAACAAGAATTGACCAAGATATGCGCCTCCAAAGCCTCAAACCCCAAAATCAAAAGTTGCATTTTCAACGATTTTCAATGGGAACGCATCGTTGTATTGCACACAAGCACCACGGGCCAATCAATAAAGCACACAGTGTAACAGGCACAATTGAATTGTTAAATTTGCAACTTTTCATTTTGGGGTTTGAGAGTTTGTAAGCGCATATCTTGGTCAATTCTTGCTCAATGTTCACGAACAGGGTGTCAAATGAGAAAGAAAAGTCCAATTAACAAAATGTATATTTCAGAATAATCCAAAATTATCAAGTTATTAAACAGCAAGGATGAATATAACTGACGAGTTTCTTTTTGTGCCTGGTGTATACTGTCTGCAGTTGGTAGGTAAAATTTCATACTGTCAAATATCATATCATACCACAAAAGTCCACCCTTTTCAATAAAGAAATGTCAGTGTGTAGAGTTACACTGTTAACTACATAGGGTCCATGTTTGTGTGTGTGTGTGGGGGGTGCTTTAAAAATCAATGTACGGTGGTCATCTATGCTTGCTGGATGTAGAATTGGGCTATTACATTTGAAATCTACCATCCTCCTGTCTTCCAAAGAGGGGTATGCTTTTCAGATGGAATTGTCTTGGGTTATTTATTTTCAAACCCATACTCCCCCTGCAGTATATTCCACAACTGGAGTGAGTATTGTCTATTTTATTTGAAACCCATACTCCTTCTGTGGAAAACTTTCAGCTAAATTTTCCATGTAGAAGTGTGGATTTCAACTGGAATAGTCCATTGCAAATAGCATGGATGTGCGGGGTGTAGGGTAAGTCCCAGCTCAGTAGCAAACATGAGTCTATGGTATGGCTAACAGAACTCAAATGTGTGTATCTGCTGGAAAGGGAAAAAAATTTCTTTGTGTATTTCTATTCACATTTTCCTGTGTTTACTCATGTTTTTGTGGGGGAGTATTTGTGCATAAAGGCATATTGTTGCAGAAGGTGGGGCACAGCAAGTGGCTGTGTCCTGAGGGTGATGGCTTTGAATTCATAAATGTGACATGATCAAGGGGAATGAGTCACATGTCGACCCTGGTCGAAAATGAGTTTTACACATGTTTCTAAAGAGGACATTTAGAGCTTTCAGAAACTGAAAACCTCATGTTTATATGACTTTTCTTTGTGAAGTTACGTCAATTTATCAATCGCTGAAAACAATATAAAACAAAAGAATTTTAACACTTTCTTTGCCAATATATCAAAATCAATATTAGCGACATCCGACTCATTTCCCTTGATCGTGTCACAAATACGAGCCAATGCAAATTAAATGAGACTGAGTTAATTTACACAGTCAATTTTGAAACTGATTTTCACACCTGACCTAATTCTATTCATTCTTGTATTTTATTTTGTTTCAGAAACACTCACATTACAAGAAAGAATAGAAACATTAGAAGAGGAAAACAAACAGTCTCTACAGCAACAACAGTCTCTTCAACAAGCCATTAAGTCAGCTCAGAATGAGTCGCAGCAATTAACAGAGGTTCAAAGTCAGCTTAGGGAGAGACAAGAAATATGCAATAAACTCAGAAAAAATGTTGAAAGTAAGTCGACTACTATAGACCACTTGCCAACAGTCTCCATGCTTTGTTTGCTGTGAATTCTCACATATTCATGAGGCCTGGGCCCCTCCTTCAAACGTGCTTGTCTAACAAATCACGCTAGTGTTGCATGCTTTAGCGTTTACGTCATATGTCATGTCTTCGCATTTATGCGAAAGACTGTAAAATATGCGGTATGCGTTTTGTCTCTCGCACTTCGTCAGTCCGGTCCGACTGCCTGATCAAGAAGTACTGCCGAATCAGGCATCATGTTGCCGAGTCAGGCAGTATGGTATCCCACAATGCAATGCTCTATTTCAAATAGAGCATCTAAAATATACCGTTATTTCTTGGTTTAGAGTAAAGAAGTAGGTAAAATATATAAAATTATCAATGAATGTACAATTAGTAGTAATTTTTCATCAATTTTAGTTCATTTGCATATTTAAATTAAATTTTTAAAAAAACGTTAGAAATTGTTTTGTTATTTAAGTTATTTTTCTCCCGGTGGAATTTTTTTTCGCCCGGTGAAAAATTGTCAATTTACATGTCAAAGTAAAATTTGCACTGATCTTTTATAAAATTACCATGAACAATTTAGTCCTTAGTCTGTCGAATTCGGAAGGGTTACCAAAGTCTGTGTTGCTGATCGGCAACATGCTGCCTGATTCGGCAGTACTTCCTGATCAGGCAGTCAGACCGGACTGTTCGTGGAACAATCAACCCTCATTAACGAGTGTTGCTGGGACTTCTGTTGGCAAATAGTCTGTAGTAGCCTGTGGCAATGCCCTTGAACTGTCTGTTGAGTTTGTTTCAGTTATGATACTGTTCAGTGCCACCTGGCCAAGACCAGTGAGAGTGTAAGAAGCAAAGATCAAACTGAAGATTTATAGATAAAGATTCGAAGGTCAGCTGTCCAAAGTCTGCCAAGTGTACAGGTTTTTTTTCAACATTTATGTGCACTGGCTACTCTGGGGAAAGATCAAATCTAGATCAGGCCTTATTTTAAGGGCACGTTATCAATCACTTGCTAACATGATGCTAGGTGAGTGGTCAAATCATTCCCTTGTATGTAGTGGGCAAATCACTTTATATGTATGCAGACATGCCAACTAGTACGGTTTCACCGTATTTTGTACGGTAAAACGTGATAAATACGGTAGTACGGTCACCCCCCAAAAAATACGGTATTCCAGAATTTTGACCAAAATAATAAAATGTTGTGTCTTAAAAAGATAAATAGCTGCAAGATTAGACTACCGACTGAATTACTGGTATCATTTGACCACTTTCTTGGTCTGTTAAAGTGGTTGCCTACATCGTTTTTCTCTCGACTTTCGGTGATGCATGCACATTAAAAAATTATTATTTAATAGGTCTACAAGATGCTTTCCGAAATAATTTTCTTCCGACTTGCAGATTTTTCATCGGCACATTAATGTTTTTTATTATCCACCTAATGCTATGTCTTCTGAAGGTATTTAGTTAACTATTTAGCTCTTTTGGTGCAAAAGAATAGGCATAAAAAAGGTTTCCAACCTCCTTTTACTTCCGACTTTCGCTCCATGCATGCACATTAAAGAAATATTTAATAGGCCTACAAGATGGTTTCCGAAATAATTTTCTTCTGACTTGAAGATTTTTCATGCACATTAATGTTTTTTTATTAACTACCTAATGCTATGTCTTCTGAAGGTATTTAGTTAACTATTTAGCTCTTTTGGTGCAAAAGAATAAGCATAAAAGAAGGTTTCCGACCTCCTTTTACGTCCGACTTTCGCACCATGCATGCACATTAAAGAAATATTTAATAGGCCTACAAGATGCTTTCCGAAATAATTTTCTTCCCACTTGCAGATTTTTTATGCACATTAATGTTTTTTATTAACCACCTAATGCTATGTCTTCTGAAGGTATTTAGTTAACTATTTAGCTCTATTGGTGCAAACGAATAAGCATAAAAGATGGTTTCCGACCTCCTTTTACTTCCGACTTTCGCACCATGCATGCACATTAAAGAAATATTAAATAGGCCTATAAGATGCTTTCCGAAATAATTTTCTTCCCACTTGCAGATTTTTCATGCACATTAATGTTTTTTATTAACCACCAATGCTATGTCTTCTGAAGGTATTTAGTTAACTATTTAGCTCTATTGGTGCAAAAGAATAGGCATAAAAGAAGGTTTCCAACCTCCTTTTACTTCCGACTTTCGCACCATGCATGCACATTAAAGAAATATGTATAGGCCTACAAGATGCTTTCCCACTTTGTTTATTCAGATTCAGATGATGATGATCAATGATTTTCTGCACTTGAAAGTATTAACAAAGCATGCTTCTAACAACATTAGAAGTAACAAAACCCAATTTGTTTGGTCTACATACTTTATCCAATTTTGTGAGGTCAAAGGTCACATACAAGGTCAAAGGTCGACCAAGGTCACCAAATCTTTTAAAAATTAATTTTCAACTGTGCATCACATATCCGGACTTCAGCTTGATCAGTTATGTAATTAAGGAAATATGACGACTTTAAGATGGCCGCTTTCCATGTAAAGTATAGCAAAGTAGCACTTTCAATGAGTGATAACTCGTAAAGGAAGCATCTTTCTGTATTGATTTATTACTTTGATGGAATGGTTCTTTGGTATTGCCAAATTTGATTGCAAATTTGTAAAGTGGGCCCCTGGACCCGGGCCGTTACGTGCTCGGTCGCACAAGTGCTCCCTCTCAATTATGTGTTCTACTTTTGGAGTTTATGGGGTTGGCAGGTATGCAAAAGGTACATATTTAAAAAATACGGTTTTAGGGTGCAAAATACGGATTTTTGTTCTTTTGAGTACGGAAATCTGGATTTCAAAGTTGGCATGTCTGTGTATGATAGATCATTCATACCAATATGAATCACTTAAGCACTGTTGACACACTCTTTCGTTTTCAGGTATTAAGGCTACTTTATTACGATAAATGGAAGACATTGAAAGTACTGAAAGTTGAATGTAAACTGGATTCAATTTTGGTTGATTTGCAGTGAGCGATATTCCGTGTCCATGGAGAATAGAAAATCGCTCACTAGAAATTGAGTTTGGGTGAGCAGTGGCAAGCGAGAGCAATCGCTCTCCTCAAATGCCAGGCCCAGGTGGCAGGGCCTGTAGACAATCCTAATAACCCAGAGTACAATGTAATATCTTAATCTAATATCTCAAATATACGTTACATGTATATTGCACCTTATCTCAAGTTGAGAGTAATGCCATGTGTGTATTTTGCAGTGCCAGGTTCGAATCACACACATTACCCTAATCCTGTAGGGGGGTATACACACACATAGAAGGAAAGTTCATGCTATGAGATGCAACCGTGTAAACGTACTGATAGCACTCTCATTTGGGGATGATAATTTTCAAATTCATTCTAATTCTGAAATGTTTGTCCTTTAGATTTACAGAATGAAGTTGATAGTGCTTTGGCAAAAAGTAAGACAAGTTTATCAGAGGCAGCTCAATACAAAGAATTAGTAAGGTATGTAGTGTAATTGAAAATCACTTTCTAAAACTCTTTCACCCCATCAGCAAAATTTATTTTTTATTTTCAAGTTATGAGAGAATTGTCTTATCCTATAATGTTCTTTATCTGTTGCTATTTGTTTTCGTAAATTTTTTCCAACATGAGCAGTGGGTTATATCACAGAAGGTTCCCTTGTAGACATGTGCAATATGATTGAACTGATCTTACACTGTTATAAGGAGGACAATGTAATTTACAATTATTTGGGTTGGACCTCTGAGCCTGCCGTTGGCATCCACCGGCCTTAATCTACTGATCATGTGACCACTGACCACATGATCTGACACTGCTTTGTGTACAGTTGTGAATGAAAAAGACTTTCCAATCTTCATGAAGCCGATTACTTGTTGCAAGGTTCCTTTTATGCGTTAACCGTAGCATAAACGTGCACCACGTCAAGCATGTGCATAGGACCTTTTGGAAAAAAATATGCGCTGGACAGCTAGCACTACGCTTAATTTGTGAAAGGAATTCTGCAAAAATGATAGAATCATTGAGTGTCATTGTGAGGTTTAAGAAAAAAGGTTTAAGAATTTTCCACCGGCTGACTATTTGCAAAAATGTATCTTGGGTGCTAATTATATGATGCTTGTATTTAGAATGAGTGAAGTGAGTGGATTGTATCTCTCTGGGACTCCTCATGAATGATATTGGAATTGATATTGTGCAGCCTGTATAAGGTATATGAGAGTGACTTTGCACTCTTCATAACATAATAACCTGCAAAGACTCCATTGTTGATTGTCATTTTGAACCACATTTCGTGACTAACATTCCAACTGTGGAATTGGAGTCGTATTTTTATATAGGATGTATTCAGCACTCACGTTATGCATATGAAGGAGGATATGTAAGCAGAGAGTTTAATGAAGATGAATTTGATAATCTCATTTGTCCTACCGGTATTCATTATGTGGAAATTGTGATGATATATTTGGCCTTAATCTATTACCCTCGACTTGCTCCTTTTGACTAAGAGATCTAAAAGATCTAATTTGATTGGTAACTCAGATGATGATATCATGTAATTAACCAATCAGGGACTCTGTTCCTTTTGACACAGGAGTAAAACTCAGGAAATAGAAGATATTCAGCAGCAACATCGCAGGAAGGAACAAGTCTCAGAACAACTAAACACCAAACTCCAATCGGAATTAAAAAAGAAATCTGAAGACTTACAAAGCGCCCTCAATGATTGTCGCAAACTACAACAACAGGTGAGAAGCATAGTTATAATTTGTTTGAGTGGTCATAATTTTTAATAGTGTTGATTAAATATCTTCAGATAAATGTGCACTTTCTGCATGTAAGACTACTTCCTTTGGCAACAAAGTTTTTTCTTCATTTTTCTCTCTCGCCATGTGTAATAGCGTGGATAGTTATGGGCAAAAAAACAGGGTATTCTGGTCCTCTGCGTGATAATCACAATAACACTTGCGATGGTCCTTAGATGCAGTCAGTACGTCGTACCATGAAATGTGTCTAGTTGTATCGTACACAAGCACCAACTAGTTTCAGGTGGATTTTGAGCAAAACACAAATACCAGTACCACCCATTTTTGCCCCATGGGTTTATCAAGATGGCGGTCGAGTCCTGGTTCTCTGGTTTAATTCTGTGTATGCACCCAAGATATGGAACTCTCTTCCTCTGGACATTCTCTGTTGTAACTCTCTGGGTCAATTCAAGAAAAATCTGCAAATGTATGTGTATTATCTCATCATTTGTGCTCATAACGTTCAACTTTGATGACTCATGTTAGTTTGCTGCACATAATGTATTTTGATACTGTAATGTTTATATGTATGGTGCCTCGGAGTAAAATGGGACTTTATTGACTCGCGTAGTAACAAAAAACAATTAATTCTCGCCAATTACGAGCTGATCATAGTATAGATACTAGATGATGCATTATAAATGCTTGAAGTTAAATTACTAATAGGAATTCTGTCATTCTTATTTCAGGCCAGTGAAACAGCCAGAATTGAAGAAGAAATTCAACGTAAAGCAACACTCAACATGACACAAACCCAAGAAATCAAAAATGCTCTTCTCAAGGCCCAAGAGGAATGCAATACAATCAAAGAAGAAAGGTGAGGTCTAATACCAATACCATTAGTAGCAGTAGTACAAGGCATCATTACCCTGGCATTCCGTATCCTGGAACAACCAGTCATGTACATTGAACAAGAATGTGTACTGTAAGCTCTGCTGGTTGCATAATACGCTATGCTTCTTTAGCACTTGTTAACACCCAAATGGCAGCCCCCATGCGTGTGTCAAATTTCCGATTCCCAGTGGTTTGTTTTTATTCAAGCTCCGTAGCGTGCAAATGATAATAACCATATTCAGTTAGGGCCTTGATCATAGACATGGTATGGAAACTCCGAAGTTATATGCAATTAAATGAAACAATTATAATGGTACCAAAAGATCCTACTATCAAAATAATATTGTTCTATGAACAAACAAAATCATTTTTTTCCCAGCATAAAGTGGTACCTTCCTATGTATGTGTCAGTGCATGTTGCCATATGAAACATTTGTAGTCTGCACTTGTTGTAAACTTGTAATATGACAAGTTCAGATGCAAAAACCAGATATATAAATTTTTCTCAATTTGAGATATACATGAAGGCAAGTATAACTGGTCAAATATGAGAACATACCTTAACCACTCTGGTGTTGGCCCACCTTCGGTTATAAGCCCACCCCGTTTTTCAAACCATTCTGGGAACGGTGCACTTGGGTATAAGCCCAGTAGTAATTTTGGCAAACAGACTGGCAACTCATCACATCTGACTGTTTCCTTTTGTAGGCAACAGGATCCACCGTTGAGGGTGTGATGAGTTGGTCAAAGATGTTGTTGAGTGAATAGGCCCTCTTGTCCGTATTCAGAGTGTCTTTTCATTTTCGGCATATCCAGATGGCTTCTTTCAGCCATCTGGTGGTCTTGTCAGCTTCTCTGTTGATAACTTTTGAGACCTCCCAATTGATGGAATTGATGACTGTAAAAGGAAACCGTCAGATGTGATGAGTTGCCAGTCTGATGAAACCATTAGTGTAGTGGTTAAACGTCACTGAAAAATGTGAGTAATCAACAACATTTTTACTGGAATTGATAAAAAGAATCATGTTACCAGTTGATTCTAACATTTCAAATGAACTTGTGCAAAGATTTTAAAAAATATCAGTTAAAAATTAACATTCCATATTATAATTTAAAATATTGAAATAGATGATAGAAATTACTTGTACATCAGGCATATACAAATGGGAAAGATTGTTCTTATTTTTAAATTTAAGTACTAGCCCCTCCCCAGTTATAAGCCCACCTCCATTTTAGAAGTGAAATTGCCCATCTAGGGTGTGGGCTTATACCTGAGTGGTCACGGTAATAAGAAAACATCTGCTTCTTTTGATCATAGCTTCAACAATTTTTCTTAGAATTTTTTTAAGTAGGGTGTCACATTGAAGCTAACATAGGACAAATGTTGGTAGCCTTAACTCAAAAAGTTTGAAAATGGCGTTTACCAGCTTTTGCATATGAACTCTTTATAAACGATATTGTATTGTTTCTACAGAGAATTAATGATAACATCACATCAGAACAGAATTGAGCAGTTGAGGGAAAGTTTTAAACAGAAACTCATGGAGGCAGAAAACTGGCCACAAAAGGTAAGAATCGCATGAACATTCTATGTGATACACTGCCCAGTTGACTGGCAATGACATCATGCATGTATGTGGGGGAAAACAATTTGGATTTTACTGCAGATTAACCCTAACATTTAGGCGGAGGTGCCCTGCATGCTCCCTACACCCGTCCCACTGAAGGCAAGGCATCCAGCATGTGGAAGGTTTTACAAGTTGAGCTATAATAAAGGTTAAGTACCATGACGAGAAACAACCTTAGTAACACCAGTTTTTTTTCAATAACTTATTTTTAATAATTCTAATATCTTGTGGATATTTTGTTTAATTTCAGATGGATGACATGCTAGAAAAAGAGAAATCACTGCCTTCACTTTAGTGTTTAGTTGCACATGTCCTGTCCGGTCCTGTTCTGCACTTACCCAGTCCTGTTCCGTGTTTGTAGTTGTCATGTTCTTAGTAGTTATTTAAGGTAGTAATCTATACTTATCATCATTTGCAACTTCTAGGGTGACCATACATTTCGAGCCTTGCTCTTTTGGTCTCCCCACCACACCAATGTTTTCTTTCATTATTTGGTTTGTATAATATAGTATGGTGAAAATAAACTGAACTGAACTGAACTGAACTGAACACCCGTCCCACTGAAGGCAAGGCATCCAGCATGTGGAAGGTTTTACAAGTTGAGCTATAATAAAGGTTAAGTACCATGACGAGAAACAACCTTAGTAACACCAATTTTTTTCAATAACTTATTTTTAATAATTCTAATATCTTGTGGATATTTTGTTTAATTTCAGATGGATGACACGCTAGAAAAAGAGAGGTCAAGACATACTCAGCAGCTACAAGATTTGGAAGACAAAATGAAAGATGCATTTCAAATGGTATGTATATAGGATAATGAAACACAACTATAATATATTTACTTTCTGTGAGTCAGTGACATCAACTCATTAAAGCAGCTTTATTATACACATATCTGTACAGCATCTATAAACAAGTTGCTATAATTGAAGACCGCATTAAAAAGACTAGTTTCCATATGACGTCTTGTCAACCAGACCACAAATGCTGTACTGCACAGGTCAGCAACCAATCACATTGCGCTTTTGCCTTGACGTCAGACGCAATTTAAAAAAAAATTTCAGTCTTCAATTATATGTATACCAATGCTTGACTAAACGCTTGCAATTTGAAGCTGTGTCCAATGAAACTCGCACTGACGTCACTGACTTGTAGAGGGTAAAATAACTAGCCACCAGTCAGTCCATGTAAGGTTAACCCCATGGACACAACTGACAAATAAACAGCCTCTTAAAACTATTTGAATCAATTCCAAAGACGGCTTTATCATCGGAGATATGATAAGAATAGTCATCAGGGCTTCTTGTTGATATGATTCAACATCCCTGGTGACCAGGGGTAAGGCAAAAAGTGAATGGCTGTGAGCATGTAAAGCTGCTTACTGGTGTGGTGCGTGACTGAGTGTAGGAGTGTTCAGATAGGGATGGGCAGGTAATCTTGATAGGCTGATGTGGATTAAGCATAAAATTGTAAGAGATCTAAAAATTCCAATTTGATTGGTTAATTAGTCATTAGGTGAGGTTATATCTAGTCGAGGAGTCCATATCAGGTGAGGGTGATACCCAGACTCCGAGACTAGATGTAATCCGTATCACTCTCTAAACCGAACCTAATAACGATGTTATCATACCGTACAAATAATCTAGCATAACATGAAAATATTGAGTTTTTTGATTCAACACTTTTACTCAAACTCGTCTACATGATATAATCCTTGCTATAAAGTATGCCAAATTCTCCAATAAAGCTTGAAACCTAAACCATCCCAGTCATCTTCTGCACCAACTCACCTTACCAACATGATATGGTGCGTCGATACGCGTATATATGTCCTCAGCAGATATGATACAAGATATATCATGTCAATAAATTGGGGCGCTTATCCAATGAACACACAGGAAACTATGTGATGGCATGATAATAGATAATACTAAGATAGGTACATACAATGACAGAATCATACATAAGCTGTTATCAAGTTCACTTGTTTTATATAATCATCCTTTATTCTGGATAACTCATCAGTACATGTATCCTAGTTTCCCAAAACGCTATATTGAACACAATAAAAGGCAATATACATTGTATAAAGATATCTAAATAATAGGGAAAATGCTCTTAAAATTATGCGAGGGTTCTGGTTTTCTAATCTGGACTTTTTCAGGACTAACAAAATGTTTGGCATATTTTGAGACCTGTAGAGGGTCCTCAACTTTTTCAGAGTCCAAGCGTTTGGCAAATTTCAAGACCTGTCTAAATAATATGCACTTATTAAAGTAATTGACAAATATTGTTAACAACTATATCTGGTGATACATGATCATTATAGTAGCATAATATTTACAATGTACAAATGTATGCAAAAAAATGCTGAAAGGCAGTACAATAAAGTCAGTACATGTTAGGTGTATATAAATACATTTGAAAAAGTTGTGATTTAATATTTGCTTAAATGTGCTCATAATAATAACAATAATAATATTAAAAGAGATTTATACTATAGAGCACCTTACAACAATTATCACAACAGTCAATACAGCAATAGAAGGAAACACAACATTAACATATGAAGAGCAAAACACAGAGAAAGGAAAATATGCGCAAAATCCCTGTCAGCTGTATATCATAAAAAATTGATCAAAATGTTTAAATTGCCCTATGACAATAGTAACTTTTTTATAACACAAAAATGCCATACATAAAGCTGCTGGGAAATTATCGGCCAGAGCTGCAACCATATACAATCATGTTAGTATACTGTAAAGATTTGCACAATGGCACTAATGGGCTCCCTTGATATAATTGAAATTTTAGGTACAAACCAAATGTGCTGTCTCGTAAAAATCCCACCAGTAAATAGTGGCAAGAACTTAATTTTTGTTGTGATTTTCAGAGGAGGGAGCTCTCTATTTGTATGTGAAATTTACCAGGCAAATGAGCCAATTTGTGCCATTAGGCGAATATTTATGGTATATATATTGTTTCTCGTTTATTATTTTGTTATTGGAAGAAATATTTTCATGTGATAAAACAAATATTGACTGTGTTCATTATTCGGTAAATGATGCACACTACAGCATTGTCTCCATTTCATTGTAAGTATGTGGTCTGAATCTATCTACAAAATGATTTGACACACGACCAACAGAAGCATAAAGTAGTGGATTCAGTACAGAATTGATTGGTAGAGCAAATGCTGTGATCCATGGAAACCATTCAGGAGGGAGTTCTTTTACTCCAGTCTGCGCTAGAATACCCAAAGTTACAATTGGAAACCAACACATGAGATCAGTCAGTGCGATGGCACCCATCTTTATAGCCATTTTGAAATCTGTTTTGAGCAAGGAGAATCCTGATTTACAAATATTTATGAACAAGAGCATATAACATAATGCAACTATTAAACATAGCAGAAAGTTAAGGCCAAGAAAAAGCCCCATTGAAAAATAGTTTCCCAGTTTTGAACCAATTACGGTAAATGTTTGTAACTGTAGATTATCTTCAGTTATAAACTGTGTATCATCTAGTCTGTCCACTGTGTACGATATGGTAATGTTTGTTGTGTTTGCCTCATATACTTTACTTCTAGCCAATGGTAACCCAATACACATGTCAGAAAACTGATACAATTTATCATCTTGAGAGAAAAGAGTAACAATGCTTAATGCAAAAGCACCAACCCACGCACATGTTGTCATAATGACCTGTGTTCTTTGGCCAAACAGTTTTTGTGTTATAAAGATTTTTTGAAATGCCCATAGTCTATCCACAGCAATGAGGGTTAGAAAGAAAAGGGATGCTTCACTTGATAAGACTGATAGAAATCCTGCAAATTTGCAAAGCATACTGTTTCTCCAATTTTCAGCATATGAAGGAAAATACTCTTTATAGTATAATTGATCAACAGATGCAATAACTAACAAATACAGACCCATGATTAAGTCTGCTAGAGCTAGATTAGTGATAAAAACAACTTGCTTCACTTGCTTTCTATCTGTTGATTTATGTTTTATCTTTTCACATCCCCAAATGAAAACTATGATGTTTGCAAAGAAAGCACAAAAACCGAAAATCCATGTACAGAATTTAACTGCGGTAGAGGGAAGAAGTTGCTTACATGTTAAGTAAGGTGATTTCTCATTTCTTGGAACGCATTGAGACTGACTTGATGATTCAAGAAAACAACATGTGGCTGGGTTGTCTAAATAAACATAACTATTGTTTTGCAGAGTAAATCCCATGAAAGAGGTTTTTGTTATTTTAGTTAGATTATTATACGCAAGGTTCAGATATTTCAGGTTGGTTAAACCATGCAATGATTTACTTTGGATTTGGTTCAATTTATTACTGCTAAGTTCCAGAGCTATCAAATCTGTTAAATTTGCAAACTGATATGGATAAAGTGTCCTAATTCTATTTGAATGGATTGTTAATACCCGTAATGGTATTCCACTAAATTTGTGGAAAATATCTTTTGGTATTTCAGTCAACTTGTTGTCAGAAAGATGTAGCTGTTTTAAGCTGGTGAGGTCTTTAAATAAAGAAGAAGGTAATGATTCAATTTCATTGTTAGCTAGAATTAATAGCTTTAAGCTAGTCAGCCCTTTGAAAAGGTCACTTGGAATCACCGTAAGTTTATTCCCATTCAGCGCAAGGTATTGCAATTGATTAAGATCTCTGTATACACCGGATGGTAAAGTTTTAATGTTATTGTTACTCAGACCCAATATCAATAACTTTGTTAACCCTGTGAAAAGGTCCATTTGAATCACCTCAAGTTTGTTATTATAAAGCTCAAGTGTTTGCAATTGATCAAGATCTCTAAACACACCTGACGGTAATGACTGAATGCTATTGTTTCCCAGATATAATTTCTTTAATTTTGTTAACCCATTGAAAAGGTCACTTTGAATCCTGCTAAGTTCGTTTAAATTCAGTTTAAGCCATTCACATTGATGTATATCTCTGAATACACCTGATTGTAATGACTCAATGCTATTGTTTCCCAGACTTAACATCTCTAACTTTGTTAGCGCATGGAAAAGATCTGCTGGAATCCCTGTTAGTTTGTTATCATTCAGTCCAAGCACTCGCAATTGATGAAGGTCACTGAATACACCAGAATGTAATAATTCAATGTTATTGTTACCCATATATAACATCTCTAACTTTTTTAACTTCTTGAAAAGGTCTATTTGAATCACCTGAAGTTTGTTTCCATAAAGATCAAGCCCTTGCAGTTGTTGAAGATCACTGAATACACCTGATGGTAATGATACAATGGTATTGTGTTGCAGATGTAATGTCTCTCACTTTGTCAACCCATTGAAAAGGCCAATTGGAATCATGTTAAGTTTGTTGCCATGCAAGTTAAGTTCTTGCAGTTGATGGAGATATATGAATATTCCTGATTGTAATGATTCAATGATATTGCTGAACAAGTTTAATCTTTTTAACTTAGTCAACCCATTGAAAAGGTCAATTTGAATTATCTTAAGTTTGTTTTCATAAAGAACAAGTTCTTGCAGTTGTTGGATATCTTTAAATACACCTGATGGTAGTGACTCAATGCTATTGTGTTCCAGATGTAATATCTCTAACTCTGTCAACTCATTGAATAGGTCAATGCTTATTTTCTTTAACTCATTAGAATTCAAGAACAGATGTTTTAAACTATGAAGATGAATGAACAGGTTGTTTGGCATGAATGAGAGTTTGTTGTTTGAGAGAATTAATGATATCAAAGTTGACTTATTGGCAAATACAGTTTGGTTCAGAAAGGAGAGTTGATTGTTATCAAGCGATAAATGGGTCAAATTTTGGGGTAGATTCATAGGAAAGCTTGGGAAATTGTTTGATGCAAGATCCAATAAAAGCAGTTCATCAGTAAGGTATGGTATTTGAGATAATTGGCAAGCAGGTAAGGACAAGATCTTTAAGCTTTTCAAGCCAGAAAATATATCTGGTTCTACTTCCCGAATAACATTTGTGCCTAAATATAGTACTTGAACATTAACTAAACTATTCAACCAACTATGTGAGATTGAAGTTAACTTATTTACATTTAACAATAACCGTTTTAACGTATACAAATGCAAGAACGAATTGGTTTCTATACTTAAGATTTGGTTGAAAGACAAGTCCAATGTATGAATGTTTTCTAAACCTTTGAAAATACCTGATCCAATGGTACTTATCTTATTCAGGCTCAGAAGTAGAATAATAACATCTGTCCGATTGGAGAAGCTATGAGGTTCTATGTGAGTTAGTTGTCTATCAGAGAGGTCAATGGCTGTTGAGTTGGCGAGGGTTGAAGCAGTTGGTCCACCCATCAATAGGATTTTCTTGTTAACAGATATATCTGGACAATCGGCTAGAAGCAACTGGAAGTGTAGGGTACAGAAGCAGGTGGCAGGACAGTCTGGGAATTCAGCTACAAGTATATAATCTGGAAGGCCAAGGTCAAATCCAGGCAGTTCATCTGGTGTGAAGTCAGTATCACCGCCTAATGTTATCTTGAGAGATGGCTCGTAATCTGTGAGTGTCTCATAGGAAATTTCCAAATATGGAATATGGTACAGCTCATCGATGGTATGGACATTTGTACACTGGGTGAAGTTCTCTACTGCAGGAAGATTAGCAGTGTCAAGCCAGCTTACATGTTTGAAATCACTTGTTGATACAATCATACTACTCTCCTGTATTTCCAAAATTGAAGAACCAGTTATGTTGATATGAACTGTACTGCAATTTAAAACAATTGCGCATGGTTCTGCCACTGAAGATCCAATCCAACCAAAAGATCGATTGGAACATTCTGCTCCTGATTCTTGCAGGACAAAGTAGTCATAAAGAGACTGCGAAGACAACCAAAGAACATTCACTGTAATTCCTGGGCCATTAGAGGAGGACACCACAAAGTCGCAGGTCTCATTTTGATTTGTCTGAATTGACAGCGTATTGTTTCGCGGGAGATTGAAGTGTTGATTTTGACATCTTATGATATCGCGAGTTTCGGGGACTTTTGATAATGCAACATCTATGGAGAACATCACAAGTGTAGACAAGAGAATGGCATAATACAGCCTGCGTGCCATCTTGAAAACTCAACAAATTTCAGGGAAAGATAAAGTTTTTCCTCTTTGATACATGTAGCGCTTTCTTCTAAATTATGTGTGTTCAGGTATTGAGGGATGTTTGCTGCAATGCAAGCGTTTGTCAGACAATTTGAGATTCTATTAATTCTCCACCTCCAGTAAGCACTGATTATTCTGTCTATAAGGTGTGTTGATGCACTTGTTCGATAAATGTCTGCAAAAAATATAAATCTTAATAACTGCAAGTTTGATGTTAGTAGTCAAACCTGCCTGATTAGATACTACACTCCATGAAACAGGGATATCTTTCACCAGTTACAGTGTTTACATATGTTTTGAATTTTTTTCTCCAGACATTAAACTGGATTAGGCAAAAGCAGTTCCACAATATCCAATATGTGATTGTGTGCAATATAACAATCTTCAAATTAAAGTAGCGAACAAAGTTATTGATTTAATTGTTTGTCCATGGCAGCTTTTTTTGATCCAGTTAATTATCAAAACTTTAATCTGGATTGAGCAAAAACAGTTCCACCATATCCAAGGTGCAATATAACAATCTTCAAATTTACTAGAGTATAAGTAACAAACTTATTGACATCAGGATGGACGGTTGCAAAATTCTGCTTCTTATTAGTAAAATTCAATGTAATATTAGTCAATACCAGCTTTTCTACTCCAATTATAGTATGTTCTTTTGCTATTATCTGATGTGATAGTTCAAGTTTACATAGTTGCTGCCATAGATGTGATACCTGATTCATGCACCATTTCACATACAGAATTACTGGTTTTACGTAGCAATACAGTTCAGTCACATAAAAGCCGATACCTGACACCTTTCGTATATGTCTCTGTCTTCAATAATCATGAGTATATAGTTCCAATGTTGACTCACTGGATCACTCTGTTTATATCACTACCAGTAAGAAGTACCACAGGTAATACAGCTAGGTATAGTTAATAACACACTTGATGTTATATACAGATGATACCTGTTAGTATTTCAATATTAATTTCACACAACAGTTTGTTCATGCAGTATGTCTGTTTTATGTCGGTAGCTTCAAAGTCACTTATTCTCTTTAAAAAAAGGAATACACTCATGAAAAGTCCCAATATCTCAGTGCACCTATCACTATTCTATAGTTGTGTTCACATTGTCAGACGTATGCCTGGCGCAACTTGGTCGGCGCAAGTTGCTAGAAGTAGCAGTAGGCGCTGCCAGGAGTAGTGGCAGTGTGAACGATGATCAGCATAAGGTCTGCTATGTGTACGTCCGATGATGAGTAGCGAGCTGGGTGTAATTTCCACCAGGCTTAAGTCGTGATGTAAACACTGCTACGCCTGACACCTGGTGTAAGTTTGACCTTTGTTTTGGTCAGAACTAAGAAATTACATATCCCATCGTTGAACAACACCGAAAGTGGTAGCCGATGTTTACGCCGACCAGAAGTAAATGCTTGGTGGAACTGGTCAGCTTAGTGCTAGCAGTAGGCTAGGTGTGGACATATGGTAAGAGTAGGGAAAATATATGTGGAATTTTTATCAATGTTAGCGTAAGTTTACACCAGGTGTAACTCGAAATGTGAACACAACTTATACATCTGTATCCTGCAGGCAATAATAGTTGTCAAGGTCTGCTGATTACCGATAATGACGATATGACATATGATTGCACATGAAAGGTTCAACTTTTCATCTCCATTAATCTCACATTATTCTATATGCTGGCAATTGTATCCATATTGGTCCATTTATGGATGCCAAGCCCAAAAGGTCCATTTATGATCACAATTAAGGCACTGAATCAGTACAAACAAGCCCATTATTGGTTCATTGATTCTTCAGATAGCTCCTGATGATATTTGAGAAAATATTTCAGACTTGGACTTTTTATGTAGAAGCCTATGGCCAGCATGCAGAGGAGTTTTTTTATCTGTCACTGATGAGGTGACTTCTCAATTCTCCAGCAATCATTTGAATAAAATCTTGGTCCACACACACACATGTTTAACCTGTATTTCAGAATGCCTTAGTCCTTAGCAAAATTCTCAATATACTAGTCACTACGACGGCAGCAACAGAATAAGTCATTGGTATATCAGTGATGCAGTCATCATCAGGGCATTCATTTCACCCTTTGTGTGGCAAACAAGCTTACTGGTGAATAACTTTTCAACACTGAACACTGCACTGACATTTGTATAGAAGCTAAAGTCTTACTTTCTTCTTATGCCTTTATTCCCAGCATCAAATGTGAAATATATCAGGCTGATACAATTTGAACAAAAACTTGTTACACACTTACAGAACAAGTGTCTTCATACTTCAGTTATCATATATAATGTCCAATTCATTGATATATATCCAGCTTCAGATAAAATGTGTAAGGTCCAATACCCACAAACAATAATTCTGAAGCTGATAAAGCAAATATACCTAAGGACAAAACAGTGATTTCATTGGGAATTGGAATTCAACTTTTTTTGAAATTTTTGAAATTCTGGTTTTATGCCTTTTGATTCAGCAAGCCTGAGGCAATAATTATACCTGAACTTCCTGCATGACAGGTATAATGGGCTATTCCATTTAAAACCCACACTACCCCTGTGGAAGATTTTGGAAATATCTGCCACAGGGGAGTCCGCCGGGAGTATGAATTTCAAATGGAATGAATATAGTATGAATTTCAAATGGAATGACTATATTAGCAGCTCCATTTATAACTCACCCTCCCTCAGTGGAAAATTCAGGTTGAATCTTTATCAGAGGGTGTATGAAATTCAAATGGAGCAGCCTAATGTGCTCATTGCATATGATATCCATACTCCCCCTATGGCAGACATTTCCAAAATCTTCCACAGGGGCTGTGTGGATTTTAAATGGAATAGCCCAATTTACAATATTTTATTTTTAACAGGTAAAGTGCAATGCATACATTAATTGTAGGGGCCCTGGGAAAAATCATTAAAGTTTTATTCAGATTTCCTTTTACAAATTAAGCGTACTGCTAGCCGTCCAGCGAGTATTATTTGCACAAGGTCCAATGCACACGCTTGACGTCACGCACATATACGCGATGGTTAAGCTGTCAAAGGAAATCTGAATAAAACTTTATAAAGATTGATTTAAAGGATATCATCACATGCTGATTCCATGTAGATTCCATGACTTAACCCCACTCTATATTCCTATGGTTGCCATTACTATATATAAGTGGTAATTTTCGTGAGGGTTTTATTTTCGCAAATCCGCAATTAGAGCTCCAACCGCAAAAATAACATCTCGCGAATATATATGCAATAATGTATTACAAGTACAGGGAAGGACTGCGGCCGTGATTTGGTAAAATGATCTAACTTGAAATTAAAATCACTGTTTCGAGAAAAAAGAGCTTTAAAGTTTGAACACTTGACGTTTTTCTTTATGAATAAATTGAATTATTAAACAGATCTAATGTCTTAGAAAATATAAAAATCTCATTATTTGGTGGCATGGTGGTGATTTTAGGATGTCACCAATGGAAAGAGCACCCTCACATTACCCGTGATATGAATTTATCTCAAAATTTCCAAATTTCAAGTTAGATCGTTTTACCAAATCAGGGCAAATGCGAAAAACAACATTCGCGAAGATGTGTCTCTCACTTCAAATCGTGAAAATAACTGTACATTAAATTATCACTTGTACAGTATTTCAATCCCTTATGATATGAGAGGCAAAATATGTACTGTATAAGTGGTAATTTTTACGAGTGTTTTATTTTTCGCGAATTTCGCGATTAGAGCTCCAACCGCGAAAATAACACCTCGCGAATGTATGCAATAATGTATTACAAGTATAGAAAGGAGTGGGCAATTGCGAAAACAACATTCGCAAAAATGTGTCTCTTACTCCAAATCATGAAAATAACTGCACACGAAAAATCATCACTTATACAGTATTTGACAGCCCATAGAACTCTGTGTGAATAATAAGTGCTGAAGATTTCACACCACCAAATAGAATTATATCGTTGTGCGCCCTTAATTTCACTTCTTAGAAAAACCCATGTATTCTCAATTTAAGCATTAAAATGTGCAGAATTTTGCATAATTTTAGCCAAATTTGGATTGGTCATGATTAGTAATATTATTTCCTGTAAGTGTACCACAGATGGGCGAGATCAAATAACTTTTAATGATTTAAAGCAGCCTTTTCTTTACAGAAACACTGGCATGGTTTTGCCTGTAAAATAGGCAATTCCCAGACATCGTAGACTTCGAGGGCCAGTCGTAAAAAATAATGACGGTCAACCTATATTTTTCCCAGCCAGAGGGATCAGGCAAGGGCTGATTTCAACCATCATAGCTGTCGCTAAAACTGAGTCGCTCCTGTGAAGAAAAAATGATGTTTTCTTAAGGCAAATTTAGCACATATCTCTATGGGACTCTGATTTGGTGGTGTGAGATCTGAATGGACCTGTGTGTGTGAGTCTCAACTTTTGATTGAGCAAGTTAGCCCTGTTCCAAATTTGCGTTTGCATCCACCGAAGAAGTGCATTGACTGAATTTATGTAATTAAAGGCTAAAATTGAAGAGAACTGCAACATTTGCTACAATACCAGTGCTAAAGTAAGTTATGACCCGAATTGTGTGTTTGAGTGAAAGATTCCATTTCGTAGAGTGACTTAGGCCTATGCAATGTTTACAATCATAATATTTTGTAAGCTTACATCATCAATGGCATGCAATGACTCAGTGGCAGATAGAGAAGACATCAGTATGGTGCTAGGGTACTGGTCTAAACTCATGAAATAGGCGCCTGGATCAGGTAAGCTTACGGTTTGTGTGTGTCGGGGGGGTAGGCTAAGCTTATGATTCCACTACTGGTAACCCATGTAATGTTTACAATCATGATGGTATGCAGTGACTCAGTACCAGATGGAGAAGACATCAGTATATGGTGGCACGTGGGCAAGGGCACTGGTTGGAGCTCATAAAATGTGCCCATGGATCAGGTAAGCTTAGGGGGGGTAGACTTAAGATTTCACTAATAGGCCATATAATTCAACACTTATAATTCAGGCATTGTGGACATGTTCTTCTTTGTTTCTGTGTGTCTGCCTGGCTTCTTGGCCCTCTTGACTGTAAATTGCTGAAAGCCTAAGTCTTGGTGAACTTTTAACTTGGTAATCACAATGCTATCTTCAGTAGATAGCACATGTCAGAGACACAATGATTCTGCTTGAAATTTTTTTTAACCAGCTTCTTGCTCAAATTATGCTAAAAATAAGTTAATTAGATTAAAATAGTCTGAAATTAAGGACAATCAGAAACATGTTGGATCATTCAGATTTCACACCACCAAATAGAATTATATCGTTGTGCGCCCTTAATTTCACTTCTTAGAAAAACCCATGTATTCTCAATTTAAGCATTAAAATGTGCAGAATTTTGCATAATTTTAGCCAAATTTGGATTGGTCATGATTAGTAATATTATTTCCTGTAAGTGTACCACAGATGGACGAGATCAAATAACTTTTAATGATTTAAAGCAGCCTTTTTCTTTACAGAAACACTGGCATGGTTTTGCCTGTAAAATAGGCAATTCCCAGACATCGTAGACTTCGAGGGCCAGTCGTAAAAAATAATGACGGTCAACCTATATTTTTTCCCAGCCAGAGGGATCAGGCAAGGGCTGATTTCAACCATCATAGCTGTCGCTAAAAACTGAGTCGCTCCTGTGAAGAAAAAATGACGTTTTCTTAAGGCAAATTTAGCACATATCTCTATGGGACTCTGATTTGGTGGTGTGAGATCTTAACCTACTCTTGGCATATATTGCCTTCCAAATTACAAACAAAATATTTTTCAGTCTAATATTTGACAGGATCAATGAGAAAAATATGGGCTTACCACTGATCTCAAATTTGTTGAGGAAAAAGTGGCGATGAGGTTGTTGATTGGATCATCATCCGTTAAATAATAAAAGCTATTATATATTAATAGCACAAATTAAAACAATATAATTTTAAAATTATTATCAGATGTGTATACATGTACAATTGATAAAACAATTTGAATGATTTGAAAATAATGTCTGTAAATGAACACCCAATAAATGCCACAGTTGTTTGATGGCATGTAAAACTGAGTCATTTTTAAGAAAACTTGAACAATGATGGCGCTATTTATCTAAAATTATCTTTATGCATCTTTATAAGGGGTAGACTCTTGTTAAATGATATTAGAACATCATCAAACAGACTAACAAATGACAATTTAAAAAAAACACTTATCATGAAATGTGAGGTAGAACTCATATTATTTGGATAATTAAATTTAAAATATATGTAAATAGCGCTCTCAATTTACACAGAAATGCAGTTTATTGAATTAAAATTACCACAAAAACTAAAAAAGCAGAAAAGATGAATAATTTGATATAGAAACGAAAATCTATGTTAACAATTGCTACAAAATATATGTGTACAATGCAGTTTATTAGTGTGATAGACTAGCTGTTGGTATTATTCAGGTCTAGAATTGAACATTATGATAATTTTTGTTAGAAATATTAATAAATGATCACATAAAACAACCGTGATATGCACACATAAAACACGCTCATACCACTCATCAATCTTTATACCAATATCCAAACACTGACCATCTACACACACTTCAAATAACACACAGACAGAAACACCCCTAATACACCCCCATGTGGACTCGGGATTCGATAGTCGAGGACTCAGACTCGGACTCTATAGTCAAGATCTCGGTCACCTCGGACTCTTGATGTGATGGACGACTACAACACTCCATGGTATTTATTGGTACAAATTGACATGTACAAATTAGCAACTATACTTTTATATACAATGTTTTTGCACAAATTTTCATCTTTCACAGGAGCTAGAAATAGAAAAACAGAAGCATCAAGAACTTGTTGACAGATACAAGATTGAACACCAAGAAGCTACAAACAAGGTGAGTGCTATAACAGTTGAAATTCATACACCCTCTATGGAAATCGTGACCTTAATCGTCCACACAGGGAGTGTGAATTCCAAATGGGATTATCTGAGTGGGTGACTCCATTTCAAGTCTATACCCCTTGTGCAGAGGATTAAGGTTATGTCTTCCATAGAGGTGCATGGATTTTAAATGGAGTAGCTATAAAGTAAGTGATTGCAAAATTATTTGACCTGTTTTTGCTGAAACCAAGTAACAATTGCCTACATATATCTGTATGTGTAGACAAGTATACAATATATCTGTTATATTGTGAATCTCACAGATTCTAGATTCAAATCCTGGCCTAAAGAATAATATTAGTGTTTTGTATTTGTTTTTCTCAGTTAAAAGCCGAATTGAAAAGCATCAGCAGCCATCACAGGGCAGAAAAGAGTCAGCTAGAACATCAGATACATGATGCACAGAGCAGAGCCTCAGCAGGGGAAATAAACTTGAAGAAAGAAGTACACAGTCTCAAGTCTATTATAAATAACCTGGAAGACAGATTAGGTAAGGAGATATTTAGGGACTGGTTAATATTTACTCTAGAGCAGCAGATACATGATGCAGAGAGCAGAGCCTCAGCAGGGGAGACAAAATTGATGAAAGAAGTTCAGTCTCAAGTTTATCATAAATAACTTGGAAGACAGATTAGGTAAGGGAAGATTTAGGGACTGGTTAATATTTACTCTGGGGGAATCAATTAGAGCGACAGATGCACAGAGCAGATCATCAGCAGGAGAGACATAATTGAAGAAAGAAGTTAGCAGTCTCAACTTGAGTCTATCATAAATAACCTGGAAGATAGATTAGGTAAGGGGAGATTTAGGGACTGGTTAATATTTACCCTGGGGACCAACTAGGGCAGCAGATACAGCAGGCTCAGCAGGGGAGACAGAATCGCTGAAAGACATACAAAGTCTATCATAAAGCAGAACTGAGATGGGCAGAAATAAGACCTGAAAAGTGCTCATTTTATTTTAAAGGCCATTCCCTAAGTGACATTTGAATAATTTGATTTGTATAAAGACCATTCCCTTAAAACTGACACACATGTTTTGGTTTGACCTTCATTTAATTAAAACTACACAGAATTAGCCTGGAACAGAAATTATTTAAGGATCGTACAGCTTTATTCTGTAAGCTGCTTAATTCTTCAATGTAGTCTTTACACTAGTCTAACTCATGAATATCTTACATCAAGGATACATCCATATATCTACTTTATTCAGGTAAAGCAGGTCTTGAAGACAGTCAGACAGTAGCCAATCTGAAAGCAGAACTGAGAGAAGCAGAACATGATCTGAAAAGTGCACGAGGAGAAACGGCTCAGATGGAAGAAAAACTTCAGCAATCAAAGGAAGAGGTGAGGATTTTGAGCAGGAAATTGATATGAATATGCTGAGAAATGTTTTAGCTGCAGTATGATTCCATACTTGGATTTAGATTATATTAAAAACTTTATTCACATTCCATACCATCAAAAACAAAAATAATGAAATGAATAGGTATGATTGAGAAGTTAATGATTCAATAGATTCAATAAGATAGCAGTTGGTGCTGGTTTTTATTGATGCCACGCATTGGATGTGTTAAATTAGGTTTCATACCATAATGTATTTGAAATATGTAACTTCAGATTTCAGATTAATTTGTTAATCCATCAGGTTTGCTTTTACAGAAGTGCAGTATCATATTTCAAATATTAAAATTTACAGTTTCATGAACATAGTAGAAATAAGCATGAAAACTGAATTAAAATGAGTACAAACAAGCCTAGTATTGGTTCTTGAGATTTTGAACAGTCAAAGTTTTAACATGTGCTGGTTATACCTTTTGCATTGCAGATAATGTTCTTACAAGAAACAGTTCGCAATGAATGTGAAGAAAGATTTGAGCTCACCGAAGCTTTAAGCGAAGCCAAAGAACAGTTATTATCATACCAAAGGCATGGCGCCCTCTCTCCAGCTGGTACTCGTCCATCTTCTGCAAAACGTACATCATCCCGGGAAGGAGGCAATAAATCTGGTTTGGTAGGGTCACCGAATGGTATCAAGCAGCCGCAGTCACCAGCGGGTCAAAAGTTTGCAGGGTCTAATAGTATTAATATCAAGCAGCCGCAGTCACCAACGGGTCAAAAGTTTGCAGGGTCTAGTAGTATAAATTTGGGTTTTGATTCATCTAATGTACAAGGCAAGCAACAACAGGTGCCGGCAGGGAGGACTAAACAGGGTAGTATGAATGATAGTAGGCAACGAATTGCTGCTGCAATTGGAAGGAAATAATGTCTGCACTGTACTGAAGCATAGCAGCTGAAAGGACTATCCCATAATAGAACTACATGTGCCATAGAAAAAGTACACAAAATCTCTCTTCAACTTATTACTTATTTATATCAAGGGTGGTTACGACTTATGTTTGAAAAAATATGACGCCTAAATATTGTGAATCTATGCATAGCTCTCAATATTTAAGTGGCTCTTATTTTTTGTAAGTATTTGCTATGGAGCAAACAAATCCACTGCAATGTATGATGGGATACTCCCTTCAGCTGCTGTGGTACTGAAGTAAAGGGATTATTTGAGCATGCAGTTGGTTAGTACTAGGGAGGAGCTGTTGCAACCAGTGCTAGGTTGATCAGATCTTGTAATAATTTTGGATTTAATTCTTCTAATTCTTCTAGTTCGTCTAGGTGTCCCAAAAAAGGTTCATCTAGATTTTTGAAAATAATCTTAAGTAAATGTTAACAAATATAAATTTTCTTTTCATGACATAATCTATGTATATCCCTGTGAATGTCAAGTTCACAACTTGTGTACTTAGCCGGCATTTCACACATTCATGAGCAAGCTGTTTATGTGACATAATGCAACACAAGGTTCATTACCACTGTGCATTTGAGTAGGCCCAGCCATAGCAAAGGAGACGCAGCATTTTATTCTGTTGAACAGAGAATAAAATTTAATATTTTGATAGTTTAAAATTTGGTATTAAAATATTTTAATTTAAAATTTGCCATTGAGTTTCTTTTGTGCAATAAGTTCAACCATCATAAAAAAAGACGAAAAATTAAAGTAATGAAGGAAACAATTTGAAAACAAAGGTGTGCGTATGCTCAATTTTTGTTGTGCAATATTTTGATGGTTGGTCACTCTTGACATCTGTCATCTTGCACTTACAAGTTGTTTTAAAGATACGGAGTTAAAACTTAGCAGACAGTTACAGGAAGGATGAAAAAATTACATAACTTTGTTATACCATCGCAAAATGCAGTTCACATCCTACATGTAACCTCTTTTTGGGATATATACAACAAATATATACCAGGGAGAACTAAACAGGATAGTATGAATGATAGGCAAAGAATCGCTGCCGCAATTGGTAGTATTCAAATTCTACATGGTTAGAGGAGAAATGGGACAAACTTAATTTCCCGAGGTGCTGGACACAAGGCCGGGTTTTGGATGATGGGCCCGTAGCCATTTATACTGAGGGAAAAATAGTTGCCCAATTTCCCTGATACAAACCATGTAGTATTTTCTTTCTCCTGTGTTTTTCAATAATGTTGTTTGCTCCCTATTTTTGCCTGTTTTTCAATTTCACAATTGCCACCATTAGCCTGGTTGGATCATATCACTACAATTCATGAATTAAAAGTCGCCCACAGAGGGCGTATGCGTTTCGAATGGAATTGGCTAGGGTTAATTATTTTGAAACGCCCCCCCCCCCTTTATGTGGTGTGTTACCTATATCATCCATACTGGGCGATCATGCATATCACGCTAAAGACGATTGATCGGTAGCCTGGATTTGTTGAAAAAGCGGTCATACATCCACACTGTCTTTTTACGGAACAATCCAAAAGATGACAATTTATATTATGTATATAATAGCATGATCCTAAGGGTAAGCCTTTATAACGCTCAAGCTTAAAGTGGGTTGGAGTTAGCAGTGTTTGTTCTCAAAATTTAGGCAAATCCACACAAGAGGAATGGTATGCATCATTTTTGGCCTTAACTCAAGGACCGCAAGTATAAATTAATGTGATTATTGTCTTCCTTGACTCATTTCCTTGTATATTATAAGATCAATGTATTAATATTAAGAAGTACACTGCAGTTTTTTAATTAAATGGTTAAACTGGAAAAATATGACTCCTGCCAGCGACAAAATATTCAATTTTGGGTCTCTTTTAATAAATGCTGAAGGTACTGTAAAAGTGTAAATTTACAATTTATTTTTACGCTTTGCCAATTTTGAACTGTCCCCTTGTTTTTAAATTTGCAATTCTGTTTCCTTACATTGACCTATACACAAAAGGAATATATTCGAGCACTGTTATTTTCATGGTAGTAACTTCAGAATGCAAAATGTGCAAAAACAAATGAAGTGCAAAAATGTCCACTTTTACAGTACACTATTTTGGTCTCCAATTGACAGATTTATCAATGTGTTAGACACTGGCAAATAATCTCTCTGGATGTGATTCATCTAATGGGCTATTCACACACCCCCTGTGGAAGACAACACCTTAAACTCCCACACAGGAGGTGTAGATTTCAAATGGAGTCACCCATTCAGGTAACTCCATTTCAAATGCACAATCCCTGGAAGAGAAAGGTTTTATCTTCCATAGGAGGGGGGGGGGTATGGCACAAGGTACAAACAGGGTAGCATGAATGAGCAGACTGCTATTGTAGTCGTTAAGAAAGTTCAATAAATAAATGAACATTCTAATGTCTGTGTCCAGTTTATTTAGCGGAGTTCTTCAGAGCCAGAAGTGGGTAATTGCAATAGTTACCATGTGTACATAGCCGCTTTCGCCAAACGTTTGACAAACATTTAGCGATCAAAATGTTTGCCAAACGTTTACGGGCGTTTACGAAAATGTTTGACAAACGTTTGTGCTCTGCAATTGTTTGACAAACGTTTGGCGAAAACGGCTGTGTAGATGAGTACAATATCCAAGTGTTCACTTCTGGCCCCGAACAGTTAATATAGGTGATGGGTTCACACATGCAAACGAACATATAAACACAACTGCTCACTACAACCACTAAAGACACAAAAACACATTTTTTATTTGGTAACAAACTATATTTTTGAACTTTCTGTTGCAGTACACATATTTATAGTATACATAACATTTTATATGACATTAACATAATTCAACATATATACTGTAAATACTTTGTTAAAACATAATAATGGAGGGTTCATTTCAAACTTCCTCAATATTTTCAGGTGAAAGTTTATTTGAAAATGTGGTCATGACTTCCATGAAAGAAAAGTCTTAATATTGTATACCTAGGAATTCAAGCTTAAGAATTCTAATGCCCATCAAAATCTTCCAATTTTTGCCACTATTTCAAAATCAGTTATACATATGAAGAGCTCTTTTGCAAAAGCCCTTACACCCAATAGCATGTGCAAAGGGGGGGGGGGGCAGGGGCATGTGCCCCCACTTTTGTTGATCATTCGGGGGAAAACGCTAAAACCGCACCTTACACACCTAAATCAGACTCCATTCAGGGAAACTGAACAACCTGGCCCCCACTTTCAATGTGCTGCGCATGCCACTGCTTGCACCCACCTCTGGCTTAAATTGAGTTATTGGCATGACATTAAAGTGTGGTTAAAAATACACAATTTTGGTGGTTGTTTGACCTTCATACCACCTTCCCTTCTGGAGATATCATATATTTCTCGTTTGGGAAATCTTAGGGAATTTCCGGAAATCTGAACTTAAAATGAATATAAAATAGTTTGATTTAAATCTTTTGATGTATAATAGTAGCCTTGAATGTTCTTTATTAAAACCAAAAGAAACATTTTGGGTTACTATGTTTGAAAAAAAATCAATTTAATATACAAAAGTTGAAGCATCAGAAATACTCGAAAAATGGCATTTTGCCGAATTTAATTAAAAATCATAATTAAAGTCTTTTCAATTCTTCTTTTTGATTTAAGTTACATAAAGTAGTGCAAAAATGGGCTCAAATTTGATTGCAAAGGTAGATTTATTTTGCTGCAAAAGGCCTACATCCACAAAGGCGCGATATAAAAGAAATAATAAAATAAATAGGATGGCTTGAAAATTGTACTAAACCTATTCTTTTAGTTTCTATTC
Organism: Amphiura filiformis; assembly: GCF_039555335.1. Classification (NCBI taxonomy): domain Eukaryota; kingdom Metazoa; phylum Echinodermata; class Ophiuroidea; order Amphilepidida; family Amphiuridae; genus Amphiura; species Amphiura filiformis. Next base: position 18,958,541 of record NC_092634.1, on the reverse strand, counting down.
ATCAACACTTTATAAGTAATAATTGCACAATTAAAAAAGCTGTTTTTCTCAAAATTGGATGTAAGGCCTTTTGCAACAAAGCTCTTCATATGTAATGTCAAATAGGATCACCTGAGTGGGCAACTCCCATTTGAAATCAATTTCAACTGGAATAGCCCATTAAATCCCTATTTCAGTTGAAATATGTACAACCCTATAGAAGGCATCATCTTAATCTCCCACACGGGGAGTGTAGATTTAAAATGGAATCCGGTAAACCCATTTGAAATCTACATCTGGGTGTATGGATTTCAACTGGAATATCCCATTTGAACATTTATGTAAATACATACACATTTCACACATTTTTTTTCCATAAATTGACTGAAATCCAGCTGGGCACAAAAACCACAGATTATAAAGAAAAGACTTTTTAAGGTTTTTCTTCAGTGTAAATAAGGTTCTTCATGGCACGATTGTCTAAACCGAGGTAGGTGATCTTCATGGGAGAGCTTGGGCTCATGGTTAGGCTATTCGCCTTTGATGCACAAGGTCCCAGGTTCAATGTCAGTGGTAGCAATTGCTGGTGTATTACCTTGGGAAAAAATAATTGGCAATGTCTGAAGATTAAATTTACACTTTTGCTTCCTACACGCTTCATTTAAATTTGGGTAAATGACCCCATACAAGTATTCCATCCTTTGGAGATAACAATAAGCTGTCAGTCCTGTGAATAGAGTCATATATAGTACCTTTATCTTGGTCTGTTTAGAAAAGATTGGTTGTTTACCCCTGGTTGTCCCAATCATTCCAGTTTGTTTTTTCGCTTCATAATATTAGCATCGTTCTTTGGGTACTGTATAAAAAGTAGTCATTTTGCTCCACATTCCTTTTTGCACTTTTCACCCACTTTCATGCAAATGCAAATTGTAAACAAATTTTCACTTTTACAGTACCCTTCTGCAGTAAAATAAATAAAGTAGTCCCAATTCGGTGGTTAAAATGCAGAGTTGGGCTATTCCAGTTAAAATCCATACACCCCCATGGGAGACAGTTGACACATTATTCCACACAGGGTGTGTGAATTTCAAATGGGGTTACCTGAATGGGTGACTCCATTTGAAAATTGTACCTCCTGTGTGGGAGATTAAGGTCATATCTGCCATAGGGGATGTATGGGTTTCCTGTTGCCAACCCTGCCTCTGTTGCACATGAAAATGAGAAAATCAAGGCTTCAGGGCAAAAAGGCCCTACCTGCAATAGCTGCCAGGTGCCATATTTTTTAGATGTGTATAATATAGAATGCAGAAATTGTCAAAATGTCTATGGGGCAGCTATTGCAGATCGATATGAAAATGAGAACAGCCATGTTTGTCTGTCTCAAATTGATATCATAAATGTCAAATGAATCAAAAGCACAAAGCATTGCCAAGTTATCTTCAAAGCTGACAAGTGATCCTGAAGCAGCCTTATTCAGCGGTTGTAGTACATCATTAACATCATCGTCTCCGGCACATATGAAGCACTGTTGCTCGGTGTTATGTTCACATCATAAATATCAAAATCATCAACTGTCATGCCTGTATAGAGAAGAGAAAAGTGGGAAAAGCTTGGTAATAACCGGTCATACATCCACACTGTCTTTTTAGGGAACAACCCAAAAGATGACGATTTATAAACTTTTCTCCTATGCTCTTAAAAACATTGATCTTATTTTGATCCACTTCCAGTATTTTTTACAGACAGGAATCAAGGGGTCAGCTATAAAATGAATCTATAGGTCATCATCAATTTCTTTGGTTGTTTCCTTAGATCCTTATGACAAATGAAGTCAGTTTTACTTTGTTTTAAAACCACTGATCCCTTAAGAGATCAAAAAGTAAAGTTTGGAAGTCCAGAAATTCTGATTTTGGAATTTTGGTTTGGTTGAAATGGCCTATGTGTTGCCTGCCCCTAGGGAGGCATCCACATTCCTGTTTGTGGCTATCAGGAGCATTAGTGTTACTGTATTTAATTCTTGGACACGACATGTATAAGCATCATTCGAGCATATGCCACTGTATACTCTGTATACTACGCAGGAGTCAGAAAAAAATAAACCAATCACGCTACGCGCGCAATGTTGCTACTAGGCAGTTGGTCGCTAAGGTCGGAGCTTCTGCGATGTGCGAACACGCAATTGGCATGATGCTTAGCACATACACTTTGTCAGATCATTAAAAATAGTAACAACACAGGGAAAAAGAATATACGCTGTTATTTTTGCATATAGAATTTTTTGCAAGTTTGGGATTTTTTTAATTGTGCAAGTTATTTATTTCACTGTATTTTCGCACCTGCATGTCCACTCACAAAAATAACAGCATATAAACTATATAGAGGGCCTGGTGCGTGCACCCTGGGGGAACACTGTACTTACCATTTACTGTATTTAGTATAATCTTTCCCTGATGACATAAAACCCTGTTGTTTTTGACATATGGCGAACTTTGACCTAGGGGTCAACTGTAATTTTGCTGGTTGTATTATTGGCCGTCGTCGATGATGTGAAGTAAGAGGCTGGCTCGGTGAAAAGGAGGTAGAAGTTGTCCACAAATCTAATTATGAAAAAACAAAACAAAAGCAATGTTATTTTCTGTTTTAAAGACTACAAAATATCCTTGGATAAAATATTTGTTCTGTGATACCTCAACTATTATCGACTCACCAAAAATGAGGCTTGCACAATTTAAAACAATACTAAGGAACAAAGTTGAGTGTGTTTATTCTTGAGTATGGGAGTCAAAAGCAAGTTTTACCCATTACAGACTAACCACACATACTTACATGGCTTAAAATTGGACCTCTTGACACCCTTCAAAATGTGCTTCTTCATGTATGCTGAGTGCAGCATCATATGCTTTGCAATTTCACATCGCATCCATTTTTTAATTATTTGCAGAACCTTTTAAACTCCCACCAATTTTGATTGATTCAATTGTTTAAAGACTGCTGGATTATCGCTTTTGATTGAGACATGAGATATCATGAAAAACCTTGATATGATAAACAGATTCTGGAAAGTGCTTACATTGGGCAGAATAGCTAAAACAGATTGAAAATAGTAAATGTTGAAATCCATCATAAACCCTCTGTGGAAGACATGACCTAAATCTTCCACACAGGGAATGTAGATTTCAAATGGAGTCCCCCATTCAGGTAACCCCATTTGAAATTCACACTCCCTATGTGTGTTAGGTTAAGGACATGTCTTCCATAGGATACATACCTGTTCCTTTCTTCCTGTTGTCAGCAGGCTGACCAAGTGACATGGTGTTGAGACAATCTGCTAACACAGGTCTATCATGATTGGTTGCTTGTTGTTGGGTCACATGATCAGATACCATAGATACATCGTTACCATAGAGATGATGTGATGATTCACTAGATGCTGAGCTGACAGCACTGGCATTATCATCATTAGTATTTTGGAAATCTGTAAAACTTTCACTGCATGGAGAGAAGAAACAAAAATTGTCTTTTTACTTGTAGGTTATATTATTGTGATCAGGGTTTATTAGCGAATAGAATCCACTGGGCATTCCTGATGAAATCCATACACCACTTTTGGAAGACATGATCTTACTCTCCAACACAGGGAGTGTAGATTTCAAATGGAGCCACCCTTTCAGGTAACCCTATTTGAAATTAACACTCCCTGTATGGAAGATTAAGGTCATGTCTTCCGGAGGCGGGGTGAATGCATTTCCAACTGGAATAGCCCAATCACAAACAATTAAGCACTTCCCTATCTCTTGACCCAAACGCTGACAGTAAAACTTGTTCTTTGTCTTCAAATCTGTTTCTCACTTCTCTTTCCATATAGGCCAGCATGCTTATAAGCCTGGCTATTTAGCCTGGCTTGGGCATTTTAATAAAAAATATAAAATTGGATCACTCGAGCCCATATTTATTGGTCGAGCTATGAGTTTAAAAATATTGGACGAGACTTAGTCGAGTCCAATATTTTAAAACTCATAGCGAGACCAATAAATATTGGGCGTAAAGCATCCAATTTTATCATTATTATGTTTTGGATCCAATATTTTCATACACTTGGATCCATCAAAACATAATAATGTGTGAACCTGGTTCCATCAGGACCCAAATGTGTCTCCACACAGAGTGACTGTTTAAACAAACAATAAACAAATGATAACACTAATATCCCGCTATTATACAGTAGCTCATACTGTTAAGTTTAACATACCTGATTTGTAATGTCTTCCTTGCAATATTTTTACTGTTGAAAACAAGTAGCATCCCTGAGTACACAACACAGCATATAGACACACCCAGCTGCCAACATAATCTCCATGGCAACCAATTGTTTGTATGCTGTAACCATGGTGACTGTATATGAAGTTTTGACAGCCAAGGTGGGGACCAATCAAATATAAAGAGCCACAGGATGATGCCGATAGTACCTTTGTGAGTTAATCTGCAAAACATGAACATAATTCATTCAGTTGGTTTTTGTCACAATAGTTGAAACTAGGGATGTTGGTATGCCATGAGAACATGTACCACACAACATGCCCATGCATATCACATGTCACATGTAGCAATTTCTCTACATGCATCAGGGGTGTGAGAGGCCACAGACCAAAAAGAAGCAAAATCACTAAAAAGCTTAAACCAGCATAAAATCAGGGTATGCCAAATATGGACTAAAAATAAAAGAAAACATTTTTCTTGTGTAAATTTTGGCCAAAAAAAAAAAAGGAAATCAGCTGAAAAGAGGAACTGTCACACCACTGATGCATGTACAAATTAAGTTCAATAACTCTGAAATGACACCTGCATTCAAGATTAGCTTGCGGAACAATAAGGGTCCCATATGTGATATTCTTAGGGGCCCATACTCAAGATAAAATATCTGAGAGGAGTTTTAGGTTAATTTGAGGGTGCCGAGTTTGAATCTGCTGCATGCAAAAATGTTAATGGGGGGGAGTGGTCAAACTCTCATTTCACTGCTCAATACAAGGGTAAAACTTCACATACTTAAAACCTTGTTCTAAACAATTCCAATGTCATAAATCCTCTGGCCATTATTTGATACAGCAAAAATATTGTTTGCACATATTGGTGACGCATCATTCTCAAGTTCCAAATAATGCACGATCAGACTTTATTTTCATCTTTTCACCTTCCAGTACACCTTGGATTAGGCAGATAGATAGGGGGCACTACTGAAATACATTTATTTAACCCTTACTTTTTCCTCCAGGCAATCCCTGCTGCCATCATTACACAGATAAGTCCACAGAGTGCAATCTCAGGCCTATGTCTGCATATTGAAGGTACATCTGTTGAGAAACAAACAGGGTTATCATTTTACAAGTATTTTTGTTCCATTTGTGAATATTTTTCTGATCTTTATTATCTAGTTTTACAATATGACAAGCATGATAGTATAACATCACTACTGTTATAGTTACCAATTGATTCCCCAATTTGTCTCATAAATAAAAGCCTTTTTCAATTGCATGACTTCTGGTTGAAGGCAATAACAAGCCCATCAAATGGCAACTACCAGTGATCCCAGATAGCAATGACATTAGATGGTATCTGACTAAAAGTGGTTAGACATACACTACTCAAAATATTCAAGGATCAGAAACTGACAATCTCATTTTCATTCTTCCTTGCCTGTTCTCATGGGGTTGATCAAAGTGTTTTTCAGTACCATGGGAGCTCAGTATTTAATAGTGCAAGTGTTTGGTTGCCTGAACATTATTGAATGAAATGACACTCATCTGATTTTGAACAACAAAATAAGAAATAGTCTGATCCTTTAATTTTATGAGTAATATAGATTCTAAGTGATTGCAAAGTTTTGTCTAGTTTTTAACTTCCTTAAAATATAAATTTAATCATTTTAGACAAGCAGGCACATGTTATCAACATATATATATGATACCTTGCTAGCTGAGATGAAGTCTTCCGATCGGAAGATGAAACATCTCAAACATGAGTAAATTATTGGACTTGAATTTACCCTTTAGCATGATATGAACAGTCCTGATGAACTTATTCAAGATGCAGACATGTGTTTCATTTACTGGTTGATCTAACACATTTAAGTACCATTGAGGCCTATTTACCTTGACCTATTTTGCTGTGTTACCTAGGTAACGAAACATCCAAGATGGTGCAATCCTATCCTTATTTGATTTGACTCAAAATTAATATGTCGACACCTCTGACTGGTTCAAATAGCATGTAAGAATATCCATGCGACAAGATGTGTGATATTGTGTCATATGACACGGGTCAATAACTAATAAGATTACAAGAAGACTCTTGAGTGTTTAAGAATGATTAATATTTGCATGAAATACACTGTTAAAGTCAAAATCTTCCAAGCCAAGGGCCACTTGGGCCTAAGTTTTGAAATTCATGGACCCTCGTCAGTTTGCGCTGCCCAAACTCATATTGAAAAATAGTTGTTACACTGGTCCACATTTTGTGACACTTTCTAAGGTTTTGATTCGATTTGTTTGACTTGATTTGTTAGGGTTTTGACAACCCTGGATAACCCAAGAAAGCCTCTATAGACCTTTTTCTCAGACGTCACCAATCAATCGATATTGGGGTCCAGCATTCGAGTCATCAGCACCCAAACGCAAATACCAAGGCCAAGGCGCGATTAACTTTTAAGCGCCACTCTAGGCGTCCTGCGGAATTGCCAGCTCGCAGTACGCGTTTAGTTCTTCACGGTGTAAACAGTAAACAAAATTGTGAAACAAAACAAAGATGGAATTTTAAATAGCATCGCGGTTTTTCCGTATCTTTTGTATTTTATGGCATCAAAACAAACTGGAGCAAAGGTAACTAGTATACAGTTCCTGTTTAAACAATTATTTTATGGAAGCTAAAGTGAAATATGACAAAACAGGAGAAAATACGCAGTATTTGGTGTTTTTACATCGTGGACACGTGAGAAACGCATGCGTGTTGATTGTTTACATCTCAGACCCCAATATCGATTAGGTGACGTCATCAGAAAAAGGTCTATTGAAGCTTCTTTCAATTGAGGTCCATTTGAACACCGGGACAGGTTGAGAACAGTCAGGGGTTAACATCCTACCCTTTTTGAAACTGACTGCGAGTTACATGTACATCTGTACACGGGACCGACAGCTTAACGTCCCGTCAGAAGGACAGAGTACTTTCATGATTCATTTACCCAATTCTAAATGAACCATGGGGAGAGTGGAAGTGTGAATTTAATCTACAGATGTTGCCAATTAATTTCAGACATATTTTTTCCCCAAGTTAACATTTTAGCAAATCACCACCATTGGGAATTGAACCTGGGACCTCATACACTAAAGGCAAGTACCCTAACCATTAGGCCACGCTCTCCCTTTCAGTTACACCATTCAAATGTAAATTATGTATGTCTGGTTATCCAAAATAAATTTTGCTAGTTTTAAAAACCATTTGCCATACCTGTCACAAAGATCATCATCATTTTCTTTACATCCACGATACTATTCTGATGCAAATCAATGACAAGACAACTGATGGCTGATAGTACTGTGAGACATCTTAACACAATGATACAAAATGACGAGAATGCCCTCAGGGTTACCGACACCATTGAGGAGGAGGATGAGGTGAGATGTGGGTTGGTTGGGTCATTAGATATATAGCCACTGCTGGATTTAGAGCTGTCAGGATTGGTATAGTTTGTCCAGATGTCACCTACAGAAACAGGTAGAGAGAAAAAAAAGAAGAAAACCATCAGGCATGGAGGTTCAATAAAAAAAATTAATTTAAAGTGAGCTACGCACAGGCACAACGCCTGGACGTTGATCTACACTGCTGCCCTCATTCGTCAACCTTTTGGATTGAACGACTGAGAAAACTACAAGAAAAAAGTGTTGGACTTTTGTAACCATTTTCTGGTTGCACTAAGACTGCGCATGTGTGTCCTAATTGACCTTTTGACCAAATTTGTTGTTTTTAGAACTTCAGAGCGCGATCTGTATGTGATATGAACTGTAAGATAATCAGTCGTCACTACGAAGCAGATAAATACATGCGCAGTGTAGACGAGTGGTGGAATTAGTCTAACATTGATCCACAAGCCTCAGCACACCGATTGACAGCCTAATCCCCACTTTACCACATCAAAATGCAGATCAGGAGAAAGCTTAAACTTTTCTCATATGAAAGTCCAGTAAATATTTAGGCCTGTCATAATGTTTAATGTCTCATCCCCATGGTGATACACCATCTATACTGTACTATGGCAGACTGTATACATTTTTGCTTCTAATATCCAAACATTTGGATCTAATTAATTTAAAACCCCAAATCTGATTATTTTGATGCTCAAGTTAATTTTTATTACTTCTGTGCTGTGTGTCGAGCATACACAAGTAAAACGGGCGGAGACCTCACCACTTCTACGCGATCGCTGATCACCAGCACGTACCTGGACCGCGGAAGTAATAAAAAATTAATTTCAGGTCTCGATGTGAGTACAAAACATAGTATGAAACAATGATTTTGACCAGATGACATGATAACCAGGCATGGAGAAATAGAAGCCCCAAAACGTGTCTGAAAAGAAAGACAAGCTTGTCTTTTGCCAAAATTGTTGCTATGCAGTGTCGACTTCAATACGTGCACTGACGTTGGCGGTCTAAACACTTGTTTGGTCTGGGGGAGTCAAGAGCTGGAAGGCCAACAAGGCCCAATTGAAGCATTGCAAATTTCACTTGCCTTTTTTCTTCTTTTTCTGTTCTGTAGGTGGACCAAGAGACAAGGTATTTAAACTCGCCCCTAACTCATGTCTATCATGATTGGTTGGTGAGGTCATGTGATCAGAAACCATGGAGACATCATTGTATTGTGGTTGGTAAGGTGGTTCATCTGATACAACAGAACTGCCGGCGCTGGAATCACATGATGCACTTCTTAGATTGCCACTCAAACTTTCACTGGGTAGGAAGAAAAAAGAACACAATTTATAATTACATGTACTAAAGAGTTTAATTTTAACACTATTATATTATTTTTCCCACATCTTCAGCAGTCTTCAGCAGAGGGTGATGCTGTGATACTATCTTGTCTACAATTGGGACCGTCCTTTCTGAACTCCAAATTGATGGTTGCTTACCATTTTACTTCTTTGCTAATTGTATCCCTGGTCTAACACTTTCAAACTTAACATTTAACAACAAGTAGTTTTTCGACAAGCTTTCTCGTCTGCTTTAAAATGTTTAGGGATGAAATCAAAACTCAACCAGCGGTTGACCGCCGGTTCCGTCCGGTTGCTATTGTTGTAAACAATGGGAACTGGATGGAACCGGTGGTCAACCGCCGGTCGAGTTTTGATTTCATCCCTTACATATCCAATTAATTTTGTCAAAAGGTTCTTTGCATAAAAATCCTAAAAATCTCTTGTTTGTGAATTGTAAAGAAAAAATGCAGATCGTTTGATCCCCCCTCTTATTTTCAGTCATTTTCCTATTTTTCTATTACTTACCTCCTTTTAAACTTCCTTTTCTTCACAACTTCTCTGCTACTGAATAGAAACACTAATGAGCAAACTGCACAGCATATAGAAACACCAAGATGCCAGCATATTTCCCATGGTAACCAGTTGCCTAGTTTCTGTAACCATGGTAACTGTGTAATGCATTGTGGTATATGAGGTGTCCAGTTGATTGTTAGACTCAGTAACCAGGTGAAGGGTGAGATAGCATCAATGTAACGCAATCTGAAAACAATTACAAATATTACATTAAGGGCTCTGCACTGGTAGCAACATTTGCAGAGTATTTTTAAAGGAACAGTCCGGCAATCACAACTTTATGCCTTATATGTTAGAAAAATAATTATCAAGCATGAATCACATGGTTTTATTTAAAACAAATGCATATTACCCAGTAACACAATGAAAGCTGACAACAATTGAGCACAAATAACCATGAAGTCAATTGCCACAGGTAATTTTGGCGTGGGAATTTTGAATATCGCGTGTTGAGAGCCGGCTGTTTTTATGGTCAATACGAATTTGTTTTAATAAAACCTGGTGATTTGTGATTGATAATTGTTTTTCTAACATATAAGGCATAATGATGTGATTGCCAGAGTGTTCCTTTAAGGGACATGAGAGCACATCAGATATATCAAATTGCATTCTGAATACGAATAATGTCCTTCTGATTTTTTGAAATTCGCAATATGATACACATTTTATGGCAAGTGATCGACGTGTGTGGGTTCGAGTCCCAGTCCCACCACCGTGTTGCGCCCTTGGGCATGACTCATTGCTCGCTTGCCTTACCCCACCTAGGTGCAATGGGAAGCTGTTAGGGCTAGTCACAGTCAAATTGTACTGATGAACCCTGCGCAATTTGTAGGCAGCAAACATGGTTCTGACATATTCTAATGACGTCGGAATAAATATGAAGCGCTTTGAGGCTGTTTACAGCATAAACGCTATATAAATATCTACATTTATTTATTTTTAACAACCTGTGAGGCTGAACCCAAAGAAAGAAGGAAAGAAGAGAGCAAGCGAGTTATGTTAACTTGAAACTGTGGTAAAATGTTCAGAAGGTTAACAGGGAATTTACTGTTGAGTTTGGTACAGATACTTATTCCACATCTGTTAAAAGAAAATTTAATGTTGTTGAAAATAATGAAAATTTTGGCAAAAATGAACATTTGACTTGGGCAGGCAATTAAAAACTAGGGCCTAATGATTCACTTCCATTATATAGCCTAATGATGATTGTTCTTCATCTATATAATGACATTCTGTGTGAAACCAGACAAAAAGGATATGGGGGCACAATCCTTAGAGATTCTTGGAGAGTGCAAACTTGAAAATTCTTACCTGTTTTTGCCAGCAAGAAACACAGCAATAATGACACACACTAACCCTGATAACACAAAAGATGACCTGTGCTGCCCTATTGGAGGTAGATCTATGAAAAGATGTGATAAAAATATTGTTTAGGCCCCCAAAAAAGGGTTTGTCTCAAAGCTTGCCCGCGCGATTGTTAAAAAATAAAAATACCAAAAAAAATTGCATTTCGCATTTGTTTTCAAACCGCTTGTGAGCTTTGAGACAAACCTTTTTTTCCTTCTTGGCCTTACATGTACAGTTAGCATCAAATACATTAAACAGCTCATCAGTCAGTGTATAATGGGTTATTCAAGTCCATACACCTCCATGGAAGACATCACCTTAAGGCAGCTGTGTACTCTAGACATTGTTTCTTTCGCAAAATTGAGTTTTTTTTGATATGTTTGTACTTTGTTATGTTTTTTATAAATACAAGGAATGAAAATCCAGATTTGTAAACTCCAACTGCAATATTTTAAGGATTTTATTTCACTATTCCACTCGTGTTTGAAATTGAAAAGGAAAGAAAATCTTTGTTGTACCAGCAGGGTACACGCCACAAGAATAACGCATCGCGTTCGTATCGCAATTTGTTAACGCACAAATACGCTACACATACGCTGACGCTTATCTGCATGCGCGCCGGGCGCTTCTTATGGAAACACCACGGAAGCACAAAACCTAGTGGTCAAATGGCTCCGCTTTTAGCTGATAAAATGTGGGTTTTTCAAGTTCTTTCCCCGATTTAAATATCAAGTTATGAATGGATTTCGCTCAAACTTCTCAAGGGGCCGTGGATTTACCCGATGTTTATGTAATGTAAGGTAGAAAAATAAACACTGCCGCATTCTCCTGCGAGATTCGATGAAAGTGCAAAATGTGAACCACTTTAAACTTCAACGGCCATTATTTCAATGTTCATTTTCTCGGTAAAATGACGATTTAGGTACACGATAACTCAATAAATACAGCATCTATAGGTAAGCAAATATGATCATCGTAAAAAGCATGATCGACTCAAGAAACGGTTTTCTAATTTTTTAATATTTTGGTCTATTTCCGATTTTAGGCATCATTTTGTGCAAATAGGCATTTGTTAATTTTAAAAAGTTCAATTTGATGCCTTATATGGTCAATATCTTAAAAAATAAGGCTAATATCAAAAAAATAAAAAATAAGCTACTAGAACATCTTTGGACCCTATTATAACGTAATTTGTCTCTAATAAACGGCCCTTATAAAAAAATTAGATAAACCAGGTTAAAAATAAGCGTCCACCCAAAAGGACTTTGTAAAGCGCCCTGGGTGCTTATTGGAATGAATACGGTATATCAAATGGAGTCACCCATTCAGGTACACCATTTGATATTCACACTCCCTGTATGACAGATTAGGTCATGTTTTAAGGATTAATGTCGGTGCTGTCCTATGGGTTGGTGGGAGATTTAGACTACAACTAAAAGTTTAGAAAAGACGCTGAGAGTCATAGACAGACCAATGGAAATGGTCTTGATTGGTGTTACAGGAAAGGATAGTGCCAGAAATCAGAATTTGAAGAACACAATGGAAGTGCAAGATATCATACAAGAAATTATATCGAATAAGGGAACAGACAATTTTGTCTCATATACTTCATGGAACAATTGTTTGAACACAATAATCTACTCCTTACATGTATTTATTGATGGTGGCACCAGTGACCCTTACCTGTTAGAAACAGCAATAAGCGTCCTTTCACATCAATTATATTCCTTTGGTGCAGGTCTATCATAAGACACATGGCGGATGAGAGTACTGATATGAGTCGTAGTAAGAGAATATGAAATGGTACTGGATGGAAGACTGGTATTGGGGCCTGAAATTAAAGGGAAAGATCATAAGTTGAGTTTTTATCTTAGGGCACATTGGGCAGACATTGGGCTATTTCAGTTGAAATCAATAAACCCCTCCGCAATGGAAGACATGACCTTAATCTTCCACACAGGGAATGCAGATTTCAAATGTAGTTACTCATTTAGGTAACAGCATTTGGAATACACATTCCCTGTGTGGGAGATTATAAGGTCATATGTCTTCCATAGAGGGTGTATGGATTTCAACTGGAATTGCCCATTGTGTGACCATGGTATGACATGATCTTTTCAGATTATAAACAAGTCGCCTATATTTGGCAAGTGGGGATGTGAATGAAAACTATACATATATATGAGTGAGTGGCTGAACATCCAACTGATGGCCTATTGATTAATCAAGCAATTTTAAATCTTACAATTGGGATTGTCTAGATCGGAAAAATTATATTCTGTTAATTTTTATAAGTGATTTATTGATTGATCATGATTGACTGATTGATTGATTGACCAACCAACCAATCATTTGTTAATTGATCTAACCATTTCTAACTGCACCATTGGCTCGATAGTCTAAATTGGTTAAATTTTTTAATTGATTAATTGTATGAGTAGATTGAGTCATTGATTGATTGCTAATTGATTAATGTACGAACAACCAATTGTCTATTTTAAATCTTACCAATGGGTTTGGCTTAGATTGCTGAAGCCATTTTCCAATCAGTTTCATCTTCAGCTGCTGATCCTGATTACTCAATACTCTATATACAGCACCCTCGCACATCTCGCACAAAGGATAGAGGTCCTCCAGGTAGGCTTCAAAGTGCTCAACTTCAGCATCAAAATTATCCTGAAAAAGACCACAACAAAAATGGGCAAGTTAGTCAGCAGCAATAACAGGAAATTTTGCTTTCACATTTCTTGTACTATGTTCATGAGAAAAAATAGGACCTATCATTTGATATCAACTTATTACATAAATATCATTAACAAAAACACTGTAGACTATATTATCACGATCATCACGCTGTTGGGGGACTTCGACAACTTTTTACTGCCAGATGCCATTACCACCTTGGCTTCAAATCATACATGGAGAAACTTTGTAGTCGCCTGCTTTGCAGCCGAAATGAAATGAAATGAAATGATTATCACGCTGTATAAATGTCAGTAATTCCATAAGAAATTAGTCCCATTTACAAGAAACATTTACGTGTTCTTTGTGATGGTGTAAATACTGTTTTGGGGTTAAGTTGTGGGAATGAGGCTGCATTACATGAAGTGCCCTTAAAGCAACATGCAATTGAATGAAGCTACATTAATTTGTCAGCACTGCTCAGTGTTTTCTTCCAACAAAAAACACTACACGGGAGTCGATTGCAAACGACAAAATTCAAGAATTTCGGAATTGTACATTTTCATTACCATATTTTGCAATTTGGCATCAGCAGTGAAAAATGCATTAAAATGAGTAGAAACAAGCACAGTATTGTCTCAGCATGGTTGTTTGATATGGTCATTTATTAAATTCTCTAACAATACATTACAGACCTGGACAATACCAACAACTATCACACTAATATATGCATATATTTTGAGCTATTTTTAACATATATTTTTGTTCATCTTTTCTGCTTTGGTCCCCTCCCCCTTTGCTCATGCCAAATTTTTGGGATCCCAATTTGCAAACCTTAAATGGTCTAGATATGATTATATTGCAAGTGCAGCAAGCAGAAAAATAAAATTTGCACATATACTTAAGTGTTTCCGTACTGTTTTCCTAAGCCTTTTTAGAGCACTTTTATTCAGAAGGTATGAACGTTTCAACAGTATGTTATGTGGAACATGAGAGCAGACATATTGAATTGAATTCTGAATACAAGGAATGTCCTTCTGATATCAAATAATTTTCATTTATTTTTTTTGATTTTCGTTATAATACAAATTTTATGACAAATTATAAAATTTGATATTTTTTAAATTTTTGATATGTAACAGTTCTCAAAGTAAACTTTCTGAATCTAATGATATACATACTTAAAATGTATTTTTAGCTGGGATGAAAAGCCAATTGAAAATTTTGAGCTTTTATATTGAAGATATAAATTTTTTTCCCCAAAAGACCTGATTTTTTGAGAAAATCCATATCTTCAATACGAAAGGTCAAAATTTTCAATTGATCGTCAGCTTTTCATCCCAGCTACTTCAAGTGCATACCATTAAATTTTAAAAGTTTACTTTGAGGACTGTTAAATATCAAAAATATCAATTTTTAATCATTTGCCATAAAATGTGTATTATATCATGAATTTCAAAAAATCTTATTTGATATCAGAAGGACATTCTTCATATTCAGAATGCAATTCGATAAATGTGCTCTCATGCCCCACAAAAAATACTGTCCAAATGTTCATACCCCAGCCCTTAAATTTGGAAATCATCCAAAATTTCTCAGTACTTAAAAATAAAATGCATACAAAGTAGTGTGCAGTGACAAAACTACGAGCATGCAAAACTACAACCCTATATGCATCTGACTTAGTCGAACACATTATGCATGTATAGCCTCATTCAGCATGTTCAAGCCTTTGCAAGAGATCTTGTGTCGTGCATACATAAGGTCATGTGTCACCATTCATACTGCTTGGATTGCATGATCGGGAGAGGTTGAAATCTGCCTGGCTAATAATGGCACCTCTTATCGGAGAATGGTATGATATACATATATAATTATTTATTATAAAATGAAGCTAATATGTGAAGCTCACAATTATATCATAATAACATATTAATTGACTCTGAATTTTATCTGTTTTCAGCTTGTTTTTATTCATGTTCTTTTACTTATATTGGTCTTGCATATTTTATCACTTTTGTCTAGGATAAATTATTTGTAGTTAAAGCTGTAGTGTAAAATGCTCTCTGTTATTTCATATTTCTTGTTGTTGTAGAGTAAGATTTTGCTGTAAAGCGCACTGAGACCTGGTTACTTGCACTCTATAAATGTTTTTTTTATTATTATTAATAACAAAATCGTCAGTACGAATTTATCATAGATATCAAATTATCTAAACATCAAATCAACTGGAAAGTATTTTAATTCATGAATGGATGAAATATAACTAGAGGTGGTACAATAATTATGTGTACCCCTGGGTGGTGAATTATAGGGGGGAGGCAAAGATTTTTTTTGCAGGCCAAAGAAGGGGAAAGCATTTTTTTTGCAGGTTGAAAGGGGGGGAAGAGATTTGTTGCTTTTAGGAAAACGCTCAAGTGTGCAACATTTCCTGTTTATCATGCGTTCACATCACTTGATTACACAATTCAAGGTTCTAGCTAAATTTGGGTTTCTCAAAATCTAGCATGTGTAACTGGGGCAGAGCGGGACAAAGATTTTTTTGCATGTCAAAAGGTGGTGGGCAAAGAATTTTTTGCACATCAAAAAGGGGGAAGGGCAAAGATTTTTGGGTATGACCAGCAATTTACAACAGGCTATCGCCCTCGCCTGATACGGACTCCTCGACTAGATAAAATCTGTATCACCCCAAACCTCACCAAATAACTAATACAGTCAGTCTACTCTGAATTACAAAGTCCAGACGCGGACGCACACATTGTGCCGACTTTGAAGCCACGCATGCCTGCAGCATACGCACTGTTAACGTGCTGTATACGCGCGCTTTGTCACTTTGTATTTCAGAGTGGACAAACTGTAGTATGACGACATCATCAGTCTGAAACAATTATTAAAGTTCATGCACATTTGTGAAGATTATCATTCATCTTGATAGTAGACATACAATAATAATATTGGCACTGTAATCTAATCAACTGTACTGACTTACTATTTTTGAGTGAGATATTTTCACGTCCAGATGATGATGCGTTCAGGATTGGATGTGAAAATTTCCCTCTCAAAAATAGTAAGTCCAGTTGACTAGATAATAGTACAAATATTATTAGTAATAGTATTAAGGTTCACCTTTTATTGAACTGTACACCCACTGCCACTTGAAAGTCCGACTTCCTGGTATGCGACTGTATGTGTTCTAGATATTGGATGTGCACTACGTATAGGCCATACATACATATACTACAATACTGTAGCTATTTAGGCCTATTTTCATTGTACTCTAAAACAAAAGCCTACAAATCTAGTCTGCTGTATTAGGAAGAGCTACGTCACAGACAGAAGATCAAATTTGTCCACTGCGTATCATATGTCATATAAAAACTTAAACAAACCAGGAACTATGTTTGCATGACAGGCATTATTTTGAAGTTCAAGTGAGTATTATATTTATGATGTTGTGTCAATAATGTTGGTATTGTTATAATATATAGGCCTATGTATGTATAACTTTTAGGTGTGTATGAATTATTTATATTATATTAATTTCAAGTGCTGATCTAATATCTTCAGTAAATTGACTGTGCTAATTTTACAAGAGATCTTTGGAAAGTGTCAATTTCTTCCTCGGTTGATTCTTTTATTGTCCAGAGTTCGCTGTTGTACAAGAAGATACTTTCTACGTACGTGTTGAAAATTCTCAGTTTGTTTTTGAGCGTTACATTCTTGTTTTTGAGAGAGAGAGAGAGACCTACTTGGAGAAACTTTATTGATGGCGCCATATCAAACTGCTGACGAGAAGCGTTTATGATGATGATGTATATTAAAAGAAATCGGGCTGATTGCAAACAAGGGATGTTTATAAACAAACAGAATACAGATCCTTTTAGTTTTTATTCAATTCTTGGTCAAAAGTCTCTGACCAAACGTCCCTAAAAGGCATTTGGGTTTTAGGCCCAAAGGAGAGCGTGGCGCAATGGTTAGGTACTTGCCTTTAGTGCATGAGGTCCCGGTTCGATTCTCAGCGGTGGCGATTTGCTGGGATATTGACTTGGAAAAAAAAAAAGTCTGAAATTAATTGGCAACTTCTGTAGATTTATTAAATTCAGACTTCCGCTCTCCCCATGGTTCATTTAGAATTGGGTAAATGAATCATGAAAGTACTCCGTCCTTCGGAGGGGACGTTAAGCTGTCGTTCCCGTGTACAGAGAGCCATACCTGTACATGTATCTCGCAGCCAGTTTCGGAAAGAGTAGGATGTTAACCCCTGACTGTTCCCAATCCGTCCCGGTGTTCAAATGGACCCCAATGGAAATAAGCTTCAATAGAGGCTTTCTTGGGTTATCCAGGGTTGTCAAAACCCGAACAAATCAAATCAAATCAAATTTATAAAAAAAAGGCCCATATGGTCAAAAAGTGACCACCAGAAATTTGGTCAAAAAACACCTTGGAATGTGTTCTTTTTTTGGACTATATTTATATGCCACTAGTATGATGACACCAGGTATATTTACAGGAAGAGGCCCGGTCGCCTGTCACCCACTAATGCCATAACTGACAACCCTGCCCTGACTCACAACACCTCCTGGTCCCCCAGCAGCATGCCTGCCATGAATGCGCCCTCTTTTTCCACTAGCAACATCCACAACGTATGCTGACACAACCTCTCTCCTCATCAGCATGCTCACTAATAGTAAGCGCCCTGAATCATACAAAACCGTACAAATATGTGGCAGGATACCTACCCTTCACTGGGCAGATGGGCAACACTTAGGGCCCCTCCGACCAAAGATCTCTGAAGGGGGCTATGTCACAGAAGACTGAAAGGATCATTTACTGACAGTTTACTTCAATATTTACACATAATGCATTCTTTTTAGTTCAAATATTTTAACCTGTAAAAAGAGCCTGAGTTCATTATGTGATTGGAAGGCACTAATTTAGTTATTATTATTATTATTTAATCAGAACATTTGAATAAATTTTGAATTTATAGGTCAACTCTTCGAAGATACAGCCTATAACCTGCACCTGTGCGCACCATATCTGAACTTTGATACATAACGTTCAAGAAGCCTGTGTGGGAGACCACTGTTGACAACACACAGAACCCATTTCTAAATCAAGCATCAGAGTTTCAACTTGCCACAGACAAACAAAGAGGAAACATCATGATTTCACCCCGCTGGGACGATCCTAACCAACTTACTGTACATTCATGGAATGCAAGATCTGTGCGCAATAAGACTACAGAAATAGAGAATTACGTTTCGAAACATGATGTTGATATATTTATACTAACAGAGACCTGGTTGAAAACTGAAGAAGACACTTGGGAGTTAACACCCATTGACTATTCTTTTATCAGTGTTCCAAGAGGAACTAAAACTCGAGGTGGTGGTTTAGGATTTTTGTACAAATCCCATCTTAAGCTGAACCAATTTGCAGTTGAATTCAAACCAAATACTTTTGAGCATGCATGCGTTAAAGGAAAAGATCTTTGCATCATTGCAATATACAGACCACCGCGTGGCTCAAAACGACTGTTTCTCCCAGAATTTGATACATTTATCAAGAAAATTTTAGATAAAATGTCAAATAGTCAAATTCTCATCACTGGTGATTTCAATATCCACATTGATGAAAAAGAAGACAGAGTAGTTCAAGATTTTTTGAATATTATCTCCGATGTTGGACTCATTCAACATATCACCACACCAACACACCAAGCTGGCCATACTATTGATCTCTTAATATCACGAAAAGTAGATCATCTTGTCAGCAACTGGAAGGTGGGAATGTTTGACGACAGGTTGCAGTCAGACCACTATTTCATTACATGTCATCTTCAATGCAAAAAACCACAACATATGAAAACAAAATGGTCCTATAAAAATGATCACAAGACGGATGCTTATAGGCCTACATCTGGACAGGCCATTCAATCCAAGAAACCAATGCAGCATATAAAAAGAGAACATTCACACAAGACACTACAAGATACAAAAACAGAATGTTCACCAAGAACTTACAAGAGTGATGTTGACAAAACTGGACAAGCTTTTCATTACATGAAACTAGCACAACTTGTCAAAATAGAATCCCACAATAATCAAAACTCTCCACACAATCTTCAATATGAGTTTGAAGATTCTGTGCTTCAATACAAGAAACGGCAAGATCCAAAAGCTGAATGTTCACAAAGAACTTACAAGAGAGATGTTAATACATCCGGGCAAAATCTTCAATGTCAGAAACCATGGCATCATGTAAAAATAGAACCTTCTATTCCCACTTTTCCCAAACTTGTTAAGTCCATCAGACCATGTTCCTCATTTTAGAAACATGTCAACAACAGTCATTATCGCGTTTAGTGGTGTAACTCGCCGGGGGACGGGAGCCCCCAATTTGAACCCTTTCCCCCTGCTTACCCCCCTCCCCCAATGAAAAAGGTAAAGTAGGCCTACTTCTGAGAGTTATTAATTAGCCTCATAGTTGGTCATTTTAACCTAAAAATAACCCAATTTTTGTGCGCTTTGTGCGCATTTATTCCACTTTTGTACCATATATCATATGTAACCAGTTTAGCTTAAATATGCCAACATTTTGCTTGCGCTTTGGGCACATTTGTACCATAACCTTCTTTTATCACCAAAAGGTGCTGGATTCACTTTACTTCAAGACAATTTTTCCCAACCTATCCCCCCATATCAAAAAGAAATCTACGCCATTGTTCCGGGGACACATTCAGATATTTTTGGCTCTCTCCCTAAAGAAGACATGGGAAAACTTAATCTTTTTGACAGATCTGACCTCGTAAATCATAAGACAAATGAAATAAGAAAAAACAAAGGAAAGATCATAGCCAGCAGTAGTACATAGAGTATCATGCCTACGGATTTCATCACAGTCTTACCTTAGCACGCTGGTAAGCAGCGTTTGAGATGGTGTTAATCGATAGTCGATAACCGATAATCAATGATCAATCAGCTATGAATATTTAATTGGATTCTAAAAATAATGATCACGGACTCTCATGTTCAAAAGTGTGTGTGTGGGGGGGTGTATACCCCCCTCACATGTTGGTGCTCGCAATTGCTGAGGACGGCTTTTTACCCCTAAAGAAGACATGGGAAAACTCAAACTTTTTGGGAATCCCATGTCTTCTTTAGGGTAGGTGCCGTTCACTTCTTGAATAGCCCATTCCAAGCAGATCCCAAGACTCCTCAGACCCCCGGTGTTGCGAGGGTGTTGACGCGCTTACAAACCCAAACAGCATGAAAGATGCCTGCCCCCTCATTTATTATGTTTGCTCCTGCTTGACCCAACCCACCAAATGAAAATGTCTAATTACACCACTGGCTTAGCATAGAATAGGCAAACATGGTTAAAGATATCAGCCTTTTAACTGTTGTTGGTGTGATAAGATGCCAAATAATTGTACTTCATAGTAATTTACCTCTGGTTTCCTGTGCTTACGGGGGTACTACACCCCTGGCAAATTTTTGCCTATTTTTGCATTTTTCTCAAAAATTATAGCGCATTGGTGACAAATAAGATATATGTATATTATAGGGGCAAGGACTACAACTACTGAACTGAAAATTCAGCAACTCAAGGCAAGTAGTTGATATTTATTGATCAAATATTGGTTTTCCCTCATTTTTGACTGTAACTCCACAACTGCTGTCTGTGCTGAAATAAAATTTCCAGTGCAGTAGTTGTAGTCCTTGCCCCTATAATATACATATCTTACTTGTCACCAATGCACTATGATTTTTGAGAAAAATGCAAAAATAGGCACAAAATTGTACAGGGGTGTAGTACCCCCTAGCAGCAGTGCTAGTACATGTAGTTTCCATAGAATTGTACACACCTTAAAATAGCCTCACATCAAAATATTGAGGATAGTCTCAATTACTTTTGTGTTGAATGACTATTTAAACTTTACTTGCCTTTTATTTCTTTTTTTTTGTCACTACAGGCAAAAGATGTCCTTGACAAATATTTACATTTGAAGGGAGACCAAGATCACTTCATAAAGTGGTTAAAGGATACAGCGGGTGTGCGAAAAGACCGTGCCAATGAATGCTACAACTGTCTTGTGGAATACTGTGAGCACTGGCCATGATAATACAAACCACTTTGTCTGTCTACAAAGCGAGGATGAGAAAAGATCATGCCAATGGATGCTACAAATATCTTGTGGAACTATTCATGCTGCTCATGATAATTAATGCCAATCATTTGTTTTGAGGTTAATCACTGTGCATCAGTTGTTTGATTATTGTGAAATATCTAAACATTGTACTTTGGAACCGAGGGATATGCCGAGGTCCAAACACAATGTTTTGATATTTCACAATACCCGAAAAATAACTGATGCAAAGTCATTAACCTCATTCATAAGGCTAAAAAAAAAATTCTTTCAGAAGTTGGGTAGGTCGGTCGGGATTTTTTTCTCCGTTTTTTTTTCAAGTACCAATGTGAAGTAGTGCCTACTTGTAGGTAAAACACTCACTGACCACAGAATTTCTTTACTTTATTTGACATACAGCTGGCAAACTTAAAAAACTACATTCTTAAGGTGGTATTGGAGGCATTATGGAAGTGCTATAAGCATGTTTTAAACAGATTAATTGATCATGAGAAGAGCAAAGCACACATCAATATGCCTTTTGTTTGAAGCAAATCGGACATACGGTTTTCAAAATATAAATTTATATTTTCTTTGTATCTTATTGTTTTTATCAATAATCAATGTTAATGAGCTAAAATGACTGGAGAAGCTCATTAATAACATATACTTTTTGCCAATATTTTGCTAAAAATCAATGCATAATGTTCAGAGTACTTTTATTTTGCATACTTTTGCCTTGAAACTTGGTCAAAGTGTTTCTAATATGTTCTAATGTATTATATATTGAAGCCACCCCCTAATTTGCATATTTGCATAATTAATTAGCATTTATGTAAATTAGCTCATTGTTTTAAATTGTTTTATTCAATTTTTCATGATCAAGCCCCTCCCCTGCTTTAGTAGATTCTAGTTGATTGGTTTATATAAAGTTTTTGAGCTCATTCATAGTCGCCACAGTGTGATCTCTTTGTCTTCAGTAATTTAGATCCAGAGGGATTTAAATATCCTGCCTACACCTCACTAGTAGTATTGTTCAACCATGGTTAACCATACTATATATATGTGTTAAGGCCACATGAAATTAAAAATTGACATTAATACAGCAGTTTTCACATCAAATTATCATTGTTTGCCGTTTTCAGCATCTTTGAGGAAAACGATGAGGCTCTCTTTTATTTTGAGATTATGAGGGTTAGAATGCCACAAAAACGCTTTAAAGTGGTTCATGCTAACTTGAAAATTCATAAGCTTGGTACATACACCCTGGTTAACGTTAACCATACTTTAGTGATGACTATGTTAACATCTTACCATTGTTAACCAGAGTTATACCATGGTTAACCATGTTCTTAAACCATGATCAGTATTGACCATAGTAACACTAAGCAGGGATATGCACTATTGAAAGCATGTTAATCCATGGTCACTTATAAACACAAACTGACCATGGTCAACCATGGTTACTCATCAGCCTTGTTTAGGCGGGCTTAGAATTAAGTTTGTGTTAGGCTAACACTAAGCAGAGGTAGCTTAGTGTTAGCACCCGTCTGAACAAGTATCGTGTTAATAAACACAAAGCTTAACACAAAAGATTTACCACCTAGTAAGTAATCTCTGTGGTAGCACGCTAACACGAAGCGATCGCTGCAGCTAACATGGAGTACATGTACTTAGAGATAGCGACCGTGGGAAGGACCGTGTGGACAAGTATCAGTGTTATGATGACCTCAGGCTACCTACGTGTTACGCTAACACAGAGGTAAGCTCCCGTCTGAACAAGCCTATCATTAACCCTAACCCTACCCATGGTTTTTTTGCTATCGGAAGGGAAAGAAGAAACGAAAAAGGAGAGAAGATGAAGAGAAGTCACTTGGCACCCCCGGGAACCTCGGACCCCTCGCATGCCACGCAGAAGATCCCCAGCATGTAGCCACACAGGTGACGTTGGCCCGGCCAATGATATATACCCTGGGTATATGACTTTGTCTGATTGCGTCATCAAGTCCCGTGGAATGCATGCACGCAGAGTGGTTTTAATAGTGAGCGTTAGTGAGTCCTAGTTGGGTTAGGGTTTAGTCAACCATGACCAGTAACCGCAGTTAACCCATGGTTAACCAATAGCCATGTTACAATTATAGTTAACATTTTGAAATTGGCCCAACCCTAGACTTTAAAAATAAATAAAAACATAAACCCTGAAAAGCCGCTTTGCGGTGCTCCTCTTCAAAAAGAAATACAACAAATACAGAAAATTGCTCTCTTCAGAGTTAGCAAGTTGTTTTGTCATTTTGTGATTTTTTTTTACTGCGAGATCAAGTATAGTATACAAGCCTTGAAATAAGCAGGCGCCAGGAGCAATTTTCTAAACAAATTCCAGTTTTGAATTTGATGCAATAGTGTTGGTATGTATGCTGCTGTATTGTATAATGTAAAAAAAGGATTTACTATTTGAAAATTGCTCCTGTTTCTTCAGAAATTGCTCCTGGTTCTTGTAAAATCCCAGTGAACAGGAGCAATGTTCAAAAACAAATTGCTCCTGGTTATAGTCCGCTTATTTCAAGGCTTGATAGTATATATTCAATATAGTACAGGAAGTGGAAAAGGAGAAAAAAAAACCGCCCGACCGCCCTACCCTATTTTCCAATGGCCCGTTACTCCAATACAACAAACTTTTTTGCCTAACATTTGCACTTGTATGGACAAATGGAAAGCGATACTGATAAGTTTTGTTGAATCAATTTTGTTTCTGAACAAAGAAACTGCAGTAATGCGAAGCTCCGTTTATCTCCATTGATTTTTGAACTTTGACCGATATATATTTCCAGTGTTGAAGATTTATTTACCTTGAACACATATATATATAAATATCAGTCGATTAATTTTTGTAGCATTACTCAACAGGATATGACGATCTTTCTAGAAATTTCTTTTTCAAACAAAGAAAATCCATCTAAAAATGTGTTCACATCGCTACATGCACTGGTACAGTACGTACGGTGCTTGTTTCTTGATATTTAGATTATTGTATTCACTAGCCTTTGCGAAACACGCTTTGGTTATTTACCCCAGAACTGCAATTACCGACCAGTCTGCTATATTTTGAAGAGTGTCACCAAGATAAGGAAAAGCTTCTAATAACTCTATAGTATTGGTGGACAGCTAAACTTGAACAAACCAGGGACAATGTTTGCATGACATGCATTATTACATTTGATATATGATACAAAGATCATGTACTACATGCAGGTAGGTAGGCTATATCATGGTATGCGATACATCAATGGCGGACTGTATTTTACAGTGGCTTAGGATGATTTTCAACATGGGGAGCTGACAAAACCAAATTTGTTGATGACCTCTTTTGGGGCGCCCGAGGAGTCAGAAAATAGGTCAAAAGCAGCATTTTTCCAGTATCTGATCACACATTTTATTTACTTCACCTGGAATTAAAAGGGAGAGGGGGGGGCGAAGGGTATTTGAGCCCCCCGCCCCTAGCCCCCAGGTTCCTAAGCCTATGAGTGGTTGTAGGATCTATAGGCCCTAACCCAAAGTAAAATATAAAGCAAATTTGAGGGGGTCAGGTGGAGCCCTCCTTAATATGGTATGGATTGACCCTCATGGACATAGAAAAGGATTTTGACAATACCAGAATTTCAGTGCATAAGTTGGGTTTTTCTATGCCCGATTTTTTTTATCTGAAATCTCAACTGAAATCTGAACAAAACTGTAAAAAAAGTGGACAAAAAAATCAATAATAATTTAGAAAGGAAAGAATTTGCAGTTTTTGTGTAGCCTCATTTATAGGTAAATAAACTGCTTTGCTGTTTACCATTTTTGTCTGAGACAAACTTTTTTTTTCCTTTTGCATGTATTTTATGATTTGGTCTATCCTTTTATACACAGGAGAGCCTAAAGAGATCAGATGTTGGTAACCTCTTCAAGGCAGCAAAGTGTGCATGAAGCACAGGCTTGAAATTTGGAGACACTAGTACAAGTACATCGCAGGGACCATGAGTGCAGGTCGGAATCCTAACAAACTGACAGTACATTCTTGGAATGCTTGCTCTGTAGGAAACAAAGCAACTGGAGTAAAGGAATATGTTTTGGCACATGATGTTGACATATTCATAATAGTTGAGACTTGGCTAAGCAGACATGCGGATACAAATTACATTGATGCACTAACCCCAACTGGTTACTCATTCATCAATGTTCCCAGAGGTAGTAGAGGTGGTGGTATAGGAATTGTATATAAATCTGATCTGGAGTTTCAGCAGGAACAGGGGTTTCACGAATTACAATCAGATAGTTGTGAGCATGCATATTTTATGGACAAGACGAAAGAACTATGCCTTCTAGTTATATACAAACCAAAGTCAACACCAACTGCACTAAAGGATTTCCTGCCACAATTTGAACCAGTACTTGAAAAACTATCAAAGATGTTGGATTGTAAAATTCTCATTGCTGGTGATTTTAATATTCATATTCTTAAACCTAACAAAAATGAAGTAAGGTATGTAGACCAGTTTCGTTACATCATATCAGCGGCTGGATTCATCCAACATATCACCAAACCAACACACATCAAAGGCCAGGCACTAGACCTCCTAATTTCACGAAAAAAAGACAATCTTGTAACCAACTGGCAGGTCCATAAGTGTGACAAAAGCTTGAAATCAGACCACTTTTATGTTTCCTGCCAACTTCACTGCAATCTTCATTCATCCAGATGTATGAGGAAAGCCCTTCAAAAAGACCTTCAATGCACAGTTATACGCAATACAGATGTACAACAAGATGAACATCCAATAAGAGATTGCTCATTTAGAAATGTGCACACCTCTCCAGGAGACCTTCAATGTATGCATCTACTTCCAGTGCATAAGTTTGTGCGGAATCCCCCAGGTAAGGTTATTAATCCACATGCAGAATTAATTTTTACAATTGCGATTGTACTGTTTTTCGTCAGTTCTTCTTTCTTTCTTTAACTAGCTGGGGGTTTACCCCAGCTAGGTATGCTATCCGATTCTGCTTCTTTACCACACACCTATAACTTGAACACAGAATTGGGGTCAAAGGTCATTAAGGGGATAAAATTTTAAAATTGCATTATCTGGACATCTGTAAGGGGTATGGGGCTCAAACTCGGTGACGATAAATCTCATGACCAGGGGAACATTTTGCAGGGGTCAGGTCAAAGGTCATACAGAGGTCAAATTTTAGACATGCATATCCTGGACATCTGTAAGGGGTACGGGGCTCAAACTTGGTGACAACAAACTTAATGACCAGGGGAACATTTTGCAGGGGTCAGGTCAAAGGTTATCTGGGGTCAAATCTTACAATTTCATTTTCTAGATATCTGTAAGGGGTATGTAGCCTGAGTCCCTCGGCCCGATCTCGAAACAAAAAACATGGCGGAATAAAAAAGCTGTTTCTCGATTCGGGGCCTGAGAACGAACCGTGGAAAAAAGTGGAGTGATTTATTCTTTTGTATTGTATTGTTTTCACGATCAAAACATGTCGTACATGCGCAGTAGCTCAATCAATGACGTAGAAACTAGCTCAAACTCATCAGCAGTATTATCCTTGACACCTGCGCAGTATCAGTAAGCTGTTACTAATACTAACAAGTAGTCATAGAGCTGTATACATGTAGGTTACTATTACAGCTGAATATCGATTTGTAACATCAAATTTCAGAATGGTAATGAGAAACTAGAAGGCTATATATTTGTACACAAATACGGCTATACCCGCATGTTATCGGTGTACCCAAACTTACAGTCCTTATTTGTTGAGGACTTAAAATAAAGAAATCGTAAAAAAGTCGCCCAATTGGGCACAAAATGTGTAAACAGTGAAAGTCCAAGTCACAAGCTTTAATTGAATGTAGGTTGCACTGTCGTAGCACTTAAAATAAAGAAATTGTAAAAAGTCCCCCCAGGGGAGGCGTCTCTCTTACTCTCCATAGGTTGCTGTTGTCAGTCTCTCTTATTCACAGTGAGGCTATGCAATATGATTAGGGGAAAACTATTCCAGAGGGAGTATGTAAATTAAATGGAACAGCCATTCCAGAGGGAGTATGTAAATTAAATGGAACAGCCTATTTTAGGGCCATTTCAGAGGGAGTATGTAAATTAAATGGAACAGCCAATGGATATGTAATTTAACTGGGACAGCCTTAACGCTTCACGCTGGTATTTCCAATTATTATATAATACGGATCTGTCTGTTTAGTCCTATGTGTGTGGGGTGGGGGTGTGGGTGTTAGTAACAATATATATAATTCTCTTGTGCTATCTGTGTACAAATTCTGAGCCCGGAAGCTGCTTTATTTGATGAGAAACGGCCGGCCCTTTGTTTTAACATTTGGGGCCCTGGGGCCCATTATATTTGAGTTATGAGGTCCATGTACATATGTTGAAGTATAATTCTCTAGTGCTATCAAGCGACTCAAACTGGGCACTGTAGATGCTTTATTTACCAAGTAATGGCCGGCCCTATGTTTTAGCGCTTGGGGCCCTGGGGCCCATATTATGTGATATATGGGGCTCATATGTACTTATAACAATGTAATTTTCAGGTGCAATCTGTGTACAAACTCTGGGCCCTAAAGCTGCTTTAATTGATGAGAAACGGCCGGCCCTTTGTTTTAACATTTGGGGCCCTGGGGCCCATTGTATTTGACTTCTGAGGCTCATGTACATATGTTGAAGTATAATTCTATAGTTCTATCAGTAGGCTAAAGCTGGGCATTGTAGCTTCTTTATTTACTGAGTAACAGCCAGCCCTATGTTTTAGGGTTTGGGGCCCTGAGGCCCATATTGTGTGACACATGGGGCTCATATACACATATAACAATATAATGCTGAAGACCGTTTAGTGTATCAAATCTGAACTCTGTAGCTGCTTCATTTACTGAGTAACGGCCGGCCCTATGATTTAGCATTTGGGGCCCTGGGGCCCATATAATGTGATATATGGGGCTCACATGTACATATAACAATATAATTTTCAGGTGCAATCTGTGTACAAACTCTGAGCCCTAAAGCTGCTTTATTTGATGAGAAACAGCCGGCCCTTTGTTTTAACATTTGGGGCCCTGGGGCCCATAATATTTGACTTATGAGACTCATGTACATATGTTAATGTATGATTCTCTAGTTCTATCAGTAGACTCAAGCTGGGTATTGTAGCTGCTTTATTTACAGAGTAACGGCCGGCCCTATGTTTTAGCGTTTGGGGCCCTGGGGCCCATATTATGTGACACATGGGGCTCATATATACATATAGTAGTATAATGCTTTAAAAGACCTATTAGTGTACCAAATCTGAACCCTGTAACTATTTTATTTGCTGAGAAATGGCCGGCCCTTTGTTTTAACATTTGGGCCTCTGGGGCCCCTAGCCTTTAACATCTGGGCCCAAAATGGGCAAAAGGCACATTGAAAACTTAGGGCTCATACATGTACCACATATGAGCCCTAGTACCCTTATAGTTTTAGAGCTAGCCTTGTCAATCTGTTGCCCCTTATTTTAACATTTGGGGCCCTGGGGCCCATAATATATGACATATGTGGCTCATGTAAACTTGTATATATAGAGTACCCCTGGGGCTATCAGTGTACCAACTCAGGGCCCTGAGGCTGCTTCATCTGATGAGAAACGGCATGGTTTGTGTTTTTACATTTGGGCCCTGGGGCCCGTGACCTTGGACCGCTGGGGCGGAGATGGGCAAAAGGCACATCTACGGGGTAGGGCCCATAAGTGTACTACATATGGGCCCTGGGGCCCTTGTAGTTTTAGCGCTAGCCTTGACAGAATGTTGTGTTTGATAGAAGAAGGAGAAGGAGGAGAAGGAGATGAAACCACAGGATGGCAATATACCCGTCCATGCTTCGCATGCGGGTATAAAAATTGATCTACTATATGATACCAAAATCTAGAATTCTAGAATTTAAATGCAATTTGCGCAAAATGCCATTTTAGCATCTTGCGCACAGTTTTTTTTCAAAACCCCTTGTCCAAATCAGCTGATATTTCACAGGGATGGTGGAAAGACCTTTTCTGAGACATTTACAGAAGGAATTTTGAAAATTCTTTTTAGTTTGCAAAATTTTTTTTAGTTTGAAATCCAAAATGGCCGCCGTTTCCATAGCAACCAACATGTGCGGACCAATTTGGTGTGCTTTTTGGAAGTCGATTACCTAGGGTGGTATGCTGACCAAATATAAAAGCCTTCGGTTAAATATTACAGAAAATCACTCTGACCTCGCCTGGGTTACCTTAACTTGCTTATCAACATTTTGCTCTAATATAACTGTTTGCAATTTTTTTAAAGTCAAAGAACTACTAAGTAAAGTACCAAAGGAGAAAGTTAGAGATTTGATAGGAAATAGACTAGGAAACGGCACAGTGACCAATCTTGATGGTATTGGAGATGCTTATGGCCGAAGACTTGGAGGAGCAGGATTTCCTAAGGTAATAATTCAACACAACTTTTCCACAACTTACTATACTTTCACCTCGAGTTTGAGGACATCAGTGCTTTTTTCCAGTTGCAGCGCAAGCGTGCCAACAATACTGGTCACAATAACACAGCAATTATATCATAAAAAGTAGTGTAGTCAATGCTCTTGTGGCTTAATTTTTTTTAAAGGTGGTCCAAGCATTTTAGAATGTGTTCATACAATTTAATATTTTCATATCTGGTATTTTCAAATGTTGGTGTTCTTTTGACTAAAAATATATAATGATTATTTAAAGCAGGGTATAGAAATTTAACCATATCTGAGTATTGAAATGAAGTTATTTTTGTACTAGTTTTGTTTTAGATCATAATAGCTAGTATTAGGTACATGTCAAAACCTGCTATTGAAGACACAGAGCACTGAAAAAACAATGCTCCATGTGTAGACAAGAAAATGGGTAGTTATATTAAAAGTGCCATATCTTTGATTGAAGTAACCAATTTTTTACAATTCAAAATTTACGTGAAAGAGAAAACAGCCC
Organism: Amphiura filiformis; assembly: GCF_039555335.1. Lineage (NCBI taxonomy): Eukaryota > Metazoa > Echinodermata > Ophiuroidea > Amphilepidida > Amphiuridae > Amphiura > Amphiura filiformis. The sequence continues at coordinate 18,927,789 of NC_092634.1, read as the reverse complement.
TAAGGGCAGCGTAATTTTCATTTAGGGTGTCCATGACTTTAAAAAAAGTGAAGTAGGGTACAGACAAGGTTTTCTTCAACAGTCTATAATATCGAATTGATTAATTCGAATTAAACAATTCATCGAGTGGCCATGGGCAGTGCCATTAGACATGTTACAAACTACCAAGTGACAGGTGATGGACCGTACACACACAAAAGAATAGGCACTTTTTTGATAATTTTCACCAAGGTTACTCAAAACTTACCTAGCTAATTTATTATACAGTAGGGGTCTCTGCCTTTTTAATATGTTATGAACAACTTAATTTAAAAAATATTTACCGACGGAAGTAAAAATCCATTGACGGATAGTCTTGTTATGCTCTCACAAATCTGAAAAATCCAAAATTTTGGTCTAAAAGTGGCCAAGGTTACTGCTGTCCCATTCAAAAGCACAGGAAGACTTCCCACAGCATTGAGGTCAATTTTCCAGACTTCCTGTCTACTGGCAGTAATGGCTACTACCCAGTGCTAACATCAATGAATTGTTTAATTCGAATTAATCAATTCGATATTATAGACTGTTCAAGCATTTTGCTGAAGGGGTATATCCATTTTAGTACCTTTTCAATTGTGAATTTTTCCTCTGATAGAGTATTTCTATATCAAATCGTTGAATATATGAATGCATATGTTGTGCGATCAAACAAAATCAGTCAAACTCAGAAATATTAAATTTTTTAAAGGATAGTAAAAAGCATTTACAAATCTGGATTTTGCAGAAAACACCATTGAAATTGAACAACCAGTTCCAAAGATATGAGCAATTCAAGAGTTTCCAAAACAAAAGGAAATAAAAGGAAATATTTCGTTTGTGTGGCTGTATCTCAAAATCAATATTTCTGAGTTCCGACTGATTTTGCTTGATCGCATCACATATGTTTCTAGATTTTGTATGTGTTGGACTTTGCACTTTCATTTGCAGGGGTACTTAATGTGTGTGAACGCGTAAATACACTTGATTTGTGTGTTAAAGTAAACCCTGGGTACAGATAATTTTGACTCTCCCTATATATAGATTGCTATTGATAGTAATTTTCATCTGGTTTCTGCACTCTTTTAGCACAATTCTTTACTAGCAGTGCTATTAGCTCTATTTTACATAGACATGTGTGCTAGTGATACAAAATAATAGTCATTCCAGCAAAATAATTGTAACACTTCTTTAAAATTATTTGGATTTTATCTATTCACTACAGGCAAAAGATGTCTTTGGCGAATATTGGAAGAGAGGCAAAGATGACTTCATTAAGTGGTTATGGGACACAGCAAAGGTGCAAGTACACCACGCCAATGCATGCTACAAGCAACTTGTGGGATATTTTGATGATGCATTTAAAGGTAGGTGACCAGAATGACAGCCTCATCCCCCAATTTCAACCCATCAAATCAAAATGCAGATTTTTGGTATCAGGTGAAAGCTTGTACGTGACACGATCTGCTCCATGGGGCCAAAGGAGGCATTTTAGAAAATTGAGTTAATATAATTTTTACCTTATAAAACATTAGGCTATCATACATGTATACTGAAAACACCAAGGTCTGTACGCACAAAACAAGTTAGACCAAGTCTAACCATGGAGATTAGTCCTAAGGAGAAAAAACAGGCCTCTCGTTGCGCCCTCTTTTTCGCCTATTTCTAAACAAGAGCACCAATGGCGCTGTGGCTCTGCGCTTTTTGGTGACAGTGAAAGTAATTGTTCTTGGAGTCGCATGGGCAACAAGTGAAATCATTTGAGTATGTAACAGATCACATTCCCCCAACAGGTATATACAGGCGAGTAGGCCTATGTCAAGAATAGTGTTAGTCTGAATAAGGCTTTGGCTCTAAATGGTGACTGTGCCACCAAGTTTCATGACAGTTAATACTAATTTGACCTCAGATGACCCTGGTGACTCTGAAATGACATTCCCAAAATTTGACTCTAAAAAGTGACTATACCTAACAAGTTTCATGCCCATCCGTCAGTTTTTACTAATTTGACCTCAGATGACCCCTGGTGACCCCAAAATGACCTTCCAAAAATTTGACTCCAAATGTTGACTGTACCCACCAAGTTTCAAGCCCATAAGACAGTTCTGACTAATTTGACCTCAGATGACCCCTGGTGACCCAGATATGACCTTCCCAAAATTTTGGCTATAAATGTTGGCTGTATCCACCTATTTATAAGCCCATATGACAGTTTTACTAATTTGACCTCAGATGACCTCTGGTGACCTCAAAATGACCTTCCAAAAGTTGGCTCTAAATGTTGATTGTACCCACCAAGTTTCATGCCTGTCCGACCGCTTTTACTCATTTGACTTTAGATGACCCTTGTTGACCCTAAAATGACCTTCCAAAAGTTGGCTCTAAATGTTGACTTACCCACCAAGTTTCATGCCTGTCCGAGAGTTTATACTACATTGACCTCAGATGACCCCTGTTGACCCCCCGAAATGTCTTTCCAAAAATTTGACTCCCAAATGTTGACGATACCCACCTAGCTTCACACCCATTGACAGTTTTTACTTATTTGACCTCAAGATGACCCCTGGTGACCCTGAAATGACCTTTCCAAAATTTGGCTATAAATGTTGACTGTATCCACCAATGTTCATGCCCATACAACAGTTTTTACTAATTTGACCTCAGATGACCTCTGGTGACCCCGAAATGACTTTCCAAAAATTTGCCTTTAAATGTTGACTATACCCACCAAGTTTCATGCCCATCCAACACTTTTTACTCATTTGACCTCAGATGACCCCTGGTGACCCCAAAATGACCTTCCAAAAATATGACTCAAATATTGACTGTACCTGCCATGCCCGTCCAACACTTTTTATTAATTTGACCTCAGATGACCTGTTGACCCCGAAATGACCTTCCAAAAATTTGGCTCTACTGTATATATTGACTGTACCCACCAAATTTCATGCCCGCCCAAAAGTTTTTACTAATTTGACCTCGTGTGACCTCTGGTGACCCTAAATGACCTTCTAAAATTTGGCTCTAAATGTTGACTGTACCTACCAAGTTTCATGCCCATAGGACAGTTTTTTCAAATTTGACCTCAGATGACCTCTGGTGACCAAATGACCTTCCAAAAATTTGGCTCTAAATGTTGACTGTACCCACCAAGTTTCTAATTCTTGCCATGACAATTTTACTAATTTGACCTCAAATGACCTCGGGTGACCTTGACCCACTTTCTGCCAAAACAAACTTGTTCTGTCTCGGGTCAAGATGCACCCACCCACCAAGTTTGAGGAACACGCGACCCCTAGTCTCCGAAAAAATAAGAATTTGCTCACCGATAGCTTCACATTCTACATTGCATTCAAAATCTAGTCGGATTTGCTGAAGGATGACACCGTGTAATGGAAGTTCAGAAGTAAACACAGCCGATCACAACAGGCGATTGCATCAAAAATGTTGCTAAAATTACATTTCACTCTTCGGCAAAAAAAGGCAAATCTTGCTCAAAAGATGCAGTTGACTCATCGAAATAACTTTCATCCAAATTTCAACATTAACAGAATGAACCTCCGTGCAAACTGCAAAAAATTGCACTGTCGCTGCCTGAAAAACGATAGCAAAGCACTCTAGCATGGAATGCGTAAGAACGGTACAAATTCGAAACTAGCCTGAGGTACTCACACCTCCGTCACTACGATTTCCACTGTCCTTCTACGTACGAAGGTCTGAGACTTCTGAGCATATCTGGTCCAGGGTACACATAAAATACCACTTTTTCTCATAAATACACTTCCGACCATTCCTCACGATGTGACTTAAACAAAACATATTTGGTGCATGTTCATAAATTTTGAGCACATTTGATGATGTAAAAGACCAGACTTGTGACTGTTATCGCCGCCGTGTTTTGAATTCTTCCTATAAATAGATGCCGCCAGTGTGACGCCTGATGTTTGAGGCTAATTCGAAAGTAGAGTTCTGGAGTAAACTGACAGACAGATAGATGTTGCGTAATGTGGGCATAATTTATTCAATATTATATTATTATTACTTGTCTTTGGGCATTATTTTTATGTTTGAGAAAATATTTGGGCCATCGTAATTATCTATTTTTTTGTTGTTGAAAAGCCAGTTGAAAAAGGATGTTTGGTTTGGTGATTGAATTCACTCAGTCATGCCATGTCAGTGGCTAGTAGTAATACTATGACTTTACCATGTTTACGTCCCGGGTTTACGTACATGTACCCATGATGTACCAGTGCTATGTAGTCCATGAGTGCATCATGTGCATGAGCATATGCCATGATGCTGACTGAGTGGTTTCCGACTTTGAAAGTTGCATCGATCGTAGAGGTAGTACTGCTCCTACTCCTAGTCTCCCAGACACCTTGCGATCTCTCTTTGGGATATTTTTACCAAATAGAGTAACAATCTGTCCTTTGACATATTTAATTTCATTTGTTTTAACCATGTTTACGACTTATCGTGGTGCAATTTCGCCGGCGACATCTGTCATGTGTGTTCATGTGGCCGTGGGGGCAGACATCTTGGTTGTTTGTTGACTTGTTCCACTGCCAAAGACTGTTCATTACGATGTCTGTGATTGGTTCATTTTGGGGCTAATTTCTAAGGACAGCACTGATTGGATAATTACGCATTACATCATTGGGAGATAACCGCGGTACCGAAAAAGCAAAAATTTGCACTTGCGCAAGGAAAATAGTCCACTAGGAAATTCATTTTGTTCCGATTTATTCAAGATTCAACAATTTTCATGACTATTTTTTTGATATTCCTTAACTATTTCTTTATTTATATTGTAAAGAAATAGTTAAGAAAAGTTAAGAAAGTCAAAATAACTTTTGAATCTGAACCTGAGAGTACTAAAATCTAATAAGACATTTTAATGTTAAACTTCCGTTGGTTTGCGCCATTGTCACGTAAGGTTAAATTATACAGACCAAAATAATCTCTAGCACACTGGGGAACCAAGTAATAACTCGTTATGGTGGCTTTTTTAACCAAAAAATCACATTTTCTCAACTGAATTTCAATTCTATCGAGTGCAATCGATGAAAAATAATTTAGCAAAACTTAGAAACCAATTTGAAAACCTAAAGCCAAGCACAAAAAATTCCTTAGCATAAAAACCAACACTGTATTGTGTAACCCTACGGTTCTGATGACGATGACTCCTAAGCTTCGCTGGAGCCAAAAATTGATCAAATATATTTTGGTATGTAAAGAAACCTTTAATTGCTAGCTTCAATAAACCAAAACAATTATTTAAATCGGCTCACAACTTTTGAAGATATGCCCTTTTAAAGACAAGTACCCGTTTTTCACTCTGTCCACGGATAGCAAACAGAGTGGTTGGGATGGGTCATGCTGTGGAGTGGCCTGCAAGATCACCATGACCTCACACCACTTGATTTCGTCATTTGTGGCAAAATCCAAGATCTTTGCAAACGTATTACTGCTATATTCGCAAGTATCCGGCACACAAGGTTGGTACGCAACGCAATTGATGCAATGAGGACTAGGGCTGAAACCTGTATTCGTCAAGGAGGCAACCAGGTAGAGGGTAGAGCAGCACAGTAAACTCACTTCAAAAGAACCAAAGACAAACTAAACTGCCCTTTTCAGGGCTACCTTTTATTCCAAAAAGAGAAATGACTTATGTTGTCAATAAAAAGAAAGCAAGAAACAATAAAGTAAGAAAGTAAGAAAGTAAGAAACATAATAAAACAAAAAGGCATAAAATAACAGAGAAAAACATAAGTAATTGCAAGTATAGCAAAAGAAGTCCCATCCCACATCAATTTCGCCCAAATTAACGACACTTAACAAAATCTATAACCCATAAGCCCACCGGTAAAGCCCATTCCCTAAAATAAAGTTGTTATTTTATAAAGTTATCATCTGTGTTTTATATTCATGCATGGTATATGCACTTTTCAATCTTTGAAGTAGCCAAACCTCCTCCGTGGACAGAGTGAAAACGGATACATTTCTTTAAAAGGGCATATCTTCAAAAGTTATGAGCCGATTGAACAAATTGTTTCGGTTTATTAAAGCTAACGGGTAAAGGCTTCTTAATTACATACCAACATATACTTGATCAACTTTTCTGAAATAGGAGAAAAAGAGGGCGCAATGAGGGGCCTCTTTTTTTTGGGACACCCTGTACATATCTTATTCTATATTATTGCAGATCCTGTTAAAAGGGCAAATACATGCAGCTTTATATTAGACGGCTGTAGTTTAACTTTTGGACTTTGCTAGAAGTAAAGGAGAAAAGGATCCTCGCTAATGCTAACACCCATGGTTAGATCAGGTCTCATGTTAGACCTGGTCTAGCTTGTTTTGTGCATACGGACCCAAAGGTCTATAGCATACTTGGTTCTAAAGATATTATTATGAGGTTTTGTGATGTGTATTTTCTTATGTATCTTATTGGTTTTTAAATCTAAATTTCTAATTTGCCCCCTTTGGCCCCCCATGGACCAGATCGTGTCACAAAATTATTCTCTCATCACTCAGGCTTGTTCGGTTAAAACCACCTTGACTGTACATTCTTGGAATGCTGCTCTATACATGTAACAAAGCAGATAAACAATTTTGTTTTGGAACATGAAGTTGACATTATTCATAAGCAAAGCTGACCCCACAGCAGCATTCGCAATTGGCCAAATGTTTTTAAAATGCGTAAAAAAACAACAACTGGATTTTAATGCTAATTTATTGCACATTCTAAGGAAGTCTGATTACCTTTTTGAAATAGCCAAGTGGATGAGTTTTCAAAAGGCATTGACATCATCGAATGGCTGCCCAGTGCTGTTAAGTGTTTAGTTATTAGGCCTAATAATTATTATTAAATGTAATCATCATTCCTTTCTTTTCCCTTCTCTGTACTTCTTTCCTAGGCCTACACTTTATCACTCCCTCGCTCTCCTTGTCCCCTCTCACCATCCCTCTCTCATTCCCATCATTTTCCTTATATTTCTATTTATCTACTTGTCTTTATTATATCTTTTCATTTCTCCCTTCCTCCAGCCCGCTCTCATTCTCCATATCCCCTCCTCCCCTCTTCCTCCCTCCTCCCCTCCCAAGACTTCTCACAGGGGTGAATCTGCCCCTTCCCAACCCCCCTCCCCTCTTTGGGTACGCCACTATTTCTATACCAATCTCCTTCTTAAAATAAAATTAAATGGAAATTTCTTAAAAACAACCTTTATAGGCCTTTACTTATACTTACATGTATACGTATAGCGATTACCATTATAGTGTAATATAGATATGTGGAAAGGGCAGCCTTCATACATTCTAATTTGTAATCGATCAGCAAGAGCATTCAATTTATTTAAATGAAGCGCCTGAAGTCAGGTGGGTGGTAAAGATGATTGCATCGACAGCTAAAGCCTCCTTTATAGACTTCAGACCCACACAAGCACACATTTGGGATACCTGGGAACAATGGTACCACTTTACACATGACTGCCCTTACACATGACTGCATTGTGGTCACTTATTTATATTCGCCTGTTGTGTAGAGCGTTAATATGATGCCGGATCAGTGACCAATTTAATGGCGGTACCCCTTTGTTTGAAACAATGGTACCACTTTTATGAATAGCCTGTCGCAACTTCTAATCGGCATCAAACAAACAAAGCATTATATAATCTATTGCGACTCTATTTCTATTAAAAGCTCTTTGATCCTATGTATAAAAGAATATATGAATATTACCTGCAGTCCTGCACATCATATATAACGATTCGTGATACCCAATTATGGTACAGTTGATGTCGTTTAGGAGGCAGAGAATTTTATTTCAATTTTATATACGCCAACATATTTTTTGAATTTAGTGAAAATGAACGCTGAAAAGATGGTGAAAAATCTATATAAAATTACATAGAACCCCGATAAAGATTACTGTTTCGTTTTTATGGTAATCTAATCGTCCATTTTCTTAAATTAACTTGGGGGTTCTATGCGAAAATCTTAAATAAAAGGGGAAAACCCAACGTCTATACCCAGGGACTATACAAGAAATATGGCAGGCTCCCTATACATTGCTCGGACCGATCATGCACGTGCAGTCAAAATCAATATATGTATTGTGCACAGTACACGTATTGTCGTATATTCTATTCTATATCCGATAAATGTTGGAGTTGCCTATATATATTTAAAATTCAATATGGCTACCAATAAGTCATGTAGTCCAATGGATTAGCGCGCTGGACTGGACTATACTGTAGCCACGATAGTGCCTAGTTAATTTCATATTAGGGAAATGGGGCTGGGCAAATTTATGTATGGTGTAAGGAGGAGTGAGCTGACCCTAAGAATTACAGCGAATTAACCCCCAACTGGTTACTCATTCATCAGTGTTCCCAGAGAAAGTAGAGCTGGTGGTATAGGAATTGTATACAAATCTGATCTGGAGTTTCTCGAGCTATAAGAGAAGTTTCACAAACAATTACATTGCAATCAGATAGTTGTGAGCATGCCTGTGTTGACAAGACAAAGATATGGAAAGTAGACAATCATGTAACCAACTGGCAGGTGCAAAAGTGCCCACCCCTCAAGACCTTCAATGCAAAGTTATACAATATACATGAATACAGAAGTACAACAAAATGAACTTCCAATAAGAGATTGCTCATTTAGAAATGTGCACACCTCTCCAAAATACCTTCAATGTATGCATCTACTTCCAGTGCATAAGTTTGTGTGGAATCCCCCAGGTACACTGCAAAATTCCTGCCGGCAGAGTGACTACATCGCACTGGAACTCTGAAGTCACTACCGCCGTCACTCCAGAATAACCTACCCTATGGTGGCCGACAGAGTCACTACAGGAGAGTGACTACATCGGAAACAAGGCAGTAGGGTACTATGCAGCAGTGTCATCACGTAGTGAATACAACTGCTAGCCTCCGATGTATTACCTGCTCGATGCCGCATCGGCGACTCATGATGTACACCACCGACTAGATTCCGACAGTGGTCCACATCTTTTAGTCACATCAAAGTGACTTCCGTAGCCAGTGTCCCATGCGTCGCCTGCTCGGTGCCCAGTCGGTGAACTTCAAGGTGACTACGCTGCCGAAAGGTTGTTGACCGAACCCTGTTATGAGTTCGAACACTCTGGGAAAGCGCGCGTATATCTACCAAATACGCGCTGATGATGACAAATACGCGTATCATGCTTGTTTACTGCTTGTATACGCTCATGAATGGAATGAGTTGGTTTTATAATTGATTGATGCATGCTGTACAGTGGATCTGTGGTTCTACTGCCGTCTTTGGGGTTTTTTTTCGTGCTTTTGCATTCTTTATCATTTATATTTCAACTGTGAGACTTCCGATTCATTTTGTTTCATTTATTTATTGTTCTCTTTTATAATATTTTAATTCTTTTTCGTGCTGTCTGTTTAATAATCTCATCAACTGTGTGTGTTATTTGCACTTGTTCTTGGTTTATTTGTTTTGTTTCATTTCAAACGTTTTTATTTTGTTTATTTGTTTGCTTGTTTTCCCACAAAACTTATTTTATTGCTTTGTTTACTTCAGGGGTTAGATGGCATGTTTTGCTATCAAATTAGGCCTATTTTTTCATATTTTGCATGATAACGTTATATAGGCCTATTGAAACTTTTTTTTATTTAAAACGAATTGTGTTTTTAAATGTTTTAAAAGAGATATTAATTTTCAGCCGAAGTTCGCAAAGTATCCCTATTAGGCTAATGTATTATAGGCCTAGCATTTTCAATTCATACATTTTGATTTGCCAAAACTTTACTTATTTGAAGCAAGAATGTTTCTGTTATATTTAAAATTGATTTATAGGCCTAGCATGCATTTTGTTTTACTTCTTGTCACTTTAATGAAAGGTCTATTGCAAAGTTATACTTTTACTGCCGTAAGTTTATGCAAAACTTTGGCTTGTGCTATTTTCTTTTTCAGTTTTTCAAAATGGTGTTTTTATAGGCCTATTAGTTTGATTTGTTTTTCATGTTGATTTTTTTACATTATCAAATTATGCCTATAAATCGGTGTCACATCAATATAGGCCTATTGCAGTGAAATTGTGTCTTATTTTTTATCACACAAATATTAATGCTTGTTATGAATTTATTGTTATAATTATTTATTTTACACATTTAATATTTTAATTCATCAATAGGCCTACATGCTTCTTATAATATTCCTACTTTTAACTTGTTTATTTGCAATTTTTCTCAAGTTGTTTTCTTTCAAGTGTTTCTTTGTTTCTTCCATTCTTCGCTTATTGGTTTCTTCCTGCTTATTTATTTCTTAATTTGTTATTTATTTAGTTATTCAAATAACCACCAATTAACAAAAATGTATTTTATTCATCATATTAGTTTATTGAATTATACTTTGTTTACTGATCATGTTTATTTCTTTTATTAACAAATTTATTTTATTCATCTAATATTTCCCTTATTTTTAAAGTCCAGTTTGCAATTTCCCCCTCCCTAATCCCCTAAAAAAAAGCAAGAAATAAAGAATATTATTTGAATAAATCAAGAGAATATAAAAAATATGGCAATAGGCCTAAAAGCAATACCGGCAACCCCGGTACTGAGCACCCAGGCTCAGTCGCGTAGTCACACCGGTGTGACGCTCCTGCGAAGTCACCGCGCCGCGAAGTCACTCTGTAGAAACCTAGGCGGTTGGCTACCCGGCTATTTCGGACCGGCGATATGGAAAACCGAGGTGTAGTTTCCGATGGAGTGACATTGATGTGACATCGGCGTCACACAGAAGAGAATCTTGCAGTGTAAGGTTATTCCTCAGGCAAAATTTATTTTTGTATTTGTTTACTTATCAATTCACTAACAATTTATGTTACATGTTACTTAAAGGGGGTCATGCACATATTTGGGGGGGCAGGCCCCCGGGGTAAAAGCAGGGGGCGGCCAAAATGAAGGGGCGGCGGAAGAAGAAGCGGCAGCAAAAACAGGGCGGCAAAAAGCGAAGGGGCGGCAAAAAAGAATTAGTAAATAAAAAGGGCGGAAAAATATGATAAAGCATAAAAAAATTTGAAAAAATGGTACTATACATCAAAATGTGTTGCTTTTAGGGTGCTAGCTGAAATCCCTTTTTTTTTTTGTTCTTTTACTTTTTCAAACAACCGAAAAAAAATTGGGTAAACCTTTTCGGGCTGTTGAGGAAGGGGCGGCAAAGTGAATTTTCTTCAGCCCCCCGGGATAGGGGCGGCCACGGTACACCACTAGGGGTGACCCTATTAGTTTATGATATGAATTTTAATGAAGTCATCAATCAATCAAGTTTTCAAAAATAATGTGCCCAAAAATTAAACAAACATAATTGACATAAGTAAAAGTACATGTGAAGAGATATGGGTGCAACAAAAATGCTTAGTGTGAGACTTGTGGTACCCATCTACGTCATTGTATTTCAATAAGTACAAGGTTCACATCTTGGCTTTAAGTTTTAAGAAACTGTACTGAGTACTGAACTTCTTTGTCAACATTTTGCTCTAAAAATAACCATTTGCATTATTTTTTCAGTCATAGTCGAGGAGAGAGTTAGAGAGTTGATAGGCAACAACAATGTAACCAATCTTAATGGTATTGGAGATGCTTATGGCCGAAGCCTTGGAGGAGCAGGATTTCCTAAGGTAGGCCCCTATAATTACAACTTGCTATACTTTTAACTCAAGTTTGGTGACATCAGTGCTTTTTCCTGCTTGCGCTGAAAGCGTGCCAATAATACTGATCACAAGAACATAGCAATTATATCACAACTAGGTGGTTCTTGAAGTGGAACCACGTGTCTCGCCTGCTTGCCTGCTTTTGTGAATACTTTTGGGAACAGAAGTAAAATGAAGTAAATTTTGTATTTGAGTGGAGCTGTGTCTTGACTGTGAATGTGTTTTGATCAAAATGTAGGATGAGGATAGAGGAAATAATAATTTGTACGACATGCAATACAGGCAATTTGACCCAGGATGATCCTTGTTTCGGTGGTCATTCCCACCAAATGTCATGAACCTGTAACAATCTATGGTGATTTGACCCTGAATAAAAATAAATAAAATAACCCTGACATTTTATGTCTATTATGGTGATCGCTCCCACTAAATTTCATGAACCTGCAACTATATATTCAATCGCAATTTGACACTGGATGACCCCCAATCCTCGCCACGGTAGTCGTTCCCACCAAATTTTATAAACCTGCAGGCAGTCTATGGCATTTTGACTCCAGATGACCCCAAAATGACCCTGACAATTTGTCTATTAAGGTGATCGTTCCCACTTAATTTCATGAACCTGCAACAATAAATGGTGATTTGACCGCAAATCACCCAAAAGTGACCCGACTTATTTTAGCTCGACACAGTGGTCATATAATTCCTACCAAATTTTCATGTACCTGTAACAATCTATGGTGATTTGACCAAGAATGACCGCAAAATGACCTTGACATTTTTTTTTATCTTGCCATGGTGGTGATTCCCACCAAATTTCATGAACTGCAACAATCTATGGCAATTTGACCACGGATGACCCAGAATTACCCCAAAATGACCTTGACATTTCTTTATCTTGCCATGGTGGTAGTTCCCATCAAATTTCATGAACTGCAACAATCTATGGCAAATTGACCCCGGATGACCCTGTCCCTGAATGGCCCTGACATTTTGTGTCTGTTACGGTGGTTGTTCCCCCCAAATTTCATGAACCTGCAACAATCTGTGTCAATTTGACTTTAGATGACCCCAAAGTGACCTTGACATAATTATTTTGTCTCTCCTCCATGGCAGTTCCCACCAAATTTAATGAACCTGCAGCAATCTATGGCGATATGACCCCGAATGACCCCAAAATAACTGACACAGTGGTCGTTCCGATTAACTTTCATCATGCTTTCATGAACCTGCAACAATCTATGACCTTAAATTAAAATTATTTGATTTCCATCTATTCACTACAGGCAATAAAGGTCTTTGACGAATATTTGAAAAGAGGCAAAGACGACTTCATTAAGTGGTTATGGGACACAGCAAAGGTGCGAGTAGACTATGCCAATGCATGCTACAACCAACTTGTGGGATATTTTAATGCAACAATTTAATTTGGTAGACCACCCGCTGTGCTTGGGGTCACATTTCATAATGCTAATATGTCTGCGCCCATGGGTGTCATGTGTCCAGAAAATTTTCCTGTGAAAATTTACCTATTAATTCTGACTGTTCTAAATCAAATCATTGAATATGTACGCATAATGTTTCTTGATTTTGTATGTTTTGGATTTAACACTTTGCAAGGGTATGCAAAGTATGTGAATGCGTAAATACAATTGATTTGTGCGTTAAAGTAAACCCTGGGTACAGATCATTTTGACTCTCCCTAGATAGATTGTTATTTATAGTAATTTTCACCTGGTTTCTGCACTCTTTTACTCGCACAGTTCTTTACTAGCAGTGCTATTACTATTAGCTCTAATTTACATGTGTGCTACTTATAGACATTCTAGCAAAGTAATTTGAATACTTCTTTAAAATTATTTGGATTTTATCACTACAGGCAAAAGATGTCTTTGACGAATATTGGAAGAGAGGCAAAGATGACTTCATTAAGTGGTTATGGGACACAGCAAAGGTGCGAGTAGACTATGCCAATGCATGCTACAACCAACTTGTGGGATATTTTGATGCTGCATTTAAAGGTGGGTGACCAGCTTGACAGCCTTGTCCTCTCATGTTCTAATGTTGCATTTAAAGGTGGGTGACCAGCTTGACAGCCTTGTCCTCTCATGTTCTAATGTTGCATTTAACGGTGGTGACCAGATTGACAGCCTTGTCCTCTCATGTTCTAATGTTGCATTTAACGGTGGTGACCAGATTGACAGCCTCATCTCCCAACTTTACCACATCAAATCAAAATGCAGATTTTGAGATTTTGGTATCAGGTGAAAGCTCATGTATTATTCTCATAACCAGTGTTCGAATTAAGGAAAAATAATTGGTTGTCCCACGGACAACCAGGTTACAATTTCTGGTTGTCCGTCTAAGTTTTTGGTTGTCCGTACTTGGAATATTACCATCGGCTAAAAGATACACGTACAAAGGTGAATTTTGGCTACAGATTTATGGTTGTCCGGCGGACAACCGAATCAATATTTTTGGTTGTCCTGCGACTTTTTTAGTTGTCCCGGGCAACCGGACAACCAAAATTTCGAACGCTGCTCATAACTCCAGTGAATTTTTAGGCCTGAAATATGTCTCGTTTGCGTTATATGAACAAAAACATGTTAGAAGTCATGAATTTTCTATGGGCTACTGTGGTACACATTTCTTAATTCAAACCATTACTAGAACACTACGCTGAATGAAGATGCCGTGATGGTGTCGCAAGCTACGTCGCTGCTAACCAAGACTCTGAAAAAGGTAACTTTTTAAAAAGCAAATGTCAAGAATGACAGAGTCCAATATCAGTATCCATGCTGTCACTACTAGAGCAATTTAACTCCAAATTTGGAATAAGAATGTTTGGGTGTTGGGCCTCAGTGTAAGGTTGAAAACATCATGTGTCCGACTACATCCACATCCACAAATTTCATCCTCTTTACAGCCATTACAGATCCAAGCAGGAGCAGTCATGAGGAAGAACCCAGAGAAGAACCGACTCCGCATATAATAGGTAAATAAAATGAATCTGCATCTGTAAAATCTTATTTACGATTCATACACTCTTAGATAGCAAGAACCAATCAGAGCAAATGTTAGAAAAATGCAAATGATTGTGTATATATATGCATGGGCACGCACTCCGCGTACAACGCACAGTGCTTTCGGACGTGTTCATTTTTCTTGTGAGTTGACAGGGCCGGATTTACCATAGGGCCAGATGGGCCTGAGCCCAGGGCCCCCAAATTTTGGGGCCTTAAACTTACCTTGTGCAGTATGCATCTTCCATTTTAGCTGAAAAACACCACCTCTTGGACCAAAATATGGTACACAAATTTCAAAAATGTTTGCGCTTCGCGTGCACAGGCCTGTTTGTTTTGAACTAAAATTGAATTTTTTCATGCGCGCATATGTCCTAGTGAAATCTAAGGCCTCGTATCCATAGGCTGTTCCCTTGTGGCGTGTGCCCTTGTTCCGTGTTTACTTTTTCCCATGTGACCTGCCACGCAGACAACGAACCTTTGTTTTGCTTAGTGGCCGCTACGGTTCGTTGTCTGTGTGGTAGGTCACATGGGAAAAAAGTAAACAAGGAACAAGGGCACACGCCACAAGGGAACAGCCTATGGATACGAGGCCTTAAACTTGCCCACTTGAGTGCACATGCCTTCCTCACAGCGCGTTTGGGGCCTCAAAATTTTGGCTTTTTTTTTGGTAGCCTGGGTGTGCCACCGCCAGTTTCAAACTTGGACAAAAAAGGGGTCTTGGGAACTTATTGGCCGGCCAAAAAGGGGGGGGGGGGGCTTGGGAACTGATCAGCCGCCAAAATCTGAAAATGGGGGTGTTGGGAACTAAACCATGCAGGCCAGGGTTCAATTTCATTACGTTTTTGCCACAGAATTTTGAAGGAATAGATTTCACTTTGAATTGTGCATTAAATTATCAAATCAGGAAAACCGTTTTATTGCAAAATAGGCCCAGGGCCTATCAGTATCACGATGATCTCAGCAAAGCAAAACAGCATTCGAATCAAAATTACTAGACTTTGTAGACCTACCTACATCATCATGTATAGCTTACTGATAATATAGCAGCAGCCAGCAGCATACATAAAAGCCCGCCATAAAAACAAACCCACAAAAATTTTTTTTCAGTGCCGTAAAGAAAAACATTTTGGCTACATTGAACTGCCATGCATTGCATGAAATGATTGAGTGAAGTATGCAGAATTTGACAGCCATTCCACTAGACCAGTAGATCTGTAAATTCACTGTTATGGCCAGCCGCATGGACGTGCACATAATTATTGAGGTACTTTTCCTCACATTTGGCAATTTTATTCCCAAAGGAGATCTCAAAATCATTTATTTCCAGCAAAATGTTCATCATCTGAAGGTGCCGGCAGGTCAGTGCTGCAATCACTGTTTATAAACAACCAACCAATGGCCCAGTGTTGCCACTACTAAAACTCGGGCTTCAAGAGCGGCAATCAATGAATTCAGGGGGTCTAAAGGGGTCGTCACCGCGGCACATACCCGTATAGCTGGGAGTCTGTTTTGAAGATATAAGAGAGATTGTTGTGGTACAAATGTAGGAGCATAGTCTGAAATCAGTTCAATTATGTATTTTGGGGTGAGACCGTGTTTAGCTTTGAAAGTTAGCAGCGAGATCTTGAACAGTACACAATGTTTAACTGATAACCATGAAGCTTCTGGAAGACAGGTGTAATGTGGTCACGGCGTTTGGTGAGAGTAACAAGTCTTGCTGTTGCATTTTGGATACATTGAAGAGGTGCAATGTCACAAGATGGTAAACCGTAAAGGAGACTATTGTTGCAGTCTAAGCTAGAGGATATGAAGGCATGAACAAGGTGCTCAGTGGAGCTCTGATCCAAGTATTTCCTGAGCTTGCCAATACACCAAATGAGGCAGACCAACAAACATTGCGAATGTGTTGTTTCATTTAAAGATAAAATGTGCTGACCTTAAAAGATTGAACAACGTTTTTAGACTGCCGCTATTCATTTGAAATAATGCACTTATTGTTCATCTCCTCTATAAAGATATTTTCCATGGCAGCCATCTATGATCCTGCTTGAGGTTCCACCAAACAAACCATGGGTTTGAGGTCTTATATTTAAATATTCAGGATGATCTTATTTCATGTTGTTATATAATGTTCCAGATAACGCTAGTTTGATACATTAAAAAAAAGTACCTTAAAATTGCACTTTCTGTTAGTATTCCTAGTTAGACTTAAACTTTTTAACATGTTCTAGCAGCCCTATATAAAACCGTGACACTCGAAAGGCCATATCTCTGGAATGAAACGTCCGATTAAGATTATTTAAACGCCAAAATGTTTCTTTCATCAATTCCCAGCCAATAAGTTATAGGTCTGAATCAATTTAAAAGTACTTCAATTTTTAGTGGACATACCTACTTATAGGCTGAAATCATTAGTTTGGTTCCTGTAGGTGACCTGAAAACCAAAATGCAGTGATTTTTAGAGTCATGATTTATGGTTACATATGCCTCAAATCATAACCATTTATTGTTAAATAAGTTCAAGAGCAAGTTAGATATGAGAAGAAAATTATGGATTGATTTTCATGGGAATTTATAAATTTCATATTACTTGAAAACAAAATGTATGATAAAATCTTCAGAAAAATTTAATTTTGCTATTAATTTTTTGTTTGAAAATATCTTCTTCTTTTCTGGATTTCTTAACTAAAAAAAACGGGTAAAATTGCTCCCAAATTGCATGCGGCCTACAGGAAACAAACTTTTTAAAACCTAATACAAATTATTTGCAGAAATATGTGAGGTTAAAGACTGCACCAGCGAGATATTTGTTGCATGCCCCTTATGCAATGCCAGCTTATGCCAGCCTCACATCGAAGCTGAACTGACATGTGAGGTTCACAAAGGAGGACAAGGTAACTTATTTATTTGTATACTTCTTATTGCAATTATGTTTAGATCCAATCATGACAATGTTACACATTTTTATTGAAAGTTGAAGTAGCATACAACCAGGGGCATAGCCAGAAATTAGTAAAGTGGGGTGTTTTAGACTTGAGAAGGATTCTCCCAGGATGTGCACTGGGGATGTACGCCCCTGAAGAGTTAAATATTTTTGAAAATGAAGGCCCAAAAATTATTTTCAATACCAACTACTTTAAACAGAATTACTATTGCATTACACGATCACATCCAACCACTAATGTACATTAACCATTATTTTATACAATGCATTGTAATTTGCCAACAAGCATAGCTAAGCATATATGGTATTGGTAGCCTCATAAATTTACCCCCAACTGGGTCCTTTTCCTCCGACTGGGTGCATCTCCCACAAAAGTAGGGGCCATGGCCCCTGAACACCGCCACCCCCCCTCCCTAGGCACCATGGTACGTTCTCATGCAATAATTCACTGCTTTGAGCTCAAACCGATCTTTTCATATTGCACAGTGTTCGATTTACCTGGATTCGCATCGCAAAATGCGAGTCATTTTCTACAAACTGCTACTCAACTACACAGACCAGTAGCAAAAAAATGCGATCCAAAAAATCGGGGAAAATGCCTACTTGTGACCGTGAACCACGCTGATATACCATCATTTGCAAGTTACCATTTGTCAAAGTCAAAAATGTCTCCATAAATTCCATTTCCAAGAAAATCATCCACAAAAATATGACCCAAAAGTCCCCAAATCGTGATGTTTACGCCATTAAACGAAATACAGTATCCTCCCTTATATGCAAATTTTATGCAAATGACATGTTGTGTTACATACTTCCATGTATTACCAGATAACAAAAAACATGCATATTCATTTATGACATCATAGAAGTAGCAATGTTTATATGGGTGTATAGTTCAGTGGTGAGACGGACATATCGTGTGTCCTTGGTGACAATCTTCCAAAACTACACAAGATTTTTAGGATTTCATAGATTATTCACATTATTTTAATGCTTCAGCTAGTAAATAAGTGAGTTTCCTCTACTCAAAAATGTAGGACTTCTCTTGATTACTGAAGGAAAATTTGCATTTAGAAAGGGCACATGATAATCAGCTTAGGAAGTTTAGGTGCCGAATTTTGAACCACATTCGGTCTGCAATTGCAATTGCATAACGTTGCCCAGGACGTTGCCTCTCTACTATGTTAACCGGCGCATATTATATGGTAAAGTTTCACATCATCTAGTAAATTTCCTTCCAAATGACAAAATTACCCAGTAATATTAAGCTTAACAAATGTTACAGTTTTCCATGCATGGGTGTGGTATGTGTAAATTATTGTTGCAATTTCAAAACATCAGATCCATGGATGGGAAGGGCAATGTAACTAGAATAAGGTGGATTTTCCCAGAAGGTGAGGTCTTTCTCTTTTCCAATAGGGGCCTAAAGATGGTATCCATGCAGTGCTTGATTTTTGTCTATTTTTTGAAGCATTGAGTACCGGGATTGAGTAATCTGTGAGAAGACAAGAAAATACAAAAAATCGATAAAATATGGTGAAAACAAACTGCTACTCAAAATTTTGGAATTGCTACTCAAATCTGAAAGTGAGTAGCAATTTTTGCTACACAAAAAAATAGATGAAAATCGAACACTGATATTGCAGGAACAAACAGGGGATAACTAATAGTACACATGATATCAAATGTCGAGTTTAAAATCTTTGACAAATCCCATACCTTAATTCCCAATACAGAACCCATCTTATGTTCAATGATAATACAATATCATTATGGTAATGCAAGAAAAATTCATTTCCTGGTGCAAAAATTGTTGTTATTTTTTCAGGTTTTTTTGTTGTTGCAGTTTGATGAACACATTGTTATACATGTATGTCGACAGCTACAATGTATTATGAGAAGTTTACAAGGTGTGACCGAATTTTATTGTGACCGAATTTTATTATCACCAAATTCCCCAATGGCCGTATTTATCAGAACCACATGGTGGGCACACTTACCCTGAGGGCATACACTCCCCTAAAATTCAATACACAAATGTTATAATGTTACCAATTTCATCTTGTTTACAGGCATCACAGATCCGAACATGATCAGTCATGAGCCATGAGTCACGGGACACAGTGAAGGTACCGACCATGCCAGTGAATGCTACAAGTGTCTTGTGTACGTAATGGTGTGAGCCCTGGCTATGACAATGAGAATCATTTGTTTGTACATATAGACGAATCCAATTTCACGCATTCCTATACCTCAATGGCTGCCAAAGTTGGGTCCCCGTCGGCTCAATCTCACCTAAAATGTGAAATAATGCGGCCTTGGAGGGTATTTTAAACTGCATTCTATCACCCGTGTTAAACGTAGACAAAAGAATGATGACAGTTTACAACACAAAATAATCTAACATCGATTTTTAAGCGGCTTTTTGGTGTTGCGGGGACCCAAAGAAGGCCGACCAAATCCTGACCATGACTTGGATTTGTCTATAAGTCTGTTTATGAAGTGACTGGGACACAGCAAAGATGGCCGGAAACCATGCCAAATGAATGACAACTATCTATCTTGTGTAATGGTGTGAGCCACAATGCAAATCATTTGTCTGTATAAGGTGATTGTGGGACACCAAAGAAGATTTTCACAGCATCCCAGAATGCACCATGTGCTGTACATGACAATGTGAAATTTGACCCTTTTCAGTCAGACCAACTAGATCTTTTATACACAATGCTAGGAAAGGATTATAATATGTTCTTTCATGTGCAATAACCAATTTCATACTCTCATGGATTTGTGCATCCTTCAGGAACTACCCATTTGTTATGATAATAGCGTTCCGAAAATTGCATGCTGAAGGTTGTGGTATACATACATCAATGAGCATCAAAAGAGAACCTAGGTTGATATGTGTGTCAAAAAATGACTGGTTCCCAAATTTCTAATTTCACACCCTTGTTTGTCTTTATTAGCTCTTAATTTTTAACATTTGTAATGAGAGTATGAGACCCGCAGTGTCTCATAAATTCCATCCAAAACCGAAGAGCCTCAGTGATATAGCTGCTGCAAAGCCCTCCTTCGTGTACATATGTTCAATGGTAAGTTGCATGCATCAGGAATATTTTGGGTGCTTCATAAAAGCATGGTGCATTGTGGTGATGTGGTATAATCTTCTTTGGTGGGACACAGCAAAGGTTGCAAGAAACCATGCCAGTGAATGCTACAACTTTCTTGTGTAATTGGTGTGTGCCCTGGTTATGACAATGTGAACCTTTTGTATAGACAAATATCATTTCACACATTCCTACACCTCCATGGCAGCCATAGCTGGGTCCCGGCTGGGTTTATCCCACCTGAAATGTAAAATGATGCGGCCTTGGCGGGAATTTTAAACTGTATTCCATCACCCGTGTTCTGACCATCACTTGGCTCATTGGATTCGTCTATATACATAAGTATGAACCGACTGTGGTGGGACACTGCAAGATAATCAATTTGCACTTGAATGCTACAGTAAAACCAAATTGTGTAATGGTTTACAAATAAGCCTTACCTGGCTATGGCTATGACAATGCAAACCAATGTCCGTACATATATATATATAATACATGTAATTGTACAAGTCAGTTTTATACATGAAGTGATTGTGGGAGCCAAGGTTGCAACTGCCAAAGAACAGTACTGTACATTTATATAGGCCCTATATCACAATCAATGGTAATGATCTGTATATAAACCAAACACTGAATATAAAATAAGTAGTGTGAGTTATACTATGGATTTCTATTCATGAAAATCATGTTTTAAAAAAGTGCAAATGATTTGATGTCATTCAAGTAGTGCTATCTATCAGTTTGTTAAGTTCATTCAAGTTGTGTTCACACGGTCTGACTTAAGCCTCTTATTACCGGTAATAAGTCACTAATACTGGTTATAAGTCGCTTATTACCAGTAATAACTCACTTATGTCCGACCGTGTGAACACGACTTCATTTGTGCATGATAATCGACTGCAACTCAAATTGCTACCCTTTGTTGCAATGAGGATATCCATCATGTGTAATGTGTACACATGTTTGTAAATAATATTGTTATATAAGTTTTATAGATCATGGTGATTTAAATTATTAGATAGCTTTATTATCATATTTTTAAATGCACAGGTCAAATGCTAAGTACTGATAAGCAAATAAATGTGCAGAATATGTTTTATGAGATTTTATGAAATGATAAAACATTTAAAATTAAGAATAGCTTTGCATAAAATGTTGTTTGTTTATAATATATGTTTTTTGGAACTGCTTCACTAACGATGAGCACTTGATACCAGAATCAATAGCATTCCAAAGCAATTCATATTGGATAAAAAATGTCTGTATATACATACTTTTGTTGACATTTCATCGCTCGCATCACATGTATTATACTGTCGTATCTGACATTTTTCAAGATATTTGACATATTTGTATTGCTATAAATACACTAACTTTCAAAACTGAATATGGCCTAATTATATTGATTTGGTAATTATGTCATATATGTTACATTTTTAAAATTTTGTGTTTCACATACTGTTATATATATCTGTGTCGATCTCTACTGCGATCACCGTATATTCTCATGTAAGCTATTTGACATAGTGTTGCATCTAGGGGTGTAAATTAATGGTTATTTGTCTATCTGTTTAAACAAACCACAATACATTCGGTTAACTGTGTAAACATACCGTATTGTTTGTAATAAATGCTCCCCGTCTTATAAACTGCCCCTTCAATTTACAGAAAAATTGACAAAAATGCAAAAATTTCCATGCCATTTTGTGTAAGCTTAAAACTTGCATCAGTCATGTCAGTGACGATCGCTAAATTGCATGGACAAAACCCATTATGCGGGCTATTATGACTTCCATCCATTTCATTGCCTAATTAATTATGGTAGAATTTCACCAGATTCTTGCTTGATAATGCACTTACGGATGTAATTTTGTTGTATTTACCACGAAAATGTCATTTTCCACTCGATTTCCGTGGGCGGAGCCATGGTAGTAGCATTAGTACTCCTTTCTACAGGAGCACCATCAGGAAATTGAACCAGATTTTTAAGTTTTTTTCATTGATAATTCACTTCCAATAAATTTTCCCTTTTTTTAAATGCAAATAATACAGTATGTATGTATATTTTTTTTTTACATTTTTACATTTTTTAGTCAAAAACAAATTATTGGAGTTCCATAACAAGTCAACAATGGTGATTAATAAATGCTGGACCCTAATAAAACAATTTGAAATTATTTTAAAAAATGTGCACACAGAATTTGAAAATTGCACAGCGTATTTTGTCCTTACTTTATTAGATTTATAATGTTGGTGAATGGAGACGCTCAATATGCATTGAATTTACCATAGGATATGAGTGTCACCAGTCATTACAATGTTAAACCTATAAAAGCAAAGGATAGTCCGGTGAAAATATGGTGTGCACTTTTCAAATTTTGTGAATACAGGACTTTTCACATTTAAACCTATCTACAAACGAGCACCGTCCTCGGTTCGCGGAGGTTTGTAGTAGGTCACAATTGCATGCTAAATGCATTTTGTTCTGTTCATAAAAAAATACTGACTGTGGTTGGTACGCATATTATGTATTGTGTGTCCTACAGCTATACACAAATAACACCCTATTTTGGTCCTCTGTATGTTGATCAGATATCCTTCACACGGTCTGACTTAAGCCTCTTATTACCGGTAATAAGTCACTAATACTGGTTATAAGTCGCTTATTACCAGTAATAACTCACTTATGTCCGACCGTGTGAACACGACTTCATTTGTGCATGATACGACTGCAACTCAAATTGCTACCCTTTGTTGCAATGAGGATATCCATCATGTGTAATGTGTACACATGTTTGTAAATAATATTGTTATATAAGTTTTATAGATCATGGTGATTTAAATTATTAGATAGCTTTATTATCATATTTTTAAATGCACAGGTCAAATGCTAAGTACTGATAAGCAAATAAATGTGCAGAATATGTTTTATGAGATTTTATGAAATGATAAAACATTTAAAATTAAGAATAGCTTTGCATAAAATGTTGTTTGTTTATAATATATGTTTTTTGGAACTGCTTCACTAACGATGAGCACTTGATACCAGAATCAATAGCATTCCAAAGCAATTCATATTGGATAAAAAATGTCTGTATATACATACTTTTGTTGACATTTCATCGCTCGCATCACATGTATTATACTGTCGTATCTGACATTTTTCAAGATATTTGACATATTTGTATTGCTATAAATACACTAGCTTTCAAAACTGAATATGGCCTAATTATATTGATTTGGTAATTATGTCATATATGTTACATTTTTAAAATTTTGTGTTTCACATACTGTTATATATATCTGTGTCGTATCTCTACTGCGATCACCGTATTCTCATGTAAGCTATTTGACATAGTGTTGCATCTAGGGGTGTAAATTAATGGTTATTTGTCTATCTGTTTAAACAAACCACAATACATTCGGTTAACTGTGTAAACATACCGTATTGTTTGTAATAAATGCTCCCGCCTTATAAACTGCCCCTTCAATTTACAGAAAAATTGACAAAAATGCAAAAATTTCCATGCCATTTTGTGTAAGCTTAAAACTTGCATCAGTCATGTCAGTGACGATCGCTAAATTGCATGGACAAAACCCATTATGCGGGCTATTATGACTTCCATCCATTTCATTGCCTAATTAATTATGGTAGAATTTCACCAGATTCTTGCTTGATAATGCACTTACGGATGTAATTTTGTTGTATTTACCACGAAAATGTCATTTTCCACTCGATTTCCGTGGGCGGAGCCATGGTAGTAGCATTAGTACTCCTTTCTACAGGAGCACCATCAGGAAATTGAACCAGATTTTTAAGTTTTTTTCATTGATAATTCACTTCCAATAAATGCCCCCTTTTGGAAAATGCAAATAATACAGTATGTATGTATATTTTTTTTTTACATTTTTACATTTTTTTAGTCAAAAAACAAATTATTGGAGTTCCATAACAAGTCAACAATGGTGATTAATAAATGCTGGACCCTAATAAAACAATTTGAAATTATTTTAAAAAATGTGCACACAGAATTTGAAAATTGCACAGCGTATTTTGTCCTTACTTTATTAGATTTATAATGTTGGTGAATGGAGACGTTCAATATGCATTGAATTTACCATAGGATATGAGTGTCACCAGTCATTACAATGTTAAACCTATAAAAGCAAAGGATAGTCCGGTGAAAATATGGTGTGCACTTTTCAAATTTTGTGAATACAGGACTTTTCACATTTAAACCTATCTACAAACGAGCACCGTCCTCGGTTCGCGGAGGTCTGTAGTAAGTCACAATTGCATGCTAAATGCATTTTGTTCTGTTCATAAAAAATACTGACTGTGGTTGGTACGCATATTATGTATTGTGTGTCCTACAGCTATACACAAATAACACCCTATTTTGGTCCTCTGTATGTTGATCAGATATCCTTGTTTTGATAACAATAAACAAGGTTGTGATTGCCGGCATAGACAGGTAGGGGTGTATTTTTTTGTGTTGGGGTGTGCACTTGTTTGAGCCTTCAATTGGGGATACACACAAGAATACACACCCGTCAAAAGGGGATACACCTGCAAAGGATATCCACATTTTACAATCACTGATTTTAATGCTTTTGAAGTATCGAAGTGGGGCTATAGGGCATCTGTGATTATAGATGGATGCAGGGGAGTATCTATAAAAAACACAAGATATATGGCATGTTTTTATTGATGTCCCCATTTTCATGGATACGGGTGTCCCCAATTTTAAGGTTATTCACATAGGTGGGGGTGGTGGTGTGGGGTGTGTGTGTGTGTGGGGGGGGGTGTTTGCACAGTGGGGTTGTGGATGGATGATTATGGGTGTGTAGTGTATATAGTACATGGGTGAGAACTTTATTGAATTGTGGAGAATGAACATATATATTTTCCAACTTACTTTAAATTACATTTTCTAAATTTTATTGCAGCTTATTTGTATACCGGTACTTTCAGTAAAGTTTTATGAATCTTCCATTTGTATACAGGTTTTTTTCATCATCTTCCACTTTAAAGTCCATTCTGGTCATAAGATCATATATATTATTTTACTATAAAGTAATTATTATTAATGTGTTTAACACAGCCATGTACATGTAGAAGAGTAGTTCTGTAAAACTAAACGTGTTTTTCTATGTACAAATAGTATAAGCAAAGTCGAATTAATAATTAATATAAGCAAGTATAACTTGGACACACTGGTTATTGATCAATAAACCTAACAGAAATTGAACATGGTTGGTCATGTAAAGCGAAACATAAGTACCAAAGTTGAAACAATGTGCTGTATCAATAATTGAATCGGAACAAGGGTAAGGCAGTTCTTGCACCACAATGCTGCACCCTGGAGCATGAACCAGCTTTTATGCGGTTCTTAAAAAATTGGGGGGAGTACAAAATTAATTTTTTTAATATTTTAAAGAAAAAAGAAGGTAGCAGTTACTTTTAGCATGATCATTTTGCACTGAAAATATAAAGCATTTTCCACCCTGATGTGGCAGTGATGTCAAAGCATTGAGGCAGCTGTTTCGCACGCTCATCTATGGGTTGTCTTTAAGCGTGTGTGTGTGTACGCCAGCCCTTTGAGCGAACACTGGCGATTTTTGGCTGCGCTCAATGAAATGCACACTGACGTCACTGCCACATCAGTGTGGAAAATGCTTTAATCAGGTTGAGAACTGAAAATCTAATGAATATTAGCATATTTTGTGCTGAAAATCAGGTTGAGAACCTCTGGCCCTGCTATCCCTTACCATTTACCAAGTTATGTCACTATACCACATACGGATCTAAAGATATAGGGGAAACTATGCAAATCAACTAATTGGTATATTTTGAAGTGTAAATCTAATCAGGTTGAGAAGCTCTGGCCCTGCTATCTGTATGCCAAGTTACATCACTGTACCCCTTACGGATCTCCAGATATTTGGAAAAAAGAAAGCCTAACCAAAATGGAACACACATATGCAGCATACATACATAACATCCCTACATACCCACCCCTACACTGAAGGAATACACCATCGTAAGATCCCCCTTATGGCTATAGCCAGGGGGATAATAAAAGGCAAAGCCTACCTCATTATAAGGCACAAAAGCTGCTAGCTGCTGAACTTTCAAAGTTTGGTTAATGTTACACTCCTCGCATAATACGCCCTCGCTTGATGACACTGGGGCGCTGTCCTCTCCTGTGGGTTATGCTCTGTATTGCCGTAGTGATTGAATTCTTCATGGTATTGAGCTGGTATTGGTTTGTTATAATCACCAAACTGAAACATCAAGTACATGGCAATGCAATGACTTAAGGGTACACAACGTATTGTTGGTCGAAGCAACCAAAACAAAATTGATTTTCATTATTTAAATCAATATTGAAAAATAACACTCTGATGTTTTGCAAAAGTTCATTCTACAAATCATATACTTGAAAATGTGCTTGATTTATTGTTGTTTTTAAATGAGTTATGTACATTTTACAAAAGTTGTTTCAGCCCCCTTTACAACATAACTCAAGAACCACAGGATCTACAAAAGTATATCTGTGATATTTGAATTTTTCTACACCCTTGCTATAAAATGATCAATTTTTGCCAATGAAAGCTCACTACAATTCGCAAGATGCTGTGAACTACCAAATCGCAACAGTTTAAAATAGTTGCTAACCTTAATATAATATGTCATGTTTCATAAACTTGTATTTTATGCAACAAGGTAAAATAGATGTTTTACTTCACACTCAAAATTTATTTTGCTGGGTTCTGGTCACCATTCTCTAGAATGGCCCAAAAGATGACAAAAATAAAGGACTGGTCTATCTATCAACATGTTTGAGGGAAATCTGTGTTGACCAATCCAGCTCAAGATCACAAAATTGATAGTTCTGCCGACCCGATTCAGATCTACATCTCGGACATTACATGGTCGGCAATCTATTTATAGTAACACTGTTGCTAGTGGCAGTGCTGTTTTGCCTATCTCGAAAAGGAAGTCGTCAATCTATTTTTAGTAAGACCGCTATCTGGAAAATTCTCGCAAATCATGATTAGTAGTGCGGCTAGTGCATACAATTCCATGAAGTTTATGGATGACAAGTTGTTTTTGCAACTAGACAGAGTGTATGTATGAATTTTCTGCTGAGTGTGGTTTGCAGGTTAAACCGAGAGTTTCAAAAGCAGATTCAACTCAGAATGGCCTGATTTCTCACTTGTCGATCTGGATTGGCCAACTTTAAGGGAAATGCATGATACAATTGAATACCTGAGTGGAAGAAGGGCCCAACTCCATATATCTTAAAAGACCTGTACCGTTGCCATTGTAACATATATAATTCCACATGTATGTTACAATGTATGTTCATGTACCAGTACTAAAGGTCCCCTCAAGATGAAACAGTCTGTTTCTTAAAACTTTTCCAAATACAGTAAGCCAAAAAATTAAGGTACCAGTTACGTTCACCCCCTGTATATCCTAAACAAAGGCAGACATGTCATAATTGGAACCAACAGCCAATAGCTGCATCTTTCAGCTCGAGTTTAAGACCTCATTCGTTGACATTGTCCAAGAAATAAAGACACAACGATCCAAAAACCCAAGGAAGATGCAAATATAAAAGTTGCAGTTTGCCACATTGCATGCCCTATTGATTTGCACACAAAGCGTACGCGAACAAGATAACTAGCGATGTGCTTTCATTGATTAGCACAAAAAACTACTAGCATCGTGCTTTCATTGATTAGAACACAAAAGTGCAAGTTTTTATTTTGTATCTTCATCAAGTTTTGGATTACCGTTTTTTTAATTCTCAACCAATTTCAACAAATAAGGTCTTAAATCAGAGCTAAAGAGTACAGGCATCGGTTGCTTGTTTTATTTTTGACATATTTGTCTTTATTTAGGATATACAGGGGTGAACACAACTGCTACCTTAATTATTTTGCTTACTGTAGTGTGTTTTTTGTTAGTATCTCCAAAAAAAGTGTTGATGGAGTTGGGCCCTTCTTCCACTCAGGTATTCAATTACTAAATCATTATTTGATAGCCTTATTGCCCAATCTGTGATTCAGTTCAAGTTTTTAAACCTCAGCTCCTCAACAAATAGGATGCATAAGCATACTGCCAGTCAAAGAACATATACATTGTAGGGTCCACAACTTTTAAGTTTTAAATGTAAAAGTGTAAAATGGTATGCATACTGCATAGTCCAAATTATTTTACACATGTGGACCAATTTATAGCATCACATTGCATTCAGTCACAATGGTTAATTGTGTAAGAAAAGTTGCACCTGAGTCCATAGCAGTCAGGTTTTCTTTAACAAACACATGAATAGACCTGGCCTACTGTATTGTTTGAGAGCTGATTCCTATGGACTCGGATGCAACTTTTAAGACTGTTTAAAACGGTCTCGTTTTTACATAATGAACCATTGTGACTAAACGCAATGACGTGTGACGCTGTAATTTGGTCCATATGTGTAAAACAAATAAGACTACCGATACACTTTAATATATTATCATTTTGGCAAATAATTTTCGATTTATTTTAAAAAGTATTTGGGGGAACTTAAGTTGTGGACCCTATAGTGCAACTATATCGACTGTTTGGTACGGTATGTTACTGTTACATATTATTTAGTGACAATGCATCTGAGATTTGAAGGTATATGTGGTGATTTGTTTGTTTTTATCAAAAGAAGAATTTGCCTAAATCAGACATTTTTAGGAATGGTGGATTTGTCCCACTATTCTTGGCTAGAAAACACTTCTTACCTCATTAAATCCATTATACTGATCACAATGTGGACAGTTGAAGCAATTCTTATTCCCATATGGAACTCTGGTGTTGTTATTGCAGAACCAACAGTTAACCCTCACAAACTTTGGTGGTCTATAACAAAGAAGATAAGCAAATATTCATCATTGTCCTCATCATTGTCTTAGTAAGGATTTGAGTGTGTAAATTCAAAAACCTGGGTGTGTAAATTTAAGGATTTGTGTACTAACTTATAGGCAATTTGGGCAAAAATTGGGTGCGTATTGGCAACCGACCAAGAAGTAGTTCCAGCGTTGATCTTGGGGTTGCCAGTTGGTTTTCCTCCGAAGGGATTTTTTAGGTCCATATTTCAGAAAGTAAGAAAGAGGAGGGGCACAACCATGAATAGAGACAAAGGACAGTACCAACTATCTCACATAATGATGACTTTCTGAAACAGGGTCCTAAAAATCCCTTGGAGGAAAACCAACTGGCAACCCCAAGATCAACGCTGGAACTACTTCTAGTGTCGGTTGCCAATAGCAGTCACTACCCATCAAAGGCATTGATTTTGCCCAGGTATACATATAGTTTTACATGTGAACTCAACAGTTTCTCACCTGAAGAATCTAAAAAGTTTGTAGAGTCCAAATCCCACGATGCACCCAGCTAGTAACCATGGCAACCAAATTTGCCAAATCTGCCATGATGAAGACGATTCCATCCTTCAGTGTGCAAAGATTTGGTCACAGCTTAATGCAATATAGGCTAATCTTATCGTGGAAGCTTAACAGCATAATAATGGCATGACTTGAAAATTGACAATATCATCTGAAAAATAAAATGTGTCAAGCATCTATATAAAAGGAAACCTCCGAGATGATTTGACTTCCAGCCCTGATTTATTTGTACATTGATCGGGTACATTGCCATTTAACCATCTGACACCACAGGAAGTACCAAATAGGTGTAATCTTATCAAAGTAAACATTTTTAGGATGGTTGTTGCCTCCACTTTACAAATGTATGAATGTTTTTTGAGAATACACTGAGATTTTAGCATGAAGAGGCCCTTTTAGCAGTTCAAGTAGTAGTATTGTATTTTGATCAAATTTTGACTTTTATATTCATTTGTCAAAATATCATAAATTAAGAATTGATACTTTTGTATTAAGGTGGTACTACAGTAACTACACCCTGGATTAGTTTTGTGAATAATTTGGCATTTTTCTCAAAAAATAACTAC
This sequence comes from Amphiura filiformis, assembly GCF_039555335.1. Taxonomy (NCBI): domain Eukaryota; kingdom Metazoa; phylum Echinodermata; class Ophiuroidea; order Amphilepidida; family Amphiuridae; genus Amphiura; species Amphiura filiformis. Next base: position 18,896,973 of record NC_092634.1, on the reverse strand, counting down.
ACACTGGTAACAAATGTTATAATTATAGGGGCAAGAAATCCAAAATCAACACCTCGCAAGGGTACAAACTATCTCCAGTGTACAACAGCTTGCTGAAAGCAGTGAAACCAACTGGCAACTGTAGTAGATCTTCCAGAAACACTGATCTCAGCAGCATGTCACACACCATTACCAGAGATAAAAGAAATTGGGATATGACAGCTCATTATAAAAGTAATAAAGTATGAAAGCCGCCATTACCCTGCCATCGCGTAGGCCTGGAACACTACCGCGATTTCTACCGGCTATATCGCGTCCGTGCTCCGCGTTCAAGTCATGAAAATTACCTGTAAAATCACGGCTTGCTGCATCCACGGTTAGACTTTTTTCAAGCCTGCTACAGTGCTTTTTTTCAAATGTTGAACAACTTTTTAATTATATTTTTAGCGCATCCGTGAACTTAATTTATCAAATACATTAAATCAAGTCAACCAACAATATACCGCTATCCAGGCCAAGATTTATACAAGAAAAATACTGTTTCAATCACGAAAATTAACCTAAATTTTGCGCCTACACGTAAGACTTAGCGATAGTCTATTCAGATATCATTGCCAAACTCGAGGTGATTGACCCCCGATGATTGACAGTTGGGAAAGTGTACTGTACGGCGTACGCGATGCTGAACGCGTAGCCATGGTAGCCGGGTGCTAAAGGGGTGCTAAAAGCCCAAATGGCGGCCTCCATGCGTGTACCGCGGGTGCTAAAACTGGAACCAAAACAACAAGCGGGAAATGCCGGGAATCATTTGTTAAATCGACCAGGGAAAAGAACAGGAGGGATCAGCAAAATTTACTGTCAGCCCTCTGCCATTACCCACTGAGGAAGGAACCAGTCGGTTCCGAAATATTTGGGAAAATAACCTGGTGAGTGCAGTTTTAATCTTTTTACTTCTCGTATTGCATTTTGTAAGTGATTCTAAAATGTCCCATCTGTATTATATTATTCTTGTCTTATGTGTGTTGTAATGACATAAAACTAAACTGAACTGAATTGAACAGTCCTTTCAAAATATTAATTGCAGATTCTGTTGAACACACAGAAACGTGTGACAAAAGTCTCTAAATTGCAACTCTTGCAATGGTCTCAAATGTGAAGCTCATTGTGACTCGTGAGCAAATTTGTGGCTATACCGTACTTCATGTACTTCTCAATCACGAGTCTCGAGGACGAGATGGCCTAGCGCTTAAAGCCATAATGTGTGATTTGCTTTCCAAAAGCGTTTAAACGCAATCGCTCCGTGATCAAGTATAAATTCAGCTTAATGCCCCCGTCATTCCTTGGTTGAAACGCCCTGCCGCTTGCCGCTGTGTCCGTTCGTCTGTAATGCATGTGCGCCATGCTGCTCAGCTGCAAGCGGCCAGGTAGTATGAAACTAGAATTTTGTTAACCTGCGCGGTTCTCGACGCAAAGCGTCGGCCGCAATGCCCCCACCTTGACGCCCATCATTTTAATTGGTGCAATTTCACATGACCCAAAAATGATATTCACATTATTTGCCTAGAACTAATAAGGTGGCTGTTCCCACCAAATTTCATGAACCTTCAGCAGTCTATGGCGATTTGACCCCAGATGACCCCAAAATGACCTTGACACTTTTGCCTGGTTTCAGTGGTCGCCCCACAAAAATTTCATGAACCTGCGATAATCTATGGTAATTAGACCCCAGATGACTCCGAATGACCCCAAAATGACCTTGATATTTTTTGTCTCGCTAAGGTGGTTGTTCCCACCAAATTTCATGAACCTGCAACAATATATGGCAGTATATGGCAATATATTGACCCCGGATGACCTCAAAATGACCTTGCGATTACGGATATTTTGCGCTGAAAATGAAATCAGGTCAAGAACCTCTGGCTGGCTGTGCTACTTAGTACAAGGAACTTATACGATGTCCTCTTTCACAAACTGATACTATCTGTCCATCATATAAGACTGTTACTGCCAGTGATCGATTTTCGTATATTTTTTTGTGTAGCAAAGAATGCTACTCACTTTCAGATTTGAGTAGCAAGATTCCAAAATTGTGAGTAGCATTTTGCAACATGCTAATCCTGAATGTTCCATTTTCAGTTCAAGTCAGTGGCCAGTGATCGATTTTCGTCTTACTTAAGACTGTCCTTTTTCATATAACGCAGACAAAGTAGGGCCAAGCTAAATAGAAAAGGTCAAATTTTGGTAAAATATCTCTCTGTGTAATCCTAGATGTAAGTCCATTCGTCGAATTATGGAAATTGACCTCAATCAATGACGTCATGGACGTAGATGACCTGAATTAAGAAATATTGAGTTTTTGTACGTACAAAATATTTAATCTAAAATGTTTTACAATAATCAAAACAATAAAAAATATTAGTATTGTATAAATTAATTATTTAGTATTTTTAATGATCAACATTATGACAATATTAAGAAAATTAATAATAATTACGTAAATTTTTCCAATATGTCAGAGGTCAAAGTGTCCCAAAACTGCTCTCAAAAAACAGAAGTTAGAATGGCGATTGGTCTAGTGCCGTAGAGTCATATATGGGCACGTATTTTTCACTGAAATTTCTCCGTAATGAGAATTCGTTTTATTTTGTGAAGTAGCAGGATATATTAGGCCAAATAAAAAATAAAACATGTTTCACATCCCCTCCCGCTTTTTTGAGGTTTCTTCAATTTTTTTTTTTTTTGAAATTCAGTTATAACTTTTCAAAAAACATGTCTAGGAAGTAGAGATGCTTTCTATAGCCTTGCTAATATACAATAAACACTTTTATAAGGTTTTGCGATAGTTAGAGAGGGCCTATCTCTCAGAACAACAAATAAAAAGAGGCCTCCTCCTTTTTCCAGGCAATGTTGTATTCGCTAAAACAGCTCTAATTATGGGTATTTACACTGATTTTGCAATAAAAAATAAAAAGCCCCCTTTTCCTCCTTTTTTTCAAAAACCCGGACGTGAAACATGTTTTTATTTTACTTGGCCTTAATGACTTTCTCTGGAACACCTGTGGACTGTAGGCCTATGTGAGTATGAAAAAAACATCAACCGCCTGGAAATACACTATGTCAGTAAACTTATTGGCGAGCGGTCCGAATTTTGAGCCATACAAGTTTGCGTGGTGAACTAGTGCTACTCCTGCCAAGTTTCATCAGTGTAACTCGTACAGATCTCCAGATAATCTGTGCACAACAAGGTTATTCATGTTATTTTGCTTGATATGCATAAATTATGCAAATTAGGTACTTAATTACCATATTTTGTGACGAAAACCTGCTGAAATTTGGAGACCTCCAATTGCCACCCCTCCACCAAATTGCACATTAGCCACATACACGTACACTTTATAGGTATCCCAGGCAAACCTTAGTTAACACATTTACTAGTCAGCGAAATTCGCCGAGACCGGGGCCCAAACACAATGCATATTTACACAGAAATTTTAATTTTTTTCGAGAACAGGAAACCTACATTTATATGTTTTCTATAGTATACTTCACTGGACCCAATATGATTTTTTATGTTGATAATCAAGTTTAGAGGGATTTTGATAGCAGTTCCCTTAAGGTAGCTGTGTACTCTCATACATGTATGCGTGTAGTAAAAGTACCATAACTTTGTAATTATTCACGCAAGACATATAAAAGTATACATTTTTATAAAGGCAATGTAGTTTATATTATGAATCTTAATATAAATTTATACAGATTTGGTGTAAAAACAACAATTATGAAGAAAATCACAAAAATTTTTGTTCGGTAGGCCTACATCATAACAAAATCACACTCTTTCCAAAAATTTTTGTTTTGTTTTTTTCTTAATCTTGAGTCACCATTCCAAAAACGTTTTTTTAGTTTTTGATATTGGCCTTATTTTTGAGATATTGACCATATAAGGCATCAAAATGAACTTTTTAAAATTCACAAACGCCAGATTTGCACAAAATGATGCCTAAAATCGGAAATAGACAAAAATATAAAAAAATGAGAAAACCGTTTCTTAAGTCGATCATGCTTTTTATGATGAGCATAATTGCTTACCTATACATGTAGATGCTGTATTTATTGAGTTATCTTGTACCGTACCTAAATCATCATTTTACCGAGAAAATGAACATTGAAATAAAGGCCGTTGAAGTTTAAAGTGGTCACATTTTGCACTTTGATCGGAGCTCACAGGAGAATGCGGCAGTTCTTGTTTTTCTACCTTAAAGTACGTGAACATCGGGTAAATCCACAGCCCCTTGAGAAGTTTGGTCGAAATCTATTCATATCTTGATGTTTAAATCGGGGGAAAGAACTTGAAAAAATTCACATTTTATCAGCTAAAACGGAGCCATTTGACCGCTAGGTTTTATGAAATCAGTGCTTCCGTGGTGCTTCCATAAGATGCGCCACGCATGCAGATAAGCGTTAACGTATGCGTAGCGTATCTGTGCGTTAACATATTATGCGCGTCTACAAAACGCGATGCGTTGTTGCTGCCAGCGTATACCCGATGGTACAACAAAGATTTTCTTTCCTTTTAAATTGCGGAAACGAGTTAAATAGTGAAATAAAATCCATAAAATACGAGTAGTTGGAGTTAACAAATCTGGATTTTCTTTGCTTGTATTTATAAAAAACATAACAAAGTAAATACATTTCAAAAAAGCTCAATTTCGCGAAAGAAACAATGTCTAGAGTACACAGCCGCGTTAAAAAAAGCTGCTATCGCCATGAGACTAAGATCTAGAAACACCCCTTAATGCCGTTTTGGGGAATTTTGCTAGCAGAATCTTTATCTTTTTGATGAAAGTCAATCTTTGACAAGATGTAACTTTGTTCATGCATCATGTTTGTTACGGAAAGTGCTATGACAAAAATGTTTTCAGTTTTGGCTTTCTTTACTCAAGGGCTGTAATTTGACATGTAAAATGATGCAGTTTGATGGCATGGCAAATTTGAATTCACTAGCATACCTACACTTTACCAGCTCCAAGAAATTGCACTCGCAAGCTCGGACGGACAGACATGACAGATGGACGGACGGACGGACGGACAACAAGGAAACATATTAAATACCTCCGGTGGAGGCATAACCAGCATTAAAGTCAGGATCGGCAAGATGAATACATGGAATATGAAGTACGTATGTTGTTGTAATTTTAGGTAAGCTTAAACATGCAAAGTCATTGACAAATTATGAGCATAATTTATACGGTTTCGTAACACACAATAAAAAAAATGGAAATCCAAGACAATAAATGAAATCAACAGTTTACAACCTAATACACAACAAGCCAGCAGACACAAAAATAACTTACAAAAACATGAAACAAAGAGAGCTAAATCTTCGAATTTCCTGCTTTTTTTCAGACTTCCACACATGGATGACCTTTGCACCTTAGGTCAATAATTTAGAGGTCATCTACAGTAGCTTTAACAAAATGTTGTATATAAAGCTAAAATCAGAAAATTTAGCATGCTATGATTTCACCTATCATATTAATTATGAAATAATTTAAGAAAATTTAATTTAATTTGCAATTACACACTAAAAACAAAATTCACATTGTACAAATTTTTAACAACTTCCGGGTCAAGTTAGGTTGACCAAAAAACAACACCAGCTGGTTCCGGCTCAATGAACTGAGGCAAAACTATCCGGGAATTTCCCTTAAATTTACTGTAGACTTTGAGATGAAGAGTGTTAAACCATATAAGAGGAAGTAACCAGGTTGTCAAAAGGTATATTGGATGGACAGCTGAGACTGAACCATGTTTACAACCAAAAATATTGTTGATTCATGTTGATTTGGATGGATCTAGTCCGAATAATCAGACCCAGAACAAATTATTAATTTCTGACATTATCGTGTACTGGGTCTGAACTGTTTTCATTCGAAATCTTGATGGCAAATTGGACAATAGAAGCACATGGTCCTACTTCACAGTTTTTTAATCCCCTATTCATGTTGCGTGAATCACTGATTTAGTCTCTATTGTGGACCATCCTTTTGATACTTGAGTATTTGGACAAGCGGAACAGTTTTGACAGGCCCCTTTGTCTACCTCTCTGTTTGTAAACAAACGAGGAGGTCGAAATCGTCCTCCTCGCCGAATACGAAAGTCAGCGTAATAGTACGGCACTAGGATGGATCATGGGATTGATTGATTGACATGATCATGATGATTGATCTGTACTGTAAATGTAGTTCGCAAGGCAAACTTAAAAAAACCGGGCAAAACAGATGTGTCATTTATCGGTATGACATTTTCGTTATTGACGCTGTACTAGCAGAGCTAAGTACGGTATGGGCTCCTCGTACTACTGTAAATATAGTACATGTACTCCTCCCGGGTACTCCTAAAATGGCCACATTGCGTTAATGAATATTTGTTCCGTACTCCTGGGCTCCAACGTGGGCGTCACAATGATAGTCTCCTACACAACCAGATTGTGTCGGTCTGATGCTCGTACATCCTAATAACAAACCCGTGATAGCCACATTATACAGTCTGGCCTGAGACTAATTTTATACATATGCGATGATGTATCCGCCTTGTTAGAGCCGGCATTTTGACATGTGCGTTCTGCTCATGAGAAAAAATTTCGATAAGGCCCATGAAAGTCAATTCCGAGTTTATCGTCCCTTTTTTTTCCCAGGTTGGTGAGGTGACTTTTTCATTTTTCATAATTTCATCAGATTTCATTATTGACCTAAAGTGCGTGTTGATTTAAAGCCCCACTCATGTATGTTATTTATAAACATGTTATTTATAAACATGTTTTTATATGGGTAGGGACTAGAAAAGAGCCTAGTTTTGGTTCCAAGTTATAAATTTATATGTTTTACAAACAAAAATATATGTTTCCAATTGCTAAAACTGGTGAAAACACTGATACTTTGAAAATAATGAATTATTTTGGCATTTTTGAAAATTTGAAGCGGGTGTTTTTGGTATCCAAAAAGTGACGCGGGCGGGGGACGATAAACTCGGAATCGACTTTCACGCACCTAACGGGGGGTCATACATTTCAATTTTTTATTAATGAAGTTACATGTTGTTTTGAGGAATAACGTGCAGGAAGTTTTGAGTTTTATTTCAACTGGTGGTGTAGAGAGGTGAGTGAATTTGTGATTAGATTTTTTTGTTTCAACGATCTGATAGTAGGATACGAGGTTTAAAAGGTCTTACACATCATCTAGAAACGCTTCATTTGCTGGTATCGTTTCAGGCGGTCTTGGTACGAGTAAGGATTAGTGACATGACAATAAAAGTTATCGAATTCAACATATCTTGCATAATTATAATGGCTCACTTCAGTACTAAACAATTATGATTTAGTTTATTGATCGCGAAAGCCTGAGTAAAAAAATCTGACTATGTACATTGGATTTTAAGCAGAACTTAAATCATACTTGTTTATCAATCCAATTTAACCGCAAGCACTAAGCATGGTAGTACATGACACGCGAAATGTACGTCCATGCACCACTGAGAGTTTAACTTCAGTTTCACACCACCACAAACATGCCACAAATTCCATAGATTTATTTATTTATTTATTTCAACTTTCTTTATACAGGGTAGCTCCTTCAGTGTAAAAGCACTGCTATTCTTAGAGGCCCTGTGACATACAGGGTGTAATTTACATTGATATTACATAAATATTACAAGAAAAATATACATGTACAATATACTATTATAATGAAATGAAATATAATATAATCAAGAAAATTAATACAAAAGTAAAAAGTAAAAATCAATGAACAGTGGGGTTTGTGAGAGCTCTTGATTTAAATTCACTTAGGGTCAAGGAAATATAATTAGTGCGAGTGTCAACATCAACAGAACTATTCTACAGATTTGCTGCTCTCGTCTGAAACAATCTCTTACCAGAGTTATTGTTAAATTGAGGAACAACAAGTGAATTGGAGGAAGTACCTCTTGTGACATGATCATGAGTGGATTTGGTAAATGAAAATTTGGAACAAAGATAATCAGGAGCTCTACCAGTAAGGCATTTATATAACATAATAAGAATATGGTTATCCCACCTATTATCTAGTTTGAGCCACTTGAGAGAAGACATCATCGAATCAATATTAGTTCTGATATCAGCAGAAAGAATAATTCTAGCAAGGTTGTTCAAGAGAATTTGTAACTTGCTTGAAAGAGTGAGTGAACAGTTGCTGTGATTGTTGTGTACGATGTAGTTAATGGTGTTCCTGAGCAGCTTGTTAAAGCCATTGGCAATATGTACGCAAAGACAAAAGCAAAAGTGATTTCACCTGATGGAGAAACAGACCTCTTCGAAATACTAGCCGGTGTACTGCAGGGCGACACTCTTGCTCCATATTTATTTGTAGTGGTACTGGATTACGCCCTGAGAACAGCAATAGAGGGCAAGGAAGAGGAACTTGGATTCCAACTGGAAAGAAGAAAAAGTAGGCGAATTGGTCCAGACCCATTCCATGTCAACTCCAGGGATGTGCACCGCAGCACCTCTTCAATTTTTTTCTTTTTCTGTGTGGTGGTAGATATTGATGAGAAAGTAAAATCCCGAAAATTTGAGCTTCATACTCCAAATTTAGGGGGGTCAGCGTAAAAAATGTGTCGCAATGCGAAAGACAACGTTTGGAGGTCCATTAATGTATAAAGGAACCTTTTACAACTTTGAAAAGTATGTATCCTGGGGTACTTATTTGTGTAGAATTCAAATCTGGCATCAGAAAACTTGTAACTCCTTTACTTTAAAAGATATAGGGCCCTCAAATGCAACTTCGTCCATCCAGGACCAACTTTGGGGGGTCAGAACTCCAAAAGTAAAAATAATTTTATTGTCCATTTTTTTGCCAGTCAGAGCCCTTTGGTACATGTAGGACATTACTCTTATCCAATATTGAGCCTATTAGAATACTTTTAGCTGAGATATTACCTATGCAAAACCCCAATTGTACATTTTTTGTACATTTTGACCCCCCTGAAAACCAATGTCAGACATTTTGATCCACCATCAACTTCAGGTATGTTGAAGATATGTCCTTGGACAACATTTCTGAAAGATATTGGCTTTGGGACTCGATGGCTTCAGCACATCAGGTAGGTTTGCATTCTCCATAGTGTGTACAACTCTATGGAGAATGCAAACCTAAGTGATGTGCTGAAGCAAAGAGCTGTATGGCGACCTTCCAAATTAGTTATCGGACAAGATCAGAGAGAGAAGGACTCGGTTTGCTGGTCACTGCTATAGAAGCAAGACGGAACCTGTATCTCAACTGGTGCACTGGATTCCGAAGCATGGGAAAAGGAAACAAGGAAGGCCTGCCCTGACATATGTCGACATTTTGAAACAAGACACCGGACTTGAAACAACTGACATGACAACAGCAATGCAAGACAGAAAGATATGGAGGGCCATCACAGTTCGAGGACACCACTCGACATAGGCAGGCAGGTAGGCAGTTAATGGTAATGGAACATGCCCAGAAGATTTAAACAATAGCGAGATCTGGGCCACCAATCACAAGCTAGATCCACGTAAAGATGCATGACATCATGGCCAATTTTGGTTAGTACAGAAATTGGCCTAACTCTCCATATAGAGTCCTGTGTTAAGAATCTTAACCGTAAGTAACCCAAAGTAAGTAGTCCACTTGGGAAGCTAACAAACAGAGGGAGTATATGGTGAATGAAAATATGTGAAAATCTATCAATTACACATAAATTAATACAAATCAGCGTTTTATGTTAATGTAAAATGGGCAAGTGGACTACTGAGAAGTCTAGGCCAAAGGAGGCATTTTTGAAAATTGAGTTACTGTAATTATTACATGTACATACAATAGGTTATCATTTTTGAAAACACCAATGTCTATTTTCTTATGTATTTTATTGTTTTTGACTCCATATTTTTACCTTTCAAATTTGCCGCCTTTGGCCCCCGTGGACCAGATTGTGTCACATATTGCCATTTAGGCCTATGGGTGGGGGGAGGTCAGACCCCCTACGCAGTAAGGCCCCTGACCATTTTTAGGCTACTTTTTACATGTAATTTGATCTCTCTTTCTCTGAAATACAAGATTCAGATGGATAGATCAGCATAATTATCTTTACCAGCGTATACTAAGCCAGCTAGCTATTCCAGTTAAAATCCATGCACCTCTATGGAAGATATAACCTTAATCTTCCACAGAGGTGGTATAGATTTCAAATGGTCACCCATTCATTTGAAATTCACACCCCCTGTGTGGATGATACGGTCATATCTTCCATAGGCGTTGTATGGATTTGAACTGAATTAACCCAATCTTTCTCTCTTTTTTGTCTTCCATAGAGTGCCTTCTGTCTTGATGAACCTGTATTGTGTAAAGTGATGCTACCAAACTTAGCTCGAGATACTCTAGCTAAAATACAGGTTTACATTTACTATCTTACATTATCTTGCTGTATTTCAGCTAGAGCTCCAAACGACAAGCTTCCGGGTTTTTTGGAGAACAATACTGTTACGTAAGATGAAGAAGAAACCCGCCTCGAGCCCGCCCTACTCATTATTTCATTGTACTTATTGCAATTTGCCTCCACACATTACTTAATCAACACAAAGCTTTTGTGAGGATTAGTGAGTGGATAAGAAATTGACAGTGGAAGATACGAAGGACACGCCGATTGTTAGTTGTCAATCATGAATTGCCGCAACGTATTAATATTTTACTGCATGGCATTCCGCAAAACACCAAGACAAATTATGCCGTATTTTTCCAAAGATCATCTCATATGAAGTAAGCTGAATGCGATCTGTTCTTTTGTAACATTCCGATCGCTTTTGATCACCTATTATCGGCGAATTTGCTTGAAAACACGTGAGTTCATGTTGTGTAAACATAATTAGCATAGACACAAATGAAATTACGATGCAATACAATGCAATTTGAATGCGCAGCAGATCTATAGAAATAACGTTGCCCGGTTTTATGCAGAATTAGACCCTGTCTGACCAAACTTATAACAGCACACAATTGAATTTGGTATGATCACTGATCAGTGAGAGTCTCAATTTCAAATCATGGCTACTCCGTCAAAAGGTGATAGAAACACTTCACAAGCAGATGAAGACAGGTTTACATCAGAAGTGAATGGTACTTCTGCTAACAAAACTGAATTGTCTTCCAAACAAGTGCCAGATTCATCAAAGACTTCAAAGTCGTCTTCTGTAATGGGTTTGACTGAAGCACTAGGATCAATTACTAGACTTGTATCATCTGACAGAAAGAAGACAGCGTCATCGGATTCTGTCAAAGCTGTGGATTCACATGCTGGTGGCAGGAGAGATGAACACAATAACAATGATCAAGGTTTGTAAATCATGAAATTTATGTAAATATTTTATCGGCTTGTGTACCCTGTAAATACATAATTTTTCAAAATATGAAATTAAAAACATGTGTAGCCTACATTGTTAATGGGCTGGGCACTTTGTGATCATTTGAGCTTTCTTTCAGATTCTTGCAGAAACAGAATTCAGATTCTGGGATTAGAAGGTCATTTGAAAATAGTAAATAAATTTAAAATGATCATTGGTAAGAATATTTTCATGAGGTGAAATATGGACTGTTCCATTCAACGAGGCTTTGTCAAGTTGAATGCAACAGTTGATATTTCACCCAATGAAAATAGTCTTTCCATAATTGAACAAATTATAAGATTATTCTATATTTATTTAATAAAACTCGTATAAATTCATTTTCTTTCACATAATTTTTTAAATCACCATAGCCCTAGAACTCTGACCATAGTATCCGTTTTTACTTCTACTAGGGCCAGAGGCACTTACATTGAAAAATTTGTTGGGCATGCTTGAACGATCCAGTACAAAAAATGAAAGCATTTCAATGCTTGATTGAACCAATACAAATGTGTGTCAAGTCCCTAATTAACATGATAAAACCCACTTGAGAACACACAATCGCCGCTCATTTCTAAAGATGCATTTATACTCAATCGCTTTTGCAGAAACCTGAATCGCACGCATGATCAGTGTACTAAATCGCAGTCGTATTTGCCTGCTGAGCATGCGCATGATTCGCTGTTTTTCAAAAGCGACACGTAGGCCTATATTGACATCCTCTGTTGGTCAACCTTCTCTAGAATTGCACACATAACTTGTGCAGTTAACGACAATGATTTAGTCTGATGATGAGTAACCCATGGGTAAAAACACAGCTTTACACAATGACTAATTTACATAGGCACAAAAGACCATGTTCACGTACCGTTACTCAGCCAAACATGGCAGAGTAGGTACCGGATGTTCCTATTAGCCAGGTTAAGGCACCATAAAGGGGTATAAATGACCTCATAAATAGCGGACTCGTTCAGACGTGTTGTTGGCTCAAGACGACATATTTAATAGACGCTGTGCGCATGCGTAATATCTTCAGGGCGCATATCACTAAATGTAATATCCTATAACATCTCCCTCTTTTATAATGATGAAGCTCATCAGCTGTGAATAAAATAAAATTTTATCTGAACAACCAAAGGATGCTTGTTTTTGCATTATTTTGAGTGCAATTTCTTCAAACAACTTATGCTAATAAACGTGGTTTCCAAACAATTTGCTTTAAACCTGTACATCCTTCTTCTTTCCTTTCTTTTGAATAAACAAAATTTTGGAACTTTTCCTTGAGGGAGCATTTTAATCATAAGCTATGACTATCTGTCATGCTGAAAGTGATTAATATTTAGTGTCCATATCACAGTTCAATATAAGCTATGACAATCTGTCATGCTGCAAGTGATTAATTAAGTGTCCATATCACAGTTCAATAGAAGTGTTCATTAATAATGTCTATTTCTCATTTCAGTTTGATGCTCGAGCTTTAGTAATGCTCTCAAGTCTTTTCTGATGATTATTGTCCAATATCAATTCAATCGCTGGCCGTTTTATATTAACAAACAGGTTAACATTTGCTTTTGTGCAATTTTGCTAAAAGCTCAAACTTTTAAGAGACTAAAAAAATTTTTTAGCCGAAAATTGAAACTACACCAAAATTTTCAAAATCCAAGATTAATACTTGCGAGTCAGACTGACCAGATCTGTGTGATGTACTTTGCGTGTATAGGTGCAATATTCACATTCACCCGGAATTTGTTGTGATGTAATTACAACAATAAATGTTGCCATTTTCTTATGCCAAACATTAATTTTGGAACTTTTGGTTTGATTTGGTTTCTTGCTAACTGCAAGATAATGCTCTGAAAACATTCAAATCATGAAATTGTCCAAAACTTTAACTTTTGTGCATGAACATAACTAGGCAGTTTGGAAAACTTCCTTGATTTGTATGCTTAACAATGAACTAAAAAAGTAATGCCAAAACACATGCAAAACTCTAAATTCTAAACTAGCATAAAATACATGTATGCTAAATACTTGTGGTCAAAAATCAATTGTCAGTGTCAAGTTCTCAGTTTCTTCTTTCTTCACATACTAGTTCACATAGTCCTTGTATCTTGTAGGTGGTTTAATTCTGGTTCTGGTTGACTTTCTTGGTGATGCTGGTTTCTCTGGTAACTTGATTGGAGTTGGTGCTTTGTTGTCTGTTCTGGGTGTGCTAACCATTGCTGATGGTGTTTTCTCTGGAACCTTTTCTGCAGCTGGCGGTATTGGTCTACTTGCAGCAGATGATTCTTGCGTTTTCTTTGTGCGTTTCTCTGCTGGTGTTGTGTTTACTTTAACTGCAGGTGGTGGAGGTGACAAATCTTATGGAATAAGTGGTTGACTGTCTTGTTCTTGCGCTGTCGAGAAATTTCCTGTTTCACGATACCTGTGCCCTTCTTCGCTTTCTACAAGGTAGGATCTCGGTCCAACTTTTGCTACGCATTTTGCTAAACTCCATTCACTGTGGTGCTTGTTTGGTTGCATTCTGACTTGTTGACCTATTTCTAGTTCGGGTAGCGGTTGCGTTCCTTTGTCATACTGGACTTTCGCTTGTTGCTTTCTGAGTTTGATTTCTTTCGAACTCCTTTACAACTTGTGGTTGTAGTAATCCTTGCGTGTTGGAAGTAAGGTATTTGTCCTTCGCGACATGAGCTTCTGTACAGGACTGCTGTGTGTTTCTCCAGCACTTGGTGTGTTTCTCCAATCCAGTATTGCTAGATAGAGATCTTGTCCTGAACTTGTAGTCTTCTTGATCATCTTCTTTGCAATCTTTACAGCCGCTTCTGCTTTGCCATTTGCCCTACTATGATACGGTGAAGATGTTATATGTTCAAATTCCCATTGTCTTGTGAAATCCTCGTAATCCTGCGCCACAAATTGTGGTCCGTTGTCTGTTATGACCTTGTCTGGGACACCGTGTCGCGCAAAATGAGCCTTGGTCATTTCTATGATTATTTCTGATGTACATGTAGTTTCTAGGTGGTCTAGCTCCCAAAAGTCGCTAAAGTGGTCTACTGTAATCAGGTACTCTGCTCCTCTGTATGAGAAAAGGTCCTGTGATACAAGACACCATGGTCTACTGGGTATCTCATAAGACATCATTGGTTCAGATTTCTGTTTGTCTTGGTAGGTGTTACAAGCACTGCATTTGGCTATCATGTCTTTGATTTGTCCTGCCATTCCTGGCCAGTATAATACATCTCTTGCTCTTCGCAGTGTTGCTTCAATTCCTAAGTGGCTGGTGTGTAGCTTTCTCAGCATATTTGGCTGAAGTGCTTTGGGGACTATGACTTGCATCCCTCTGTATAGTATTCCATTCTGCAATGTGATATCTTCTTTGCAGCTGTAGTATTCTCTGACATTTGCTGGCACTTTGTTTCTATCTTCTGGCCATCCTTGGAGCACAACAGTCTTCAATGTCTGCAGTGTTGTGTCTGTCTGTGTTTCTTTCTGTATCTGTAAACTGGTTGCATCAGACACTCTCAGGTACTCCATCTGGTTGATTGCTTCAATGTCTTCATACAGGTGCTGCTCTTGCCTTATCTTGAAAATCTGGTACTCTGGAATCTTCTCCTGAGGCTCTGTTGTCGGGTACGCTCGACTCAGCCAGTCAGCTATGTGCATTTCAGGTCCTCGCAGGTACTCTACTTGTACGGCGTATCGCTGCAGTCTCAACAACATTCGTTGCAGTCGCTTAGGTGCTTTGTGCATAGGCTTTCTAAAGATTGGAACAAGTGGCTTGTGATCGGAATGGACGGTTACGAGATCTCTGCCGTGCAGGTATTGATCAAACCTCTCACATGCAAACACGATGGCTAAGCACTCTTTCTCTATCTGTGCATAGTTGCATTCTGCTGCTCTCAATGCTCGTGATGCAAAAGCCACAGGCTGACCATGCTGAAGCAGTGTTGCACCAAGGCCACCTTCTGATGCGTCGCACTGTATTGTGACTTCCTCGTTGACATTGTAGTACTTCAGTACTGGAGCTTGTGTAAGAAGGTGCTTGATTTCTTCTAGTGCTTTCTCATGATGATCTAGCCATTCCCAATGTGCATCTTTGTCTGTCAGTCTTCTCAAAGGCTCTGCTATCTGTGACAATCTTGGCAGAAATTTGGAGATGTATGTTACACTTCCAATCAGTCTCTGTACTGCTAGCTTGTTGTCCGGACGTGGCAAGTCCAGGATTCCTTGTATCTTCTCTGGACTAGGCTTCAAGCCTTCAGCTGTGATCAAATGTCCCATATAAGACACCGATTTCATGCGGAGTCTTAGTTTATTTCTGTTGATCTTCAGGTTGACCTTTCTGGCTCTTTCCAAGAACTTGATGAGATTTCTATCATGATCTTGTTCTGCCTCTTAGTCTGTGCTTCCACTTCCATATATCAGGTAGTCATCAGCAATAACCTCCACTCCAGGAAGATCTTCAGCTATCTCGTGCTGTCTGCGCTGAAATTCCTCAGGGGCTGTTGCAATTCCAAATGGCATACGCAGCCACCGATATCTTCCGAAGGGCGTTCCAAACGTGGTTAGGAGACTACTCTCTTTGTCTAACTTGACTTGCCAGAAGCCATCTTTGGCGTCCAAGACACTGAAGATTCTTGCTTTTGCTAACTTGGGCAATACATCCTCAATTGTAGGCATCATGTAGTGGGGGCGTTTAATGGCTTTGTTCAACGGTTTCGGATCTAGGCATATCCGCAATTTCCCCGGCTTCCTGACGATGACCATATTGCTGATCCAGTCTGTCGGTTCAGTCACTTTAGCTATGATCTGTCTTTCTTCAAGATCTTGTAGTTTGGACTTGAGTTCTGGCTTAATTGCGACAGCTACTTTCCTTGGTTGATTCTTTGTAGGCGGTACTGTCTTGTCTATTGCTATGTGGTATTCCCCAGGGAGACTTCCTAGGCCCTCAAACACATCTTTGTAGCTTTCTACTGTGTTTTCTACTGTCATTTCATTGCTGCTAATGTTGTCTACATTCACTGTAATTAGTCCCAACATGTCACAGGTATCTGCTGATAGTAATGGCTGCTGGTGCGCCTCAACTATTTCAAAGTCTAACTTTAGCCGATGCTCCTTGTATTTACAGCTAAATGTGCGTTTTCCTATCGGTATTATGCATGCCCTGACCGAAATTTGACACAATTTTGACATATGTCAAAATCATGTCAAACAAAAACGATAAGAATTGGGACATTTATTTGACACAAATTTGACATAAATTTGACATATGTCAAATTTGTATCAAAAATTTGACATATTTTTGACATAGTTCTATGTCAAAAGTGTGTCAAATCACATTTGTGTCAAAATCATGTCAAATATTATTTTGTGTCAAAATTATGTCAAACAGGATCATATTTGACATACTTTTGATATGTCAAATATGTGTCAAAATATATTTGATACATATTTGACATAGTACTTGGTTATGTTAAAATTGTATCAAATCGTGATCAAATTTGACACACTGATGTGAATGCAGTGGTGGAGCTGCAGTTTAGGTGAGCCAGCACAGGGAATCCTTTTCTACCCTGTTGCCCAGGTGCATGCACAGCTTCCAGTCAGTGCCAAGTTATTGGAAATCCCACTTGAGGGCAAAAAAATGCCACCAAATATTCAGATTTGTGCAAAATTGTGTCAAACAGGATCATATTTGACATACTTTTGATATGTCAAATTTGTGTCAAAATAAATTTGATACATATTTGACATAGTTCTTGGTTATGTCGAAAGTATGCCAGAATGTGATCACATGGCTGCACCACAAAGGTGAGGGGCACGGAGGGGCTTAATTTTCCATTAAGCTTAAGTTTTGCCCAATGAAAACCAAAAATCACTGAAAATATTGATGAAAACATTATATTAATGACAGAATTGGATGCTTTACGCCCAATATTTATTGATATACTATTTACCCGACTACCTCTCAACCAATATTTTTAAACTTGTAGCTTGACCTGTAAAATATTTTAATAGTAATTTAATACCAAATGAAAATTCAAATACGGTATGTAAAAACAAACACATGTGACCTTAATACAGATTATTTCACATAAAGTTGTTGTGACCTTAATACAGATTATTTCACATAAAGTTGTTGATCGGTCGGAAAGAGCAATCTGACTTTTTTTGGGGCCAAATAGTGAGAAAAATAGTCTTAAGTTTGCCACTCATGTATTCTAAACAATAATTAGTACGACACATAATTAGTCGCCACAATGCGAAGTTTTGACGGATCCATTTGAAATCATGAATCAGAAAAATGGTCTTTAAAGTTAAGTTTTATGTGCATGATCCAGATCTGCATGATCTTTAACAGTCCGAGTCAAAATTAGCAAGGTTCTTTTTCACATTCTTCTTTGCGTAAAATCTGAATTCTGAACTCCTCATTTTGCATGACTGATATGTACAGCATTTTCTTCTTGATGAGTTGCCATTGATGAGTTGCTATTCCTGCCGCATTCGGATCCCTTTTCAGCAGCATCTGAAAGCAAATTGTACATAAAGTTACAAATTAAATAAGCTTACACATTTGGTAGTTTTCTGAAACAACTGAAAAAATATTTGGTGTCATCAAGAAATTCATGATCATCAAGAGTATATGGTTGGGCAGGTATTTCCACTATTGTTTTTAGAAATTGGAAGTCGTTAGGGAAGACGCCGCGCATGGGAATTTTTTAGTTCTCGGTTGTCGCCGTATCATTTATCAAAAATCTCAAGCATGCCTAGTTCTCAAGTAACGTAACTATTTCTATTAGGCAAACCTTAGTTAACACATTTGCTATACTCATGCAGCCAAATTGGTCCAAAAATACAATTTTACATACAGCACGGGTATAGAAAATTAAAAGAAAAGATTTTTCAAGGAAACCTGCATAAATATATACGGTGTATACGCGTACCGTGCCGTAATACTTCAATGAATAACAATGTAATGTACTTATCTTACCATTGCTAATTAATATTTATCAGTCCATATGAAACAAGTTTGGTAAATTAGGTAGTGTCATTCAGTTTACGCTTTCTCAGATTAGGTGTCCATTTTCTATCTTGCTCCATCACTTGCAAGACATTTTGATATAAATGTTCCTCAAGGGCTCTATCTGGGCAGCAGCCAGGAAATCTGCATTGAGTTTCGATCACGCCATGTTCTGCTGCATCATTTACCACATTGACGGCTCTTTGGCTCTTTTGGAACTTTGGCTCTTCGGGAATTTTCCAAAGCCTGCGCTAGGATTGTCCAAACTGTAGTATCAAAATCTCTAATGCAGAATCAAATTGAACATCTTCTACAAGGCACTGTGACAAAGCACCAGCAGCTACCCAAGATATGTGAATTTGTTGTATTTGTAAATTTGCAACAATAATCTACAGTTCCTGGTGGATGACATATGCAGTACGTGTTGCTTCTGACGTGCCATGGAACAATCTCCAGTTATACAAGCGCCTCCGATATCAATTCGTGTTGCAACAAGTGCACGCAAAGCCCTGAACAGACATCTGTAGTATCTCACCAAAGAGATGGCACCGCTTGCTCTCTTCAGTGGAAAGGTACCAGTACAAGAGAGACAGGCTTTAGCGAGAAGGCTACTTGTTCAAAGTTGAATCTGATGCAGCAGTACTAAAGCCATGTGTTCCCTGACCCTGAGAATATCACCCAGTCAAGAGTCCTAGCTGGTTTTGCAGTCAAGGACTTGTGGTTCACTATGAACATCCTGCAGATCAATGACAAATTCCTAGCAGACAATGTTGACACTTGGCCGGAGTCCTCAGCTTATCTGCAATCTCTTAGCAATGTTAGAGCCGTCAATGTGATAAATGATGAAGCAGAACATGGCGTGAAACTCAGTGCAGATTTCCTGGCTGCTGCCCAGATAGGGCACTTGAGGAACATTTATATCAAAATGTCTTGCAAGTGGTGGAGCAAGATAGAAAATGGACACCTAAGGGGTGGTGCAATAATTATGTGTACCCGGGGAATTATAGGGGGGCAAAGATTTTTGGTAGGCCAAAAGGGGGGGCAAGCATTTTTTGGCAGGTCGAAAGGGGGGTCAAGCGATTTTGGCAGGTCGAAGGGGGGGGGCAAGCAATTTTTGGCACAGATATTTTGGGCACCGTTTCTATATTACGCCCTAAAAAGGTGTAGGAAAACATTACGAACATGTTCAAATATGCAAAATTTCCTGCTCACTTTCTTTCGCATTATATGTTAAGACAATTTAAGGTTTTAAATTGGGTTCCCAAAATCTTGTATGTGTAAGGGGGGGGGCAAAGATTTTTGGCACGTCAAAAGGGGGGGCAAAGGTTTTTGGCACGGCCAAAGGGGGGGGCAAGCGATTTTTGGCAGACCATTTTGAGAATTCACCCCCGGTACACGTAATTATTGCACCACCCCTAACCTGAGAAAGCGTAAACTGAATGATACAACCTAATTTACCAAACTTGTAATTGTATCATATATGGACTGATAAATAAAAAGCAATGGTAAAACTAAAAGTACATTTATTACATTGTTATTCATAAGGCAGCCACAGTGATGTGCAGTATAACGTAATGAAAACTAAATAGCTGCCTGATTTATTTGTCATTAAGTTAAAAACACCTACCATATGCACAAACTTCAAGCTTGTAGTGCGCGATGGACCCATTTTCCATGCAGAAACGGCTGTAAATAGAGAAACATGCACATGGCAGCTATTATTATAACGTCAAATATGTCTGAAAATAGCTGCCTTTGTGATTAGTTCAAATGGATTTGCATTTTATTGAGTATTGTCTGAGATTTGAAGTACTATAAAAACTTTCACTAAAGGCAGCTATTAATGTGTGTGTATAACTGTATACATAATACAATAGCTGCCGGCCGGACTTTAGCTGCCGGTTGCCTCTGTCCGAACTTTAAACTCACGTGGACCCCCTTCCCGACCTCCGATTGAATTTAAATTTGGAGGGGATGATTTTCTAGTTAAATGGTACAGTTTGACACTAGGAGCAAAAAATATGGTTGAAATGAGGGGCACTTGATGCACCCTAACTGGTACAGACTACAGTGATACATGTAGTGATGTACTGTAGTCATTGTGTAGTAGAAGTATAGGTAAGCTTAAAATACATTTTTTAATTTTCAAAAATGTTGACTGTATACTTACCATGTGCTTTATCCAGTACATACAGCATGCGATGATGCAGTTTAGTCTTAAATTGATTGGTACTCAGTAGCAGCATGAACAGCCAAAACTAAAATCTTACTCCATTGTCCCACCATGCTGCATGCATTCATGATTCACGTCACACTGCAGTGCAGTACGTCATAAGATTCGTTTACTATACTATAATAGCTCAAGCCTGTCCACCGAATCACACATTGTATATAATGTTCATGACTAGATGATATTGATGCATTCCTCCGTTGGCATGACAGACTGGCTTTAAGCTTTTAAAACGAAAATTGAACCGTTAAAATTCAAATCCACCACCACAAGCTGCCATTTTCTTTTTCTTCTTCTGATAGGAAGTTCCTCCTTTATGTAGGAGCACCGAAACAAGAAATTCCCTTGGTTTAATGGTTAGCTGCAGGGCATTAGCCCAGTGCATTAATGCCCTGTTAGTAATAGGGGCTGTCATTTTTTTTTCCTAATGGGGGTGGGGTCGTGAAAATACTGGGGGGGGGGGGTCATAATGTTTATGCCAAAATGGGAGGGGGTCATAATTTATTTACACCAAAAACCGGGACCAAAAATAGGAGTTAATTAAAATATTTATCATGAAGAGCGCAAAATTTTGTCCATGTTCCGCTCCCTTTCCTGACACTTACTATAAACGTTTTTGCACGCTTCACCCCTTAGTTCAAACAATGGATTGAGTCTGCGTGGGCAGAAGGGGGGGGGGTCATATAAATTTTCACCACGAGATTGTAAAAATTCTGATAGCACATCACTCAGCAAGACGG
This sequence comes from Amphiura filiformis, assembly GCF_039555335.1. NCBI lineage: Eukaryota > Metazoa > Echinodermata > Ophiuroidea > Amphilepidida > Amphiuridae > Amphiura > Amphiura filiformis. The sequence goes on along the minus strand of NC_092634.1, from coordinate 18,875,563 downwards.
CTCTTAGGAATGATCCGTTTTTCATCTCGAGCTTATAGCTATAAACTAGTAATTCCATCCTTAAAAATTATGTAAATCATAATGAGTAGGCCCGGCCAGCTCTTCCGATGATCAATGCCTCAAAGCAACTTAATGCATGAGACTTCCTGGAGCTGGTCCCTACACGGTCCCTGCCTGACGGGGGGAAACTTTATAAGTGAAGGTATGTGCCTACTGGCATCACGAAGTAGGGGCCTATCGGTACAAAATATTGGGGGCAGGGGTCATTGGGTATAGATATCAAATAAGGGGTTATTGGGTAGAAAAAAATAAAAAAATTGAGCAAAATTCTATTTCTTGTTCAAAATTTTCCAAATTTCAATACAAATTTGCTGAAATAAGAGAATTTGAAAGTTGCTGCATTATTTTGTGGCATTTTGGTGATACCATTCTAGAAAAAGGGGGTCATTGGGTAGTCAAAAAGAGGGTCATCGGGTATGACTTTTTCAAAAAAAGGGGTCGATGATCGGGTATACATGTAGTAGACTTCAAAAGAGGGGCCTATTGACAGGCACATAATACTGTCACTTCTAAAGTTGAGTGCCCCCCGGCCTGGACACACCAGAAGCATACTGACCGGGGACAGGAGGAAGGGGGAACAAGTTTGCTCCATCTGGCTCGAAATACTGGGACAAAATTGCAATGACCAAAAATCGTAATTACTTTGATCTGGCTGCCTCAAAAATGGAGCAAAATCCTGTTTCTTGTTCAAAATTTTCCAAATTTCAATACAAATTTGCTGAAATAAGAGAATTTGAAAGTTGCTGCATTATGTTATGGCATTTTAGTGATACCATTCTAGAAAAAGGGGGTCATTGGGTAGTCGCAACTAAAAAGGGGTCATTGGGTAGCCGCACCTAAAAAGAGGGGTATGACTTTTTGAAAAAAGGAGTCATCGGGTATAGTCAACTTCAAAAGAGGGGCCTATTGACAGGCACATACTATCACTTCTAAAGTTGAGTGCCCCCGGCCTGGACACACCAGAAGCATTGGGCACACACTGGGTCACATAATTTAATTTATACAAAAAAACATTAAGAGTCCCACGTTACATCGCATGGTAAAAAGTGAAAAGAAACTGAACAAAAGGTGTTGTTCAACGATGTTTTAATATAAAATAATTCACTGACGTTGTTGAACAACACCTTTTTGTTCAGTTTCTTTTAACATTATACAAAGCCTTATATCATGTCAGATCTTGATCTTATGTCTTGATATGTAGTTTCAATAAACCATGATAAACAGTGAATATTCTATGCGGTCATTAAATTCATATTCTCTACTGATCATGATGTTTGATTCTAAAAATTCAATGATGCTAAAAAAAGATAAAACAGTGTTTCATTTTACAATGTACATGCATTTGGTCAGTAAAATGTATAAGTTGGATTTGACACAATTTTGACACAATGAAATTATCAACAAAATGGCTAAGTAAAATTTGACACAAATTTGACACAATGAAATTATCATGAAAATGACTAAGTAAAATTTGACACCAATTTGACATACAAAAAAATTTTCTGAGTTGGATTTGACATAATTTTGACACACTGAAATTATCAGGAAAATGACTAAGTAAATTTTGACACAAATTTGACATACAAAAAAATTTTTAAGTCAAATTTGACACAGATTTGACACAATTTTGACACAAATTTGACCTCATACTTTTCATTTGAGAATCTAAGTTAAATTTGACATAGTTTTGACATACTTCAATTTTTTGACACATATTTGATACAATCAAATATATGTCAAAATCTATTTGACATAGTTTTGATATATCAAATTTGTATCAACATGCCATTTAACATATTTTTGATATACTTTTGATATATATTTGACATAAAAATTTCTGCGTGGGTGACCCGTCATAGAAGACAAGCTGCGAATTGGATGTCTTCAACTTTGGCTCTCCATCTTGTAGGATTTGACAGCATGTATCGTAGCTCATAACGTTGCAATCTGTTCCGCAATCCAATCTACAACTGGTGTCTTCTCCATCCAATTGCAGTGTTACGGACCACCGTCTTCGCTTTCTGCCTGTGCTATTTACTGTTCCTACTTGCTTAATTTCACGGATCATGAAGCAGTCTTCATCTGAAAAACTTGTTGTACTCTGATCATCTTCGTCTCGTACTTCCTCAATTTGTCTGACTTTCTTTTGCAGGCAAACTTTGGCGAAATGATGCAATCTCTTGTAGTTGCTGCATTTCTTATCGTATGCTGGACAGTTATCTCGTCCTCTTGCGTGGTGACCGCCGCAAAAGAAGCATGCGTCATCTGTCTTTCTGTGAGGTTGTTCTTCTCTCTTCTTTGCGTTACCAGTACTACCAGTCTTTCGTTGAGTGTTGCTTGAATAATTCTTCTTGCCTTCTCTTGGCCTGTATTGCGTTTTCTTCTTTCGCGCGAAGTTTATTTCCTTTTCCTCGCTTCCGGCAACTACTTTTAGTTGACGATTAGTGCTTTCGCTGATTTGCAATGCCTCTGTGGCCGTCTTCAAGTCTATGTCACTCTTTCTGAATAATCTTGCTCTTGCTGCTTGATCTCTGCATCCTAACACTAGTCTTGTTAGTATCATCTGCTCTTCCAAAGCTTCAAATTTACATGGCGTTGCTAATTGTGTTAGTCTAAGAAGAAATTGGTCGATGGTTTCACTTGCCTGTTGCGCTGCCTCAAAGAACAAATATCTGTCATATAACACATTCCTGGTGGGCGAAAAGCGTTCTTTTAATTTAGCAATTATCGTATCAGGATCTTTAAGTTGCTCGTCCGTCAGCGTCAGGCCTTTGAGCCTCTTCCGGCATTCTATACCCATCGCTGTCCTAAGCGTAGCCACCTGAATAGTCTTGTCCTTTCCCGACAGTTCCGTAGCCACCAGGTAGTCATTCCAATCCTCGCTGAAGGTTTTCCAGTTTTCTTCTAAATTCCCTTTGCATATCATATGTTTAGGTAGCGGTATCTGGTACGTTGCCATGTTGTATTTGTGCACAATTATTTTTTGCTTTCTATAATCTGCACGATTAATCTTGCACTATCAAGTGTCACCTCAAATTGCCTGCTCGATCCGACAATCTGGGGGTACAACAGGGCGAATAATGCAAAATCAAAACAAATCTCGATCCATGGGTCTATTTTTAGCTTTTCTGTTACGTTCAGCTCGTCGTAAGAACAGCGCCCACACTTTTGCGTTCGTGATGGGTGATTGACAGACGATGGTTGCTATAGTAACTTTCACATGGACTTGTAAGCTTACAGTTTGTATGTCGTTATCGGGTGCATTTCACAGCCTATTTCTTGGTCATTACAGCTCCCCTTGCTCTCTGTCTGCTCTAGAATGCTTCCGGAACATGACTTTCACTTCTGTGACACCATATTAGCCAGGTTAAGGCACCATAAAGGGGTATAAATGACCTCATAAATAGCGGACTCGTTCAGACGTGTTGTTGGCTCAAGACGACATATTTAATAGACGCTGTGCGCATGCGTAATATCTTCAGGGCGCATATCACTAAATGTAATATCCTATAACAGTTCCTATCTCCTCAACGTTATACCTTTCCAACAAGGAAAGAGATACGAAAAGCGAACGTCTAAATCACCAGGAAAACAAATAAACTTTAAAATATCTAAACTATATTCATTTTAGAAGCAACATGGACACCTATTGGCGAGTCGAGATGGTCACCTCAGGTGTTCACCTCACGCACTATATACTCGGGTTTGTCAGTGTTGCCATGGTAGCTGTGCATGAGTACAATGGAACATTGACTGATACACTCGCAGTCTCGCATGGAGTGTAATATTTAGTCTTTTTGCAACTGATATGCTAAAAATTACAAAAATATCAATAGTGTATGTAAATGGAATTGGCCAAGCAAATAAGAATCTTTGTATGAGTATACAATATTCCAATTTCAAAGAGACCACACAGCCATGCCCTTTGCAGTATTGGCCATAACTGCCCAATTTCTTTTTTGCTTCCCAAAATTGATGTTTTGTTTACTCTTGTATTGCAGGTAGTGAAGCCAGTTCTGATGGTGCAGCAGACATTCCAGATGAGTTGAAAAGTAAACCCCTCCGAGAGGTTCTAAGTGATGCCGGGACGTTTGCATATGTGTCAGTGTGTGCTATAAGTCTATCACTTTTATATGAAGATAAATGGCACAGGTAATGGCATATTCCATTTGACATTCACATTCCCCCTGTGGAAGATTTAGCTAAAGTCGTACACAGAGGGAGTATGGAACTAAGTCTAATATTTTACATCCTTTCACTTATATTTCGGCACACACTCTATTCTAAATCAAAATCGAATCGACATCTGATTGAAAAATCAAAAAATGGCACTATAGAGTGTATGCAATAAACCAACCGGAACGGTATAACAATTGAAATGACAACCATGTTGGAGGACAGTTCTAAGAAAACTTAAGATGACAGATGGACAGGTCTCTAGATCGATTCCACAACCATTCATACCTATAACCTGTTTTATTGTATCATCATGCGACTTGCCCCGTGTTACCGTATGGAGGACAGAAATTTATTTAAATGAGGATGACTCTGTTATGGTGACATATTATTGAATACAATCTATATAAGGCCAAAAAAAAAAAAAGGTTTGTCTCAAAGCTGACGAGAAATTTAAAAACAAATGCGAAATGCGATTTTTTTTTTTTTTTTAACGCCCGAAAATACGAAAATAATAAAAAAATTTAAAAAAATTGCCTACCTGGCCCTCTGTTGATCAGATTAGGTCAGTATAGATTGTCATGTAATTTGTGAATAACTCACTGAACTGCCGGCCCGGCGCACACCGTCATCATCCCTATATCTTCGTGTTAAAAATTGCCGTGGTAGTACGATAAATCCTCACGATTTTCAACAACTACGCATGGTGATTTTGTTCGAGATAGGCCGTGCGACTCAGGCTAGGCCGTGCGACTCAGGCTATGCATACAATTTGAGATTTTGAGAGCCGGCCACACTGTTTCTATTCTATGTTTTACGATTTTCGCATGATCAGTATATGGCTGGCCGTAACCGCCTAACGATGGAGCTGCTACGCCGTAGCTTACTTTTAAACCATGGAGCTAAATTGACCAATCATGTTAGATCTTTTCATTACGCGGAGCCAGTTGATGCATCATCGTTCCAGAGAGAGAAAACTCTTGCCAAAATTAATGTTTACTATGTGGATTTTAAATGAATCGAATGTAAATAAACCACCAACAGTTGTACGGGATCAATACCATTGTTTGATTAGTGTATAGTCAATGTTACCTTGCATGCATGTACCATGTGTGTGGCGTGTTTGTTTGTTTGTCTACTGTGTCAGGCCAGGATCACTGACACCCACGGTACTGATACTGTCATACTATCACGGTGATCATATTGTTGAATGTTGTTGACTTTAAAATAATCATGATGCAGTCATGTCTACAGTAGAATTCACCACGACCTTTGAAGGACTTAAACCCCATTAAAAGCTATTAAACCAAGATAACACTCAATGAAAACAGCTCAACTATGTTACATCAGATCTTCTCTGGTTAAATACACACTGCACTTGTGTCTGTTTTACCTGTGCAATGAACAATGAGCTGGTATTATAGTTCCAGTTGGGTGAATGATTATAAAGCGAACGCAAGGTAACAATACTGTCTGGGCTTTTGTTTACTTAAAATGAGACAATAGTCTGCTTATTGTTAACCAGCGTTCTTGAAAATGAGAAGCATAATGGTTTGCAGACTTAACACGGTTTAGAAATAATTTGTTCATATTTTTTGGTGTTATCTGTCGTTTACATATCCTTCCTAAAACACAAAAGTACCAATATTTCCAAACACCTAAATTAGCTAAAAATTTAGGAAATGTTACAAAACTACATTTTCTAGAATTTCAGAGAATACTTTAAATATTGACTGGTTATTTTTTACACAGTGACGTCATATAGGCAATGGCATAATACTTCTAACATACACTAGGTCACGCGTCAATGGTGAGCGCACTGAGTATTGTGTATAGGAAAAGCGGGCAGTACCGTAACTACAGTATGTATGGCCAGGGGGGTGGCACTAAATTCACGGTTGTTCTATGAAACACGCAAGCTGAATGACAATCTCGCTTGCTGGTTTGGCTAGAAAATGAGGCCAGTTATCGATCGGTTGTGAATAATTCATTTCGATCCCTTGATTATGTTAATTAAGGTTGGCAAGTAACGACGTCGTTAGTTTTGCGAACTCTGCCTGTTTAATGCGAGTAGAGCGCCCCTCATAAGACCAAGGAGCAATTACGCGGTGATACTACTATTTCCCATCAGGCACCAGTGTTTAGTTTTTTACAGAAAGTCTGCTAGTTTGAGAAGGGAATGACTTTTTACAAAAGTAATGTCGAAATTAGGACTTGCAGTCAGTAATGCGATGGAAATGCAGGACAGATGTAAGGTATGAAATACAAGTAGTATTTCAAGTCAAGAAAACCTTTGACACCACATCTGACCTTCCAACATGGCGCCGTATTCATCGTGTGTTTCTAATTCATGTCTCGTGCAAAATAAAATCAATCTCAGCAGTGAATCAGACATAATCTTATTTGGCTCATGGGCATGAATTATTGATTTTATAAGTAGGTAAAGAAATCACAATTGACTCACGGCTGTGAGGCAGTTATGGATCAATGACTCCAAATATTGAAAAGCCTGATGACTAGTCACATGTTGACATATCACGTGTTCGGGAAATCACATGGTCAACATTTAAGATTCAATGTTGGTTTACAAGCTTTTACATCACACCACTCCACGCCATACATAAATTCTCCCAGTCACATTTCCCCAATATGAAATTTAAAAAAAGTTAAATTTTAATATTACTTCTATTAAAGTTTGGCAGAGGCGGGGTTCGAACTCACGGCGGACCACGCCGCTTTGGATATGCTCTATGAGCCTAGCGCCTTAGACCAGTCGGCCACTTGTCTTGATGGAATCCATTTGAAACTTATTTGAAGATAAATCGCAACTTCAATATAGGACTACCACGTGACAAGCAAAAGCAGAAAACGTACCATATTTTGGAATTTTATTTGCCTAAAAACATTAATGTGTATTAATCTGAGACGAATATACCTAGGTATATTCGTCTCAGGTATTAATAGCGCTCAATTGTTGTTAATCCGACAATAATAAATGATAAATGCGCGTCTATATGGACAATACATTATATCGATTTTGACATGTGCTCGCACGTAGTGCACAGCGCTATGTTGAATAAAGGGGAAGTCGTGCGATTTGTTTGTTAAAAGCAATTTCTCAATTGATTTCATTACATTGGAAGGTAAAGATTGAAATAAAACATGTTTTCATTTTTTTAAAGACCGTTTAGTGCCTAAAATCCAAGATGGCCGCCGTGATTGAAAATTTGCCATTATTTTACTCATAAATTGCGCTTTAGTAGGATACAGAATGGAAGTCCCATTCTAGGGTTGAGTACAAGAAGTTTTGAAGGTGTTTCTTTATAGATTTGAGGACGCTGAATAAAATGAGAGGGGTCTGCACCATCGAAAAGTGTGGGGAACTCTTGGTAGAGGGCGTTTTTCAAAATGGCCGCCAAAATCCCTTAAAATCACCATAACTTGGTCAGAGAAGCACCCAGCAGCACGATTCTGATGTCTATACCCATGTTTTCAGGGTCAAGGAATCCAATAGAGTAATTTACAACTGCCTTTGACCTATCGTTCCAAGATGGCTGCCAAAATTTCAAAATGGCCGCCATTGAAAATTAATTTGGCTATATCTCGGGTGCAGAAAGTCCTAGAAGATGATGCTGGTGTCTATACCCATGTTTACAGGGTCTAAAAATCCATTGGTATAATCTAAAACAGCACAGGACCTTAAATCCCAAGATGGCCACCAAAATTTAAAAATAACCACCACTAAAATGTAGAATTTAGCCTTTATCTTATCTTATCAGTGGTTTATACGGCCCTATCAGGGGTTTACGATCCTTACCTGGGGCTAAGATATCTTAACCTTAGCATAACGCAGTCTAAACCCCAGATAAGGTATCTAAACCCCAGATAAGGCGCCGTAACCCCAGATTATAGGGACATAGATTCCAGATAAAGCAGTCCAAACCCCAAATAAGGTGCCTTAACCCTAAATAAGGAACATAAACCACAGGTAAGGCATCTAAACCCCACGTAAGGTGCCTTAACTCTAGATAAGGACCGTTAACCCCCGATAAGGGTCTGTAAACCCCAGATAAGGCACCTAAACCCCAGATAGGGCGCCTTAACCCCAGATAAGAGACGTAAACCCCAGATAAGAGACGTAAACCCCAGATAAGGCAGTTTAAACCCCAGATAAGGCACCTTCGCACCAGATAAGGAACGTAAACACCAGATAAGGCATCTAAATCCCACATAAGGCATCTAAATCCCAGATAAGGCGCCTTAACTTTAGATGAGGGACGTAAACCTAGGATAACACAGTCCAAACCCCAGATAAGGCATTTAAACCCCATAAGGCTCCAAATAAGGGATGTAAACCATAAGGGATGTAAAACCCCCAAAAAGGGATGTAAACCATACATAAGGCAGTCTAAATCCCAGATCCATTCTTTAGGCATCTGAATCCAGATATGGCGCCTTAACCCCTGATAAGGGACGTAAACCCCAGATAAGGCAGCCTAAACTCCAGATAAGGCACCTTAACCCCAGATAAGAGATGTAAATATAGGATAATGCAGTCTAAACCCCAAATAAGCTGCCTTAACCACTGATAAGGGATGTTAACTGGGGATAACACAGTCTAGACCCCAGATAAGGCATCTAAACCCCAGATAAGGGACGTAAGCTCCAGATAAGGCAGTTTAAAAACCCAAATCGGCACCTTAAACCCTAGATAAGAAACACAAACCCCATATAAGGCAGTCTAAATCCCAGATAAGGCATCTAAACCAAGATGAGGTGCCCTAACCCCAGATAAGGGACCTGAATCTAGGATAGTGCAGTCTAAACCCCAGATAATGTGCCCTAACCCCAGATCAGGAGCGTGGATCTAGGATAATGCAGTCTAAACCCCAGATAAGGTGCCCTAACCCCGATAAGGGCGTGAATCTAGGATAACGCAGTCTAAACCCCTAAGCCCATTACACTGTTGTCAATGGCAAAATGGCTGATTTCGGGTGAAATTTTCTCAAATTTAGAACTCTCACCTGCTTTAATATAGTTAAACGCCACCAATATCAGGTGAAACTAGATGATTTAATGATCAAAAATGATCAAAAACTCAACATAGGTTGAAATGAGACTTTTCTTATTTAAGTGCACTGAACCGCAAACAAAATGGCATTGCACCCTCGAAGCTGAAAGATGCAATTAATTAGATAGGGCGCATATATGCTAAAGGTGTCATATAATGAGAAAAATATACCATTTCAAGCATCAAAACCCAAAATGTACTTTTTTGGCAATATAACTTGGTCAATTACAGTGATTTTAAACAGTCTTTTCAGATGCCACGCAAACAAATAGTTCATCATTTCCATGCATCGCCCAGGCCTATTAGTGGTGTATAACCATGTACTAGTGTCATGAGTAGGTACTGTATCTGATATGTCGCCCATCTTGGACCTGGCAAGGGGTCTGGTTATATAAAACATTGTGCTTTTGGTTTAAAGACATAATCACTTGGAAACGTGATCATAAAAACAAACTCATGCATTTATATACAGTATATAAGCAGCCATATTGGTCGCCATATTGAATAATAATCATAATTCTAGAATATTAAAGTTATCTTTGAGTGGATGACACAATGCTAATTTTGAGCATACTTTGAGCGGGACTTTGAGAGCGGTATATGGCTTTTTTTTTTGCATTTGTCAGTCAGGTTTACAAGATTTTGGTGGCCATCTTGGATTTTACCACTTGTCCTGAAATATTAAATCTTTCTTTGAGTGTCTGACACAAGGCTACATAGTTCCAGTGTTTGAAATTTACGTTTTTAGCATATTTTGAGAGCGATATATAGCTTTTTTTGCATGTGTCAGTCAGTTTTATAGGATTTTGGCCACCATCTTGGATTTTACCACTTACCCCGAATCTTTCTTTGAGTGTCTGACATAAGGCTACATAGTTCCAGTGTTTGAAATTTACATTTTTAGCATATTTTGAGAGCGATATATAGCTTTTTTTGCATGTGTCAGTCAGTTTTATAGGATTTTGGTGGCCATCTTGGATTTTACCACTTACCCTGAAATATTAAATCTTTCTTTGAGTGTCTGACACAAGCCTACATAGTTCCAGTGTTTGAAATTTACATTTTTAGCATATTTTGAGAGTGATATATAGCTTTTTTTGCATATGTCAGTCAGTTTTATAGGATTTTGGCGGACATCTTGGATTTAACAACTTCACACGAAATAAAAAAAATGAAAACATCTTTTTTCCCATTATTTACCCCCACAAGAGACAAAATCAAGTGAAAGTTTGCTTTTAACACCGAAATCACACGACTCGACATAGTGCTGAGCACTAACGGTGTCAGTACATTAGCATGGTCAGTTAAATACTATAGAGGAACCTACCATTTTTCTTGTATACACGTTCGATGTTTTTATCAATTACATAAAAAATCCATTTTAGACCCCAAATGTTTCTTCGGGAAATAAAAGATTAGAATACCATAAAAACGAAACAGTAATCTTTTGCCGTGGTCTAATGTTATTTATACATAGTATTTTTAACGTTTTTTCAATCCGTATTCTTGCTCAATTAAAAAAATATTTTGGCGTATATAAAATTGAAATAAAATTCTCTGCCTCATAAACGACCTCAAATATGCCACAATTGGGTATCACGAATAGTTATATATGATGTGCAGTTAATATTCATATTTTCTTTTATACAGAGGATGCTTCAGTTTTGACAGGAAAACTTCTTTCTGGAAAACCCTCTCACTCGGTTATTTCAAAACAGTAACCACGCTTCCCTAGAATGTGCAATAATTTAGCATTAAAATTTTTCTTATTCTAACAGCAAGCGTTTCTAGAATGAATTTTGGCGAAATGTGGTGTACTTTTACATATATAGTTAATTGTCATTTGTATTCTCGAGTATTTATCTTCGTTAATTAACATCTCTTTTAAATGCTGATAAATTGTGGTTAGTGCACATTTATCTGTTAGAATTCAGTATTATTTGAATATAAATTCTAATACGCAGAGGGGGTCACACGGCACTGGAATTTCACATCACCCTACTTAGCTAAATTTCGGAGCTCTGCACTTCAAAATCAGGTAAATTTCAAAGTTTATGCACTTAAAACATTTAATATAATACTCATTTTTTATAACGGAATGATATACGAAATATACCAGCTTATACGGTACAGCAGAAAGGTGATATACGCATGCCACCCATCCAACAACATTGCCATACCTGCACACTAACCATGCTCCCTCTGCATGCCATGAATACCGCACTCTATAAGACCAGGGAGCAAATTTAAATAACAATACGCTATTTGAATAACACTGCGGCTCATGCAAATTATTTATTGACGCTTCCATATAAATCTTCCTTGGTATGGCCTACTACTAGTATATAAAGTAAATCCGAAATGGTTTGCTGAAGGTCGAATTCCGCAGGCCACGCCGCGCAAGATGTACAAATCAGCTCCCGGCGATACACTGCAGATCGCAGAATTGTGTGCATGGTTTACCACCACTCTGCCTAGCTATATAGTTGTGTACAATACTGTATGAGTTTCTTGTGAGTGCATGTCCATCTTAATGATAAGTCGGTTCGTACTTTTCATAAATTACTTTTTGAATCATAACTATCGTGACCGAGGATATCTTGCAACTACGTGAAGCTTCGTCTGGCAAATTCTTAATGACTAAATTAAGCTTCACGTAATGAGTAAGTCGTACTTGATTGGTCAGTTTTACCTCCGAGTAATGAAAAACTCTAACATGATTGGTCAATTTGGCTCCACGGAACAAAAAGTCAGCTACGCGTAGCAGCTCCACGTTGTGGCGGTTGCGGCCTACCATATCAGTATCCCATATGATATTTCTATTGTAAGAAAATTTTATTTGTTGTCACGTAAATCACAGGTTTCGTTTAAATGTACTAACTGGAAATTAAATGTACTAATTAGTGAGGACCGGTATTTTGCTGTGGATATGTTTAACTGCAATTTGCGGTAAAAATTTGAAATCCTGGGTAAAAATTGTGATCATATTCAACTCTTTGAGAAATAATAATATAAAGGAATGCATGTAGAATCCAGCTGCAATACAATGTACATTATTGACACACTATCACGCTCTTTATCTTCGTCAATAATAGAATAATCGATTTCAATCGAATTGAATGCATGAGTTTGTAGTTGACTACTGAGCGACTTAAGCGATCGATTGCTAGCCAATCAGATAGAACTCCTTTTCTTGCGTTCAGTGAAATACCACTCGCCTGTCGCTCATTACCACTCGCCCGTCGCTCACCAACGGAGTATTAAATTTATATTTATCGTATAGGACGTCGACGGTGTGCGGCGTGAGTCGAAGAAAAAGTGACAAAAATTTGACCATGAATTATGTTTTATAGTCAAAATATTCCACTAATTCGATTAATATAATGATATTTGGCCTAAACTTGAACTCATTTGAAATGAAATGTCAGTTTTTATTGAGTTTTTACACTCATCCATGTGCTTGCAATGCTGCTGAATTCTGCACTTTGGCGAAGTCGGAACTGCATTTTATTGAATTCGCGAACTTTTATGGCATAAAGCAACATTTTTATAGTAAGTGCACTGCTTGGAAACTTTCTTAAAAAGCGAGATAGTTGGTTTAGAATCACGGCGAGAAAATTTTGAAAAAAAAGTCTGATTTTCGCCGATTTTTTTCTGGAAAAAAATATAAAATGTTTTTTTTTTGTAATAAAAAAAATTTCCGCATTTTTTTTCCAAATTGCATGATTTACAAATACGCACGCAGCTTTGAGACGAACCTTTTTTTTTTTTGGCCTAATGGAAACACATCAGTAAACATACCCAAACTATACACAATTATAGCTGAAGGTGCCTTATATCTACATGTTTATGTTGTGCAGTGAAAATAATGGTTTTCTTTATCATATCTTTTTTACTTCTTACTAGTTAAAATAACATTTTTTGTTATGTTTAATTTACAGAAATTGGAAACAGAAAACCGTGCGAAACTTGTGCAAACATTTGAAGTTACAGAAGCAATCTGAGAGAACCATGCTACAATTCCTGGATGAGAGACTAGAAGAAGAGAACTGCAGAGGATTTGTTGAAACAATTAAAGAAGACACCAATCTCACCCAACCACAAATAGTGCCTCAGGTGAGTGCCGTAAAAGTCCCTTGAACAATATGCCATTTTCACTACCTATTAAAGTGAGAGAACCATGCTTTAGTTCTTGGATGAGAAGCTAGGAGAATTGCAGCCTGGGATTTGTATAGACATTTAGATGACACCAATCTTGCCTAACCTAACATACAATGTAGTGCCTCAGGTGACTGTAATTCCCTTAAGGGAAGTAGCTGTCAAGGTGACACTCTCCGTAGAGTTTTTCGATAAATTCATTAATTTCTCAAAAAGTAAAAATAACATTTTAACAAATAATAGTTCAAATGAAAGCCATTATTGGGGGCATAATTATCGTATCATTAAAATAGGTCTGACACCAATTAAAACATGTGTTGTGATGTCCCAAGTTCATAGCAAATGTGACGTGTCATGTCAAAAGGAGACACTTTTGGGCAGGTTATCAATTTTGAGGTTTTTACATATCTTAAATAGCGAGATATTTTGCTCCACAACGCCGTTTTCCCTAATGAAATCGGACATTCCTAAGAGAAGATATTGATTTCGTAAGTTATGGTATTATAAAATTGGAAATTGAGATATCGGCCTTTAAAAATATTATTGACAATGTTGAGAGTAGGAATTACCTTGACAAATGTCTCAAAAAATACAAGATGCCAGTTATATTCGGTCTGAAACTATCAGACAATATTTTAAACATTAATAACATCACAAATTCACAACAAACCCAAATTGTGAAAAAATCACACCCGGGCAGATTTTTGACTATTTCTCCATTTACGATCCTGCCCAAAAGTGTCTCCTTTTGACATGACACGTCACAAATATGCTCACGCTCTTTTTTACAGATGGCCTGGAATTTCATATTTCGGTTGCAGCGATTGCCCAAAAATAGGTGGTATGCTTATGAAAAGCATTTCCGCTTGGAATGTAGATAGTTATTGTTGCTATTACTGTTCACGATTTTAATTTATGCACTCTTTAGCCGACAATTTTCAATGCATTTTACACACTCAAAATGTCGCTCACAGAAATACTGATATTTTAAACAGTATCCGTTTTTAAACAAAACAACTGTCCACATTAGTTCCCAAGACTTTGATGAAAACATAGATACCAAATCAGACTGCATGTGACGAACAGATTTTAAACTAGAATTGAAAGAACCAGCGTATGCCCTATGAAAATGCTGTTTCGTAATAAATCGCGTTGTGACAAAAAGAGGGAATTTTGGACATCCTTTTGGCTGTTTTTTATACCAAGGAAATGCATGACCTACCCCAAACTTCTCATGTAGCCTTGACTTAATGTCCGTGGCTGTTTGATATTATTGAATTTAGACGATTTTAACTATTTACTTACATTTAACCCGATGTTTGGCCAGAGAATGTTGTATTAATTCCAAAGATGGCGACAGCTACAGACTCACTTTAAACCAGTAAAAAGGACACGTTTCTGCTCAGATGTTTCAGAGTTTGAGACCATATATTCACGGTTTTCCTATTAGCAATTCAAACCTATGACAAATTTGGCTGGTTTGCGATATGCGATTTTTCATCCTGATGTGGTAGTGATGTCAGTACAGTGAGCATCTAATTGGGCACAGCCAAATAATTTCTAGCGTTCGGTCAAAGCGCTGGTGTACACATGCACACGCTTAAGACGCCACATAGATGCGCCGAGCGAAACAGCTGCTTCAACGCTGTTGACGTTGACTGCCACATCAGGGTGAAAAATGGTAGGCCTACATGTATGACTATAAACCTCAAACACGCCCCTCGATAAAGGTTGGCAAATGAAGGAGGCGGCAGTTTAGCGAATATGCGAGTGCAAGCGCCGCCTAACCGTGGAAGGTTTCCGCATACCGAATATAGGTTTATATCATGGCCTCTAGGCCTCATGGTTTATTTTTCGAAAAGAAAGCATACCGGTAATCAATTGAGAAGGGAATGGATATTGCCATAATAATATCAAAGTTAATACTTGTCGTCCATAACAAGAAGGAATGCATCACGATTGTATAATATCCAGCTTTGGTATTTCATTTGATTACACTAAACATATGAAGCTTTATCTTTACTAGATTTATGCACTGAACATTTGCAGACCAGGCCTTCTACATGTAGTGAGCACCACATTAGATTGTGTTTACAAGAAATATTTATAAAATTAATAAATAACATGAATCCATACAAGATTTATATAGTGCACCAGAGGATACAAAGCGCTGTAATTTCGCTGCTACTAGTGAATTATCAGAATCAGATATCATCAACTATGCCGATTGTAGCCGATTAGATTGTAACATCCACTTATTATCTCAGCAGTTCCCCAAAGTCCATTGGATGAAGAAAGGTGTGAGCGGTATGAATTAATAAGTGTCGCCTCCTAGAAATATCCTAGATCACCAGCTTGGATGATAAAATATTATCTAGAAACAAGCATCTGTTTTTCAAGGTCTCCCTTTCATCTATTGACCTCAAGAAAGGATTAAAATTATTGAATAGAGTCCATGACCTGATGCAATGCATTATTAATGAGTATCTATAAGGGACAGTCATGATGTTATGGTTGAGCGAGCAACGTATGACCACTACACAGGTCAATGGCCTGATTGCGATCTGGCGGGTTTTTTAAAAGCACGGTCCCTGAACTACGGTGTACCATGAGGGACATGCAAACTTAAAATAATTTTTCACAAACTCAAATATTTTTTTGCAAACTGAAATGATTTTCTACAAACTCAAATATTTTTTTTTACAAACTCTAATAATTTTTTTACAATCTCAAATAACTTTCTACAAACTCAAATAATTTTTACAAACTTGAAATATTTTTTGCAAACTTTCGACTTTCACGAGAGAGCAAGACTCCCAGCGAGACTCAGGCTATCGAGATTGAGTCTATCTTGCGATGCGATATGATTTTTTTTAAAGAAGGGTCTTAGACCGCTCGGCCACACGACTTGTTGGTATCCATCTTGAAGTTTTTTTACATATAATCGCAACCTCAACATAGGCTTACCACGTGGCAAGCAAAGTCAGAAAACGTACCATATTTTGGAATTTTATTTGCTTAAAAACATTAATGTTGTATTAATAACGCCCAATTGTTGTTAAGAGGCGCACCATTTGATTTCCAAGGGGCATGGGAGGTTTTTGAAGAAAAAAAAATTTGCCCACAAGTGAGACGAAAAAACAACTTCGCCCACATAGTGGGATGGAAATTTTTTTTGCCTCACTGGTGAGTAAAACAAATTTCTCCCACCCAACTTTGTATAAAGATATACATTATAATTGAAAAATAAATAAATAAATAAAAAAAGGCGGTGAAAATAAATCCTCCCTTTGGAGGCGATAAAAAAATACAAAAAAAATTCTGCCTGACCCAAACTCCCATGCACCCTGAGAATCTAATGGTGCGCCCCCTGCGTGATCTAAATACACACAATAAATGGGCCTCTACATGCACAATACATTATATTAAAGTTTGCAACAACAAAAATTAAAGTTTGTAATAATTATTCGAGTTTGTAAAAAATCATTTGAGTTTGTAAAAAAATATCAAAGTTTGCAAAAATTATTTTAAGTTAGCATGTTCCTCATGGTACACCGTACTGAACACAACATATCCGTGGGCATATGACCGGAATTGCCTAGCAATTGACGTCTCATGTCAATACAGTCTATAGTGTGATTAGAACATTATTGTCTGGTGATCATTATAGTATGATCAGTACGAAAAATCCAGATTTTCAAAAATTAAGAGAACCACTTTTTAGCGGGAATTTTCGTAAGTTACACAACTGAAGTTATGAAAGGGTTGAAAGACTACAATATTATGGCATAAACAAGAATATGTTCGATTGGTCTTTATTCCTATAAGATATTCCATTTTCAGCACCTGTTAAGCTAAGAGAAATCTGCTACAAATCTTTGAAAAACCCTTAGCAAACTACTAGTTTTGTTAAAATAGGATGTCATCAATCATTTGGTCCATTCCCTAAAAGGCATACATCGTGTTCCTAAGTTTTGACATCTACATCACCTCATCCCCTTTGCTGGGGGGACGGGAAGTCAGTATGATGCTAGTATGCATCTGGGGAATTATTTTGTAATGCTATTATTATTATGCTCTGCATGCTGACCACAGGCTTTAACATAAGGAGTTCAAAGTTTTGAGATATTTTATCAAAATATCATGAGCTATTTCAAGAACTACTCACTTTTTTGTACTAATTCTAATGCTTTTTTCATGCTGATTCCTAATGTGGTCATGAAAATGTAGAATTCTTAAATTTTTGAAGAAACTTAATTGAAACTTGTTGGCTGCAGTCAACACCTTTGTGGAGAGAGTTAAAACACTTGTATTTGTTGCTCATTTAGGACCTTATTGCCGCTGCCTTAGAAGATGGTCAGTACGATGCACGGATGCGTGTAATGGCGTATCATGTGGCCAAGTTACTCGGTGTCGATGAAGATGATATGAATCGATATGAAGATGGGATAGTCCAGACATTTGTGCAATCTGAAGTGGAGTTATCTGAGTAAGTACACAAACGCAAAAGGTACCTAATAGTGAACCCATAATGCATTGTGGCAACAATAGTATATTAGATTTGTCCCATGATGCTTTGCTACACAGCAAAATGGGTATTGAATTTACAGAAACATGTCTTTTGAACACTTACTTCTAGAATACAGTGCCATACCTGTGTACTACAGTACCTTTTGAGTTTAGAAAGACACATAGCACCAGGAATGAATAAACTTATAGGTGGTATACGTAGTTGTACAACCTATCAGCTTATGGCATTATTAGGAATGCAATACAGATTGTTACAATTTTTACAGTAAAAGGTTTTTCATGTGTAACGCATGTGGACTTTTAGTGGTTTCATGTTGATAAGCAGTTTTCAATAGCTTGTTTATTAACTTTACTAATTTATATAAACTACATTTTGATGATACTACATTTATATTAAACAGTTGTAACATTTATAATAGAGTAAGACAAAACAAATTGTCTCAGAGCCCTATGCCTGAAACACATGCAGCAGCTTTACATGATAAATGCTACTGACTCATAATCAATAATATTTAACAAGTTGATATGCATGCAGCAGCTATTCATGATAAATGCTACTGACCCAATGTAATGAATTGATATAACTCATTAAATTGATTAGTAGCATACTAATCAATTTAATGAGTTGATATATACATGCAGCAGCTGTTCATTATAAATGCTACTCATAACCAATTTTAAACAAGTTGTTGATATAGTTTTTATTTACATGAGTTTCACTCATATATCTGACGGTGCATCCAAACACATCTGAATTGACAAAGTAAATAAATATACAAATAAAACATTAACCAAGAAAATTTTAAAACTTTCAACAGAAACTGAAGGCAAATAAATAAATATTTACCTGCTAATATTTTTGGCAAGTAACTGTTACCATCCTCAGGCAGTAATGACTGGCCGACTGTCTTCTTCACACTTGGATGATTTTGGTGTTTCTAGAAGACAGTCATAAATTCTCGGAAGATCCCGGCCCGTCTCTGTTGAGCTGCTTGACTTGTTTCTCCTGTCTGATGGCTATAGACTTATTTATCTTCCTATTTAGGAACTTGCGTTCCTTCTTTACAATCCTAATATTGGGGGAGTCCAATTTGTGGCCTGTGTTCTTAAGATGTTCTGCGACAGCAGAACTCTTAACCGCACTTTTGCTCTGTGACATGTGTTCGTTCAGCTGATCACCCAGAGCCTGTGCTGTCTCACTGATGTACACACTGTCACAGTCCGAACACGGAATAAGGTACAATGTACACCACACCTGATTGATCTACAGTTTTGGATTTGTCCTTAGGAGCAACAAGCTCTTGATGGATCTTTAAAAAAATTAAACATTTAAAGTTATACATAAGAACACTTTAAAATTTAAATGTTTTTGGATGCACCCATTAGATAAATGAATGCCACTGTAAAATACATGTACATGCTGCAACTCTGCATATGCAGAAGCTATTTATTCCTTTCTATTTTTCATTTTTCATCTCATCTTATTTCTTTTCCAATAACAAACCCATCTTATCATAACCATTTCATACTCACCGTCATTCTATTGCTTTATATTCCAAACATCGCTCAGAAAAACTGGCAAAAGGTATGTGATATATATATATGCTATATATACTGTGTACTAATTTGAATGCCATATTATTGCTTATTGAAAGTTTTGTAAAGTGCATAATAGTAGCCTGTATTTGCTTTAGCAAAGTGATATATTTTGCTTTGATATGGCAATTTCACAGAAATTGCAATATTTGCTAGCTGCTTAAATTGTACCTCAGTGTTCTTGTTTTGTAGTAGTGATTTTAAATATACATAGTCTTTAAACTGGTATATATAAATCTGCATTGTGTTTTACCCATCTCCCCAGTTCATTATAGTGACATGAGTTAAAATGCATTTCACCCCTTGGGCCTATGCTAAAATGGTATAGATGCACACAAATCCAGTGGATCTTTTACCATTTCAGAATAGGCCAAAGAAACTACAAATTTTGCCCTTTGAGAACTATATAGTAAATTGTAATTTTGTGATTTTTTTAAATTTGTTAAAAATCAACCAAGTTGATTCCAGCTTTTATGTTTTATTAAAGTGACATTTGAGTGCAAAGGTGTGCGATCTCACTCGCACTCCTCAAAAGACGGGGTCTGTAAAATACCCGCCTCATCTGTTAATAGAATGGCAGTAGACGGCAATCCAATAAGCCAACAGGGGCAAATATTCTCTTTTCAATTTCGACAGTAATAAGAATTAGAACTTAGTATACATGTATGAATTTAATTGCTGTAGTTTCAATATATTCCTGATATATACCTCTTTCTATATTCTATGTTTTAGATTTCTTTATATATCTCTAATCTTTTTTAACCTTGCTGTAGTATGTACCCCAAGTTGTATTGTGATGAAATATTGTTAACTGTCAAGTAACTCAAGTTACCATGTAAATAATACTTTTATTCTCAGGTATTATAATTAAAGACACGTTTTGGCTCAACAAGGAGAACCTTTCACTTGAACACAAACTTGAGAGAAGCGGGCAAAGAAATAAGTATTTTCCCCTAGAAGAGGCCCTGCAGTATATATGACAGTAAACAAACATAGGTACTCAATCCCTACTCCTGCTTTTAGACAAAAATATTATTTTGTTTTGCCAGATGAAACATAGTTCAATCTTTTACTTTGACCTAACTGAGAATAAAAGCTACAATTCTCTCTTCAACTCAGGTTTCAAATATTTTTTTCACAAAGTTCCGTTTTAGGGGAAGAGGTGGTAATATTTAGGGGGATAGCTTATGATATTTTTATTTTATAGATTTTATAGATTTATACATGTATACATGTATTACTTGAACCATTATATATAACTGAAAATGCAAAATTCAACCACACCCACTCCTTTTTGTCCATTTTTTCAGAAATTGGTAATCTCCGGTTAGAGTGCATGTTTATGCAAATATTACATGAATATTAATTTGAATGAATGATTTGAATTAACAGGGAGGAAAAGAAGGAGAAAGCAGACACAGAGAAGAAGAGGAAAGTGAAACGATACTTGATGATTGGTGCCGCAGCTGTTGGTGGAGGTGCTCTCATAGGTAAGAGATTAGCAGTGACATGTTGTAACCTTGTGTACTAGTACTAGGGGTAAATACAATTTCAGTGGGTGGGGGCATGGGGAATAGTGCCCCCTACCCCCTCTTACTGGGCAAGTCCAATTCACTTACTGGCAGAAATCAACTAAAATTACAGTGTGCATCTTCTTTGTGGCCTGTTTAATACCAAAATTCACTTTTACTATGCCCTTAATAAATTGCTAATTGCATAGTACGCAGTCATCCAAGTAAAGTTGATATGTGTAATGCTATGGTAAATTTTTGTTTGTCACTCATGGAGAGCAAATAGTGTACCACCGCAATTTAATGGCTAAAGCCTGAAGTGGAGCAATGCTTGGCGTATTTAAACCTGAGGGTTACAAAAGCTTGCAGCGCTCAGTGTGCATTTTGGCACCATGTGTTGGACGCAGAATGCAAACAACCATGCTCTTCAAATAGAAGTTTGCTGGCAATTGTTGAAATAATCCAGAGGTACACTATTCTGATCCATAATGTATGAGAGAGTCAGTACTTTTTGGTTCTATGTTATTGGTACACAGTGTCAACACCCTGTATTATAAATATTTTTTTCCATACAGCTCAATACTCCGTTGAAATCAATATTCTATTATTGACACAGATAAAGAAAGTTTACATATGCATTGTGTTATAGGACGTGCACCTGAACTTAACTAAATGGGCTAAACGCTGCCTTTATACCTATAAAGTATAATTGTCATTCTCAAAATTAAATATATCTCAATTTTTACTTTGGATTTCAAATTTTTTACTTTAAAAATGCAGTAAAAGATCATATCCACAGCAAGCTGCAAGGCCCGCTAATTAGTGTACTGCTTTTCGAGTGAGTGTACTGGAAACAAAACCCTGGTTTTACCTGAAAACAAATTTTTTTCTTGTAATAGAAACATCATATGGGGTACTAGAACATGCACAAATCGTAATAATGTGTAGAATATAGAAACGCTGTGGTATCTCATATGATAGTCATGGTATGCTTAGCCTGAGTCGCTCGGCCTATCTCGAACAAAATCGCGATGCGTAGCTGTTAAAAAACGAGAGGATTCGCTGTACTATCATGGCAATTTTTAACACGAAGATATAGGGATGATGACGATGTGTGGTATATATACACCACTGAAAATACTGGGCCCAATTTTTTTTGCTCATTAAAAGACTTAGTTGTACCTCTAATAATATCAGCAGGAGCTGATCCTTAAATTATTTTGTAATCCTGTACCTTTGTTCCTGCACCTACAGGTTTAACGGGAGGCTTAGCTGCACCTTTAATAGCAACAGCAGGAGCTGCATTATTTGGCACAAGTCTTTCATTTCTGGGAACCGCAGCTGGACTAGCCATCATTGGTTCTGTGTTTGGAGCGGCAGGAGCAGGCTTAACTGGTGAGCAAATATTTAAAGTGACATCTGGGTGTATTCCTAACAGGGTTCGAATTCAGTCAATTTTTTTGCATAGCAGTTTGTGCGATGCAAAACACATGTTTGTATAGCAGTTTCCAAATTTTGCATAGCAGTTATTTTGCTATGCAAAAAAAGAAAAATGCTATGCAATATTTGTATTTGCGTAGCGAATCTACAACTTCTGTCATTGTCATCAAATCTCGGCTATAAAACCCCCCAGATGATCACATGTGACGCTCAAGGGCAGAGTTTGAGGGCAATTAGCAAATATAATTATATGCACGAAGCAGGATCATAGCATTTGAAAAAAAGGGTAGGCCTATACTTTTACCGCGAGGAATGAGCATTGAAAAATAATGTTGCAATTTTGCAAACCTGATAACACAGATGAAAAAACCCTTCAAAAACGATAAAACCAGATTAGGTCTTCAGTAAACTCTTGACATTATCTCATCGCCGTAAAAATATTGCAAGCTTCCGAAGGTCGCTGATTTTATGGTTTTGGTAACTCCCTTCACCAGGAACACGTGTTATGATTTTGTGTATAGTTAGTGCGTGCAATGGCGACATTCTCTCGCATAATTGGGGTAGTAACGCTAGTAAACATAAGCATGACATAAGCAATCAACCACAACAGATTCCGCAATATGGTACCCAACATTGCTTTGTCTTATTTTTGCAACGGAATACAGCATAATTATCTTAGATGTAACGAGAATGAGCAAATACCGACTGGGGGATGTTTTTGAAATTTAGCTCTAATTTATGTATTGCACTTTTAGCGATGCATTTTGGAAAAGTGCATAGCAGTTGATGGAAACTGCATCGCAAAATGCGATGCGATACCATCGAATTCGACCGCTGATTCCTAATACATTTTGGTGTATTCTGAGATGTAGTTGAGTCCAATATTTTTAAATTTATTGCAAGACCATGGGCTTAAGTTAAAGCATCCAATGTTATCATTATTATGTTTTGGATCCAATATTTTCACATATGTGGATTCATCAGAAATACTGACTCAACTTGGTCACAACCATGATTGACCATGACCATACGTGTTACTTTAAACTTGTGGGGTCAAAGGTCAGACAGAGGTCAGAAACTTAATTTCAACTAATTTATTCTTGTTTCAGGTTATAAAATGAAGAAGCGAATTGGTGAGCTAGAGGAGTTTGAATTTGAAACATTAACAGAAGGCAGAGATTTACATGTAGCAGTAGTTGTTTCAGGCTGGCTTACAAAGGAAAGACTGAGTGAGTAGTACATACACCCACCTACCCCCATGCCCCCTACACCCACTCACTACACACACACCAACACATTTAAGACAATCTGCGTGTTTACACTGAGCACTCTGTATTTTTACCCGCTATTACCTGGTAACCCACAATGCGATTTAGGCCACAACCAGCATGTTTCTACTGATGCTTAAAATAAGGGTTGTGGTGTGTACCGGAAGTACTGAAAATATTTTCCTGACCCCCAAGCTGCTTTTAAGGTCACGATGTGATACATAAAATGTACATAAAAGAAGTTCAACACCCAGCAACCGTTAACCGTTGTGTTTCCACTGACAGAAGTACCGGGTGTCACACCACATGGTCTACCTCATGAGGTGGATCATGGTTGCCGGGTGTCCACACCGCATCACTCTGAACCGATATGTTTCCACTGAGCACATTAACCGGTAACACTCTAAACTAAACCACATTACCTGCCAACCGTTCCCCAGTAGAAACACGCAGATTAACAGCAGGCAGAGATTTACATGTAGCAGTGACTGTACATATCATGCTGGCACACTTACAAAGGAAATACTGAGTGAGTAATATATACACCCACACTACACACAACCCCACTGCACACACACATTTCCCACCTACTGTCTATGGGTGCTACGTATAATACTTTGTAAATGTGGATGTTGTGTATTGCATGTAACCGCTGTTTTTGGGATTCTATGTCTAGTACTATGCAAATGTGGATATTGTGTATTCAGTTCTTATCACCATACCATGGGTGTTTTTTGCAAATTGTAATGCGTTGCAGCTAATTTCATTTTAACACACCCTGTATAATCCATACATTGATGTCTCTTCATTGCAGATAATTTTCAAGTTCCTTGGCTAGCTTTAGCATCCTCCAAAGAAGTCTACACACTGAGATGGGAGTCAAAGTACTTGCTAGAGCTAGGAGACTCCTTGGAGTACATCTTAGATACAGTAATGACAGTAGCAGCCAAAGAAGCCTTGAAATACACTGTATTGGCAGGTAAGCCTGTATGTGACATGAGTCTGGTCCATGGAGGGCAGATGTGGCATATTGAGATAAAGGCAAAAATATGGAGGAAAAGTGGGTGATCTTCATGGATATAATTTAATGTAAATGGTACATGCATGACCAGCTTTTACAGCAAAGGTGGTTTTTTGCACCTTCATAGGGTTATTGTAAGGGTTTCTGTCAATAAATATTTAATGCTTTCAAAATTTTGTTCTCGAAAACATGAAAATCCCATGTGTAATAATTTAATTATATAAATTATCAGTAATATTGATGATATTTGTCTGATCTCTTGGTGGTCTTGGTATGGCCATGATGTCAGTGCCCATGGGTCACATAGGAATTTTATATATTGCCTTTTATAAAATAGCTCACTGACAATGAAATTCAATATTGTTTTTATGGTTTAATGCATTGACATAGGTTTGTTAGCAGCATTCACTTTACCAGCGACAGCGTATGCATCACTCACAGCCATTGACAATCCATGGAGTCTGGTGACTAACAGGGCATCAGAGGCAGGCAAACAATTAGCTGAAGTATTATTGCAAAGACAGCAGGTAAGGTCAAAGGTCATAAGAATAATCCATTAAAACAATCCAACAAGTATGGAATGTCAAAGTTCTTTTTAGGTAATAATAATATAATAAAAAAACATAATTCTTAAAGCACTCATTACAAACCAGGCTCTGAGCACTGAATATATGGTCCAGTGTTAAGACTCTGCGAGAGGTCCTCAGCAAAATTCATAATATTCAATTATCCACTCTCTCAATTACTGCATTTGAAGTTTAGGACAGAAGTATTTCTCAACCCTGAATTATTTTCATTCATTACTGGTACTTGCTGATATAATGGGCTATTCCTGTTGAAATCCATAATAATAATGATATTTATTTGAATAACTCGCAAAATGTAGAAATAACAACAAATAATAGTATATTAGTTTGCACTCGTAATAAATTGTAAAAGCAAGTAATTCAGAATGAGTAAGGGTCGGTTCATAGTGCATATTCGAAGACGAATATTCGGCTTCGAATAGTTTGTGTGGCGTCATAATATATACGGCATCGAATAAAATATGAGTTGAACCGGATTAAATATCGCATAACTGATAGCGAGATACTATTGATTTATATGAAAGGCTCGAGGTCACCTGAATATCGTTCGACGAACGATGATTTCAAAAATCCCCAATGAAAATTAAAGGATCTGGAATGAGCGTTTTGAGCGTTTCGACAGTATTTTTGTGGGACATGAGAGCACATCAGACATATCGAATTACATTATGAATACGAAGAATGTCTTTCTGATATCAAATAATTTTCATTTTTTGAAATTCACGATATAATACAAATTTTATGACAAATTATTAGAATGTGATATTTTTCACATATTGATATATAACAGTCCTCGAAGTAAATATTATAAATCTAATGATATTTTCTTAAAGTGTATGTAGCTGGGAGGAAAAGCCGA